>NC_082411.1:1100000-1400000 GCF_004011695.2 Ascochyta rabiei | reverse complement strand
AAGAGGGTCTACCTCCTCTGCTGTCCCTTGCGCTCCTAGGGATTAAACTAAGAGGATCTTAGTAATGTTATAGAGGCTTGTAGAGACAAACTAGTCCCTAGGCAGGCGCTTCTAGAGCCTATTAGCTAGGGTCTTATTAAACTTAGTTACTAATAGGAGAGCTACGTAAACGTTTGCTGTACACTGTAAGAATTTATAGATAATAAGGTTCCCTACCTATTATATCCTTAGTGTGCCCTTTTCTACATCTAATACTACACCCTCTTATTAGAGCTAGGGTTTCTCTAAAATAACATCCTAGCTTAGACCTAGCACTATGTAGGCTACAGCCTGCAAGCGCTACCTGTCTAAGTTGTACCTAAAAAGGACTAAATAGGAGATTACAGACTTTCTACTAGTACCTACTAATTATACTAAGCGTTGTAACAGCACCTTAATAAAGTCTCCTCCTAAGTGTATAGTAAAGTTATTACTTACTATACTAAAGCATTTATACCCTAAGTCTACTAGCGTGTTAGCCTAAATTGCCCTATTAATAAATAACAGAATATAGAATAGAGGCTTGTCTATAGAGTCTATAATAGCTCCCCTAGCAGCCTAAAATACCTCTGTACTAGTAGTCTCCCCTACTAATATACTCCTACAGCTGTTAGATAACCAACCTTGCCGAGCCAAGTTGGGGTTTTAGGGTTAACCTCGGTTAACTTAGGGGCTAGCGGCACACACACATAAAATGAGCCATTAATACAGATAATTATTAATAAATCACCTTTATTATTATCTTTGCACATTAAGCATATTATCTAACAATTAAGAGTCTTACTAACACTACTAAAATACCCTTTTAACATATTGCTATTAACTATACGTAATTTAATAATAATTTTTATAGATTACACAACCTATATAACTTAGTTAGATTAACTATAGACCTACTGCGCCTCTCTAGACGTATAGGAGAAGATAGACCTAAATTAGACTATCCCTCTAAGGACTAAGCCATAAGTGCCTAACACCCTAGACATCACTAACTATAAGAGGAAGCCAGCCCTTAGCAATAATAAACAAGGAAACCCTTAGCTTCCTAAAATCCTATCTAAACTATCAGCCAACAGCCTAAAGGCATAGAAGGAAGATAATAACTATTAGAAGAGCCGCCTTAAATCCTACAAGATAGCGGATAGAGACTACCACAAGGAACAAGCTAACCTAGACAAGGTAGTAATGTTTATCTAAAGCTTAGTATTACCTCACCTTATAAAGAACTACTTCTAACTAGGTAAATTAATTTAAATATAGCTTATTAGCCTTAAACACATAGTTAGTATTAATGCTAAAGAAGAACAATTACGCGCACGCCACTAATACCTAGCAGCCCTTAAACTAATAAGACAACCTAGGAGCTAGGATACCTAGCTCCTTAAGTATAATTATGCTGCAACTAATACTAAAATAGAGGGTATTACTAAAATATACAATATACAAGACACTGTCTAAGACTTCTTAGATTTAGTAATAAAGATAGCGCTAACTTAGGTAACAACATTGTAGGACTATAGCAGATAAGAACAAAACATAACTTATAAAGAAATAATAAAACGCTTCTAAGAGCATATAAGCAAGTACTACCCTAAGGAGAGACAGTAAAGGGGCGCCTTTACTGCAGGGAACAACTTAACTCTTACTACTAGTAGTAAATCTACCTTAGACACTAACAGGGACGCCTCTTATATTGTTAAAGACGTATTATCTACTCCTACTATACAGGGGAGTTAGGGAACACCTTGTTAAAAACGGAACTTTAGTTAAATAACTACATCTAAGCAGTCCCTAAGAGGGGATAAAGCAGTAGCTAGAGGAGTAAAATGCCCTGCTTGTAGACAACGCTATAGACTAGAAGATTGCTACTACGTCTATAAAGATAAAGCACTAGAATAGTTTAACCTATGCAATAGAATTACTAAGATAGTATAATTTAGGATAGAACAAAATACTAACCTTTAAGATTAGGTTAGATCTGCGAAACAAGCTTGCACTAAGACACTAGCTATTAAAACATCCTAAACACTAGAGGCACCTCTAGGATAACTATAGGGACAGAAGATATTAACAATTAATATAAGTCTAGTTAAAGAATTATACAATATAGAGCTACTAAGCTACCCTCTTAGAAACTCCTTTATCCTTAACTTAGGATTAACTATCTATATTATAAACAACAAGGACTAGATATAAGACCTTACTCTACCTACATTAAATAACTACCTATAGGTAGGAAACTCCTAGGTATAGATATAGGGATATAGCACTGTCTATCTCTATCTATTAAACATAAACTAACTAACTACTCTTAAACTACATAACGTAGCATAGTGCCTAGACATACTTTACAACCTTGTCTCTTTCTAACAACTATGTTAACAGGGCATCTAGTAGGATACAAAAAGAGATCTAACTTAGCTTAGATAAGTAGATAACACAGCTATTACATCCTTAGATAAACAATATAGATAATAGGTACTTAGGGAACAGCTATAAACAGTATTTGCAATATAATTAACATAAAGCTAAACACCTAAGACTACTACTGCTCTGCTATAGCACAAGCGAATAGGGCACCCTAGAGCTGCTACTATTAAACACCTTATCTAACAATCTTAGGGGGTAAGAGTTAGGGGTATTACTACAGTCTAATGTGATGCTTACAGACAAGCTAAGACTAAGAGGCAAATTAGTTAAATACTAAAAATAAGTAATAAAGGACTAGGAGAATGCATAGTAATTAACTTCTACTTATATAAAGAAGGAAGCTTAACTAAGAAAAAGAGCTAATTACTTGCTATTAACAGGCAATCTAGCTTCCTCTAGGACTTCTATTTTAAAGATAATTAACTAGAAAAGATAATTATCTACTTCCTAGACACTCTTACATAATTCCTGTTAAAATAATTTAAGATCTAGGTTAAGGTAATTAAGTGTAATAGTAAAATTACTATAATAAAACTAGAAGTATTAAGATAGTGCGCTGTATAATTAATTAGGCTTAAGCCTTCTGCACTAGACACCTAAGCACAGAACAGAGGTGCTAAACGCTTAGAGGGTGTAATAAAAGATAAGGCACGCACTATAAGATTAGATACAAACCTACTATAGGAAATATAGCTAGAGATTATAAGGGCAGTAGTGTACCTACACAACTCAACACTAAGGTTATTAAATAACTAGAAAATACCCTATAATATGTTCTTTACCTATACAGCTTAACTAGCTAGCCTAAATATATAAAGTAGGAAACTAAACTAGGTATATCTAAAAGTATATAGATATAAAGCCTTTGCTCTTATAAGTAACACCCTTTAAGGAAAGTTATAACTCTAGTAACTAGACCTAAGAGCATAGGTAGAATACCTAGTAGGATACTAATCCTTAAAGATATATAAGATATATATGATCTAACCTTAGTAAAAGTTATTAGCATAAGAGATGTAATCTTTAATAAGGATACTGTCTTTAGTAGCTAGACTTAGGACCTAATAGACAATCTTATGCACAGCACTCTTAAAGAGATAGTAATATAGACAAGAAGCGTAGAGCTTCTACCTCTACCCTAAAATAAGCCTAAAATCTAGTTATTCTATAAGGATAACACTATTACACACTTAAATACTAACGTACTCCACAGGTAAGCGGATTAAACGGGTAAGCGGATTACTCTGCTAAGACCACACTAAATTTCTACCCTATTATAGCTCGCATTAGCCCACTTTAGCCTTATATACAGTAGTGCAGTACATAATATTATTTAGAAACATCTTCTACAGCCTTCTTACATGTACGTAAGTTATGTCTAAAATTGTAGCACTATGTACAGCGTCTTTAGGTTACTTCCCCTCCTTCAGCGCGCACTCGCTTCTTTGCCTTCTTACCATCACCACGCGCCCTAAACTCAGTTAGAGTAGTTAATCGAAGGCCTTCCTTAGCTGTTAGGACTCCCTCCTGCTGTAATTGCTTTCTTTTATGCAATTTACGTCGCGTAGTAGCCTTATTTGCTGCTTAAAGCCTAGTAATCTCCCTTTAAGCTAACACTAGCTTATGCGCTACTATAGCTGCGCCTTTAGCAAGCTTTTTAAAGGCCTTAACTATTAAAGTTAGTAAGCTGCTTGCATGCCTTTAAATCCTCTCTTAAACCAGCGTTAATTGCGACCCTAATTGCAGGGTAGTGCTTAGGGTTTAGGACTGCTAGGGCTTATCTTCTACAGTAGGTAGCGGTAGGGTACGTAGGCAGACATTAAGACCTATTATAACCCGTTCTAGGTTAAGGGGGACTATTCCAGCGCCTTAGAAGCCTCCTTAGATATTGCTAGAAGTAAATGTCTCCTTATAGGCGTCTATAAAGCATAGTAGAAACTTAGTTTTAGTAATATAAGTAATATAGTTATGCATAAGATTCTTAGCTTAGCGCCTATATGCCTTCTTTAGAGGGGTAAAACAACCTACATCTAGTAGTTATAAGAGGTAAGATAAGTGTAGAGGCATATACAGTGTAACAATCTTTACTTCCTTACAGTATTGTTAGAAGTTAAGGGAGTTATAGCTCTTGTAGCTGTTAATAAGGAGCAGCTAGTGTACTTCTTAGGTGCGCGTCTTTGTATAGGCATTAAAGTGCTTTAACCAGTCTAGACCAAGCTTGTTAGTAGTCCATCTGTTCTTAGAGACTCTAATAACCTAGTTATGGGGCAGATTGTCCTCTTTGTACTAGGCAGAGAGGTAGTTGCAGCCTTTAAAGATAATAAAGGGTAGAATAGCCTACCCTGTACTATTAATGCCCTGTATAACCATTGTCCACTCTTAATTACCCTACTACACTGCCTTTAGCCGTCCTTAACGCTCTAAGCCTGTAATAACTACTCCTGTTAATATCTAGCCTATTATAAAGCCTGTCTTATTAAAGTTGTACGTATTATTGTCCTAGATGCTATACTTAGCTTTAACATTTGCTACAAGCCTAAACCAGCCCCTAATAATCTCTAGATCCTTACAGAGGGCTCTCTTGTAGTCATAATTGCAATTAAACCTTACTTTAAGGTTAGGGCGGCGCTTAATAAACGTGTTAGGCTAGTTTATGCTAACATGGCCTATATTGCACTTAGCACGCAAAGAATTAGCTAAATTAGCTACAGCAGCCAGCTAAAGGGCAAATCCTTATGCATCTAGCTTAAGGATGTACTTAGTAATTACGTCCTCCTTAGTCTGGTCTATAATCTGTTAAACTAGCGTACAATTAGCTTGTGCAGGTCGTCCTGTGTATTAAGCGTGTAGTGTGCTGTAAGGCGTGTTATATATAGCTGCAGCGCGTTACACAGTAAGCATTACGTCTTATTTAATTGCCTAGAGCGCAAGCTGTATTGCAGCTTCTCTTAAGGGCGTAGATTAATGTTGTTGTTAAGGCATTGCGTGGTAAGGTGGAGGTTTAGTGTGGTCTTAGCAGAGTGATCCGCTTACCCGTTTAATCCGCTCACCCGTGGAGTACGTTATAGAAGATTAACTAGGTTATAATAATAGACAGAAAGCTGGACATATATATCTAACCCCTCCTCTAACTCTACTACTAGTTACGTTATTAATAAACACGTTATTGTTATTCTAGTTAGTAAGAGGTAACAGCTAATTAGGAGTTAGCAGGTAGCACTAGTTAACTGCTAATTAGTTAGAATTAACGCTAGCGTAATCTTAAGGAACTTCATAAACTATCCTATAGAAAGCTGTATTTATAGCTAGTATTTACGGCAGATATATAGGCATATACTAGGGCAACAATATTAATAAGACTAGGTTAAAACAAATACTAATAAAGGGGCTTAAGTCTTATTAAACCTAACTCCTACTAGAGCTAACAGCACAATTAAACCTAGAGGACTACCTACTTTATAAATAGTTTAAAGAAGCTAAGTAAGAACACCTTAGCAGCTATTAGACTATAAAGTTAAAGTCTAAAGTACCCCTAATAAAGACTAAGGTAGTAGGATACTAGGTACTTAACTGTATATAGGTATACACGTATAAGCTTAATAAGAACTACTACCTACTTAAATATAAGGCGCGACTAGTAGTCTAAGGTAACTAGTAATAAAACATTACTTCTAAAGATACCTACGCAGCGACACTAGCTAGTAGGTCCTTTAGAATACTTATAGCAATTTTAGTAGCACATAACCTAAAACTTAAGTGGTTTAATGTTATAAACACCTTTATTTATATATTAATTAATAGAGAGGTCTATATAAGGATGCTACACAGGTATTAGAAACTAGGTACAGTTCTATAGGTACACAAGGCACTATATATACTAAGAATCTCTCTACTCCTCTAGTAAAAGAAATTTACATCTACTCTAACAAGCTATAGATTTACAGTTATTCCCTATAAACCCTGCTGCTTACTTAAGAATAGAGTTACTATCTTCTTCTATGTAGACAATATTATTATAGCTTATTACCTAACTAAAAGACATAAGGAAGACAAGGCCCTTAGCTATATTACTAACAAATAATCTATTACAGGAGGAAATAATCTGCAATAGTTCCTAGGAGTAGAGATAACCTAAGATTAAGATAACCTAAGGATCCTCCTCTTATAGGCGTTATATATTAACAAAATTATCTCCCTAGTAGATAAGACAGACATACAACACAACACACTAATATTAAGTATTAAGCTTCTACTAAATAAAGGGGAAGCTGCAGCATTAGAAATTAAAAAATACTAGAGAAAGATTAGATCTTTCCTCTTTACTGCAGTCACTACTAGGCCTAACATTGCCTTTGCTACATCTAGGCTGGCACAATTTCTAACTAACCCTAGACAGCAGCACTATAACGTAGTAGATTAAGTACTATTATACCTATAAGGGACACAAGATCTGTCCCTTACCTTTAGAGGCAACAAGCACCTAGTAGTTGCTAGTAATACATTATTTGCTAATAATACTCTTAATAGGAAAAGCTCCTAAGGATATACTATTAAACTATATAGAGGACTTATTACCTAGAGAGCTAATAAATAAGACACAGTTACTACATTAACAACTAAAGCAGAGCTACTTGCCCTAGCACAGGTAGCTAAGGAAGCTATCTTTATCTTATAACTATTAGTAGAACTTAGCATATACCTCTTATAATTAACAATTACTATTTAATATAATAATACCTAGACTATCTAATTAATTAATAAGGAAGTCTTAAAACTCTAAACTAAACTACAACATGTAGAGATTTACAACTACTAGCTATAACAAGAGGTAAACAAAGGCACTATAATAGTAACCTATGTCCTATCTACTAAGATTTTAGCTAACAGACTTACAAAGGCTCTGCCTGCAAGCAAGTAGTTAACCTTTCTAAGGCAGCTAGGGCTCAAGAAACATACTAAACAAAGAAAGCCAGCTAACACCTAGATAGAATTACTTAACTAGAAGCTCGCTAACCTAGAGGTACAATAAGAGCTAATTATGTCTAGCTTTAATAGGGCCTTAAAGCTAAGGGGGTGTGTTAGATAACTAACCTTGCTGAGCCAAGTTGGGGGTTTAGGGTTAACCTTGGTTAACTTAAGGGCTAGCGGCACACACACATAGAATGAGCCATTAAGACAGATAATTATTAATAAATCACCTTTATTATCATCTTTGCACATTAAGCATGTTATCCAACAACATTACTTGCAACTTTAAGTCCTTTGCCCTATTTAAAGTTAAGTAATAGATTTCTTGTCTTCTGTAGGTACATAAGCACTTAGTTAGCAGCATCTTAGTGTTTATTACTTAGGTTAACTAAAAAGTATATAAGTTGTAACGCAGTAAACACTATATTAGGATGAGTAGTTACTACTACAAATAACAGAGATCTAATCTTTTACTAATATTAATTAATCTCTAGTAGTTTAGCTTAACTATTCCTAGGCTTAAGTTTAGTTCTAGATATTAGCGTATTATACCTTATATCCTATCTAGTTACTCATTAACTAATCTTATTAAAATATACAGCTTATAACAATTAAATTATCTATTACTATCTATTATATTAGACTTCTATACTAAGGAACTATTAAAGGTTCTCTCCTCTAGTACATAGGTATTGCACCTATATCTACTTAATAGCATTATCTACCTCTTATTTATACTTTAGGTAGTACGCAATTATAATATTGTCTATATAGAAGAAGATAATCATTCTATTTATAATTATAAAGTATAGCTCTTATAGTACTTATTTAAATCTAATTCTAGCAAATTTTGCTGTAAATTCCTTCTACTATAGTAGAGAGGAGATGCAGAGTCTATATAAGGCTTTCTGTACCTTTAGTAAGGTGCCTATCTTCTAGTATCTTCTTAGTATCCTTATGTATATTTTGCAGTTAATAGCTTTATAGAGAAACGCATTTATAATATCCTATTATTTTAGTTTAAGATTATATTTTATAGTAATTACTATTAGTATTCTAAGTAATTAGCCTATAAGTGTTACTATATACATGTCTTATAACATAATATTATATTATTAGTCTCCTCTAACTATAAGCCTTACTTTATACTTGTTAAGGTAGTAGTATCTATTAAACTTATATATATAGACCTATATACAGTTAAGTATTTATTATTTTAACTTTTAAACTAGAGCTGCTAGAGTTTTAGCCTATAACTCTATTTGTTTATAGCTTTATAGGTATTTATTTTCTACTTATTTAAACATCTTATAGAGAGGGTGCTCCTCTAGCTTTAAGTATGCTGTAGGTAATAGCAGAAGGTTATTTTAATATAGTTTATTTCCCTTTACTATAATCCTTTTTAATTAAGCTTTATTAAAATGTTTTCCTTTATATTAACTAAGGTGTCCTACCTTAATGCCTGCTATAAATGCAGCTACCTACAGCGTTGTTATAGACGTTCCTTAGTCTTATATAAGTTAGTCTGTTGTCTTATTATAGCTTATCTATTTAGTTAGGAATACTGCTAGCAGAGGAGTTAGTAGAGGCGTTAGGTATGCCTCTACAATCTTCCTGCTTTAGTAATATTAGGGTTATTTAGCACGCAGAGTGTTCTCCTACGTTGTCTTATTCTTATAGAACATTTTAGTTTTAGATATATAGCTCTATATAGCTCGAAGGCTAACTGTACTAATCTAAGTTATAATTTCCTCTAATATGTTATGCATAAGGTTATCTATAATATCCTCTATTTTACTATTAAATATTGTTTCTTTATTAAACACTATATTACAGGTATTAATTACTTTAGCTATTAATAGGACCTAGATTTGGTATATGTTAGTAGACTAGTATCTTACTAAGTATCTAATCTTTACCTTTAGGTCTAGTCTTTATAGCCTTAATTTTCTTTAATAGGTGTTATTAGTTATTGTAAATGCTTTGCATCTGAATACTTTTAGGTAAGCCTAGTTTAGTTTTTAAGGTCTAGTAACTATACTATTTATAGCAGCTATATATATAAAGAATATTTTATACAGTAATCTCTACTTATTTAGATAATTTAGTGTCTAATTGTAGAGGTATACTGCTGCTCTAGTAATTTCTAGCTAGAGTTCCTATAGTAGATTTGCGTCTAGTTAAATTACGCGTACCTTTTCTTTTATTACACCCTCTAAGTGTTTAGCTCCTCTATTTTAAGCTGATATGTCTAGAGTAGAAGGCTTAAGTCTTATTAAGAGGGACGTGCACTATCTCTTAACCTCTTGTTTAACTATAATAATTTTGTTATCTATCTTAATTACTTTAGCTGTAATATTAAACTGTTTCTTTAAGAACTAGATAAAGATTCTAAGTAGACAGATAATAGATCTTATAGGGCTATTGTCCTTAAAGTAGAAGTCCTATACGTACTGAGAGTGTTAGTAGGTAAAAGGTATTTAACCCTTTTTCTTATTAAAGCTTTCTACTTTATATTTATAAAAGTCTATAGCTATATATTTACCTAGGCTATTATTATTTAATTATAGGGTTCTTTATATTTAACGCTTTAATTTTAATTATCTATAAATATTATATTACACTTTTATAATGCCTTTAATCTTTAACCCCTTAGATTAATATATAAGGTGCTTAATTACAGATAGTCTTAGATATCTAAGCCCCTTATGCTATAATATAGCTGTTACTCTCTATAGTAATCTTCTATTATAATTTATATGCATATACAGTGCTACTATAGCTATATTTAGTTATTTAATAACCTACTGTGTAAAGCTTTCTATTAGGATACCTATACTGTTGCTGTTTCTTTAACTTAGCGTTGTGAGATCTACTTAGTTATTCTACTATATTCCTTGTCTTTAGAGTAACCTAAATAATACTAGGTTATAGAGGAAATCTAGGCACTACGTAATAATATCTAAGCGTAGTACTTATTTACCTTAAGATCCCTCTACTAATATATTAACAGTACTATATCCTTATATCTAGACCTTAGAGTTCCTAGTCTAGATATAATCTCCTATTGCTAGCTAGTATACAACTCTAAGTCTTAAGAGGTTATTATAGATATGCGTAGTTAAGCTAGAATCTAGGAGAAATACCTTCTTCAATAGATATCCTTAATTACTTGCGCTATTACTGCTTTTATACTACCTTTATTAACCTAAGCATTTTCTTAGCTATCTAGTTACTTAAAAATCTTGTCTAGTGTTTAAGACGTCTTAAAGTGTAGAGTAATTAATTAAGACACTCTTATTACTTGTAGTTACCTAGTCCTTTAAGATATTAGCTGTATTATCTTTTATAAGTTACTATTATGTTTAAGCTTATACTGTACTAGTTTTATAACACTTCTATTTAGCTTAAATTACTTAGGTGCCTTAGCTGTATTTATATAGTAGTAGTTAGATATATTGTAACACTGTTTATAGGTAGGATATATATCTTTAGCTCTTGCTATATTCCTCTCTAGAAACTACTTAGTTTTAGCACTTTAGCTATCTATCTTTCTTTTACTTTACCTAGGGTTTCCCTAGATTTAATAATTATTGTTAGATAGCGCTCTAAGTTCTCTACTAAAGGCGCTCTTTATAGGTTTAAGTTAGATTTACTACTTACTGCGTATAATACCTCTCTTACTACAAAGGCGCTCTTAGGCTTCCCTCTTAATACATGTTAAAGGCTTATATAACTATAGAAGAGTTTAATTATCCTTTTTCTATTTATAGCTTTCTTATTATATCCTAGCCCTTAGAACGCTGTAGTCTAGGTTAATGCTGTGTTAGATACAGAGCCTAAAAAATTATTAATAACAGCTTATGTTTACATAACCTTAGCTACCTTAAAGGTTTTAGCTTAAGTTACTGCCTAATTAAATTTACTTAGCTATGTCTCCTAATTTGTAGTTATTTGTATTAGTCTAAGTATAGTGTAGTATCTTTTGTAAAGAGTGTACAAAGCGATTACGAGGGAGGATAGGGTTAAAGAGGATAGCAAGTGTATTGAGGTACGTAGTGTGTAGTAACGAGACTAATTGCTAGAGTATTAGTGATAGCCTCTAACACCTTTATATAGTCTAGGCTGGCTAGCCCTATAGTTGCTTGCTAAGACTAGTAGAGGTACCTCTAGGCCCAGCGCCTAATAATGCCTCCCTTCTTAAGATTGTTTGGCTTAAGTAATGGTATAATTAGCAATACTGTATTATTTTAGTCTAGCTTTAGATGTGTTTACTCTGTCTGTCCAGTTATAGCCAATTCTAACTAGTTTTAGGCGTTTTAGACGCCTTGTAAGGCTAGAGGGGGCTTAATACTAATTCTGCCTTCACCTAGTAAAAGTTAAACAGAAATCCTCTCTTACCTCTTACTTTACCTCTAGGGTCTAGGTAGCTGTCTATGTAGGCTAAAGCTCTAACTAGGTAGCTGGCAGTATATAAGCTATCTATACCTCTAGTTTTATTAGTTACTACTATATCCTACTTTATTTTAGTAAGTACTAACCTATTCTGTCTAGCACTTTTGTAAGGATAGATAAGGGATTTTCTAGGTCTTTCTAGCATGTTCTAAGACGTTTTAGCAGATAGTACTACACAACACGCCTTAGTAACCTTTCTAGACCGCTCCTATCCGTTACCGCCCACTACTAACTGTTACTAACTATTACTAACTACTATTTACTATAGCTGTTATGTTAATGCCTGCTTACTGCAAGATTAAAATTACTAAGAATATTAGAACTGCTAAGTAGTACTATATGCTCTCTCTCTACTATATTGCTAATAGTAATGTCTATAGGTACTGTTGTTTCTCTACTAACCTAGCTTTATAGAGTAGCCTCCGTTATAGGGACACCTAGGCCTACTACTATAGAAAGTGTTATAATAGTAACAAGAATTACCTATTAGTACGTACTTTGTCTCCTTTTAGCTTGTTTTAGTATCTTTTAACACGTTTAGGGCCCTAATAAGTACGCTAACAGCTATTTAAGGCTTTCTAGCAATATAGCACGCCTTTACTCTAGTTACTACCTAGTTACTACTGCTTATGCTGCTATTATTAATACTGCTAGCGTTAAGACTACCCCTACAACAACTACTACTACTACGCCTATGTCTATTAATAAGAAGACTATAATAGGCAAGTCTATTATTAACTAGGCTAGCTTATTGCTAGGTATAATTTAAGAGTACATTCTTTCTCTTTTTAGCTTATTATAGCATAATCTAACCTTTATAAGAACTATTTACTGTAGAAAGAGCTACTTACACTCTATAATAGCAACACTTGCGTATAGGAGTTAACCTTATCTAGCATCTATATTAAGAAGTAAGATTAATCTAAGGCTAGCGCTGTTAAGGTTAAGATAAAGTAGAAGAAGATATTAGAGGAGAGCAGTAGTAAGTCTAATCTAGAAGTGCCTATTACCTTCTGTAAGAAGGTATTAAAGCATATTTTAACCTATTTTAATAATATCTAACTTCTTATATAGTTAAAGTACCAGATTACAGGCACTAGAAAGACCCTTAGTTAACTCTAGAAGGAGCGAGAGGAGCAGGAGGCTGCCAAACAGGCTGCCGCTAACGCTGCCGCTGCCGCTACTGCTACTAAGAAGCCTTATAGTAGTTACAAGGCTACTACTTATACCTATAGTAGTAGTTATAGTTAGTAGATATTCCTTATAATAGAAGGTTTAGATTAATAATACTTAAGTTTGTAGTTAGTAGACAGTTTTAGGCTAATATAGCAATTAGGTGCATTACACTCTTAGATAGTCTAAATAATACTAGGAAGGTTTTCTTCTATACTAATTCTTCTATATTTACTTATAATTATAACTATATAACGTAGTATATAACTTTCTTTATCTCCTTATATTAGAAATAGCTATAATAGGCTAAAAGATGTCTACTTTAGCTAGTTATTATTTCTTAGGGTAAGGTAGGGTTATATTTTCCCTTAGTATAAACTAGTAAATATTTATTAATTAAAACACTCCTATAGGGAAAAATTATAATTAAGTAAAGGTATTTAGCCTTTCTGGTCTCCCCCTTTTTTAGACTTTAACCTTAACGTACTCTACAGGTAAGCAGATTAAACAGGTAAGCGGATCACTCTGCTAAGACCACACTAAACCTCTACCCTATTATAGCTTACATTAGCCTACTTAAGCCTTATATACAGTAGTGCAGTACATAATATTATTTAGAAACATCTTCTACAGCCTTCTTATATGTACGTAAGTTATGTCTAACATTATAGCACCTTGTACAGCGTCTTTAGGTTACTTCCCCTCCTTTAGCGCGCACTTGCTTCTTTGCCTTCTTACTATTACTACGCGCCCTAAACTTAGTTAGGGTAGTTGTTTAAAGGCCTTCCTTAGCTGTTAAGACCCCCTCCTCCTATAACTGCTTTCTTTTATTTAATTTATGTCGCGTAGCAGCCTTATTTGCTGTTTAAAGCCTAGTAATCTCCTTTTTAGCCAACACTAGCTTATGCGCAACAATAGCTGCGCCTTTAGCAAGCTTTTTAAAGGCCTTAACTATTAAAGTTAGTAAGCTGCTTGCATGCCTTTAAATCCTCTCTTAAACCAGCGTTAATTGCGACCCTAATTGCAGGGTATTACTTGGGGTTTAGGACTGCCAGGGAGCATCTTCTACAGGAGGTAGCGGTAGGGTACGTAGGCGGACATCAAGACCCATTATGACCCGTTCTAGGTCAAGGGGGACTATTCCAGCGCCTTAGAAGCCTCCTTAGATATTGCTAGAAGTAAATGTCTCCTTATAGGCGTCTATAAAGCATAGTAGGAACTTAGTTTTAGTAATATAAGTAATGTAGTTGCGCATAAGATTCTTGGCTTAGCGCCTATATGCCTTCTTTAGAGGGGTAAAACAACCTATATCTAGTGGTTGTAAGAGGTGAGATAAGTGTAGAGGCATACACAGTGTAACAATCTTTACTTCCTTACAGTATTATTAGAAGTTAAGGGAGTTGTAGCTCTTGTGGCTGTTAATAAGGAGTAGCTAGTACACTTCTTAGGTGCCCGTCTTTGTATAGGCATTAAAGTGCTTTAACCAGTCTAGACCAAGCTTGTTAGTAGTCCATCTGTTCTTAGAGACTCTAATAACCTAATTATAGGGCAGATTGTCTTCTTTATACTAGGCAGAGAGGTAGTTACAGCCTTTAAAGATAATAAAGGGTAGAATAGCCTACCCTATGCTATTAATGCCCTGTATAACTGTTATCTACTTATAGTTACCCTGCTGCACTACCTTTAGCTGTCCTTAACGCTTAAAGCCTATAATAACTACTTCTATTAATATCTAGCCTATTATAAAGCCTGTCTTATTAAAGTTGTATATGTTATTATTCTAGATGCTATACTTAGCTTTAACATTTGCTACAAGCCTAAACCAGCCCCTAATAATCTCTAGATCCTTATAGAGGGCTCTCTTGTAGTTATACTTATAATTAAACCTTACTTTAAGGTTAGGGCAGCGCTTAACAAACGTGTTAGGCTAGTTTATGCTAACATAGCCTATATTACGCTTAGCACGTAAAGAATTAGCTATATTAGCTACAGCAGCCAGCTAAGAGGCAAATCCTTGTGTATCTAGCGTAAGGATATACTTAGTAATTACGTCCTCCTTAGTCTGGTCTATAATCTGTTAAACTAGCGTATAATTAGCTTGTGTAGGTTGTCCTGTGTATTAAGTATGTAGTGTGCTGTAAGGCGCGTTATATATAGCTGCAGCGCGTTATAGAGTAAGCGTTGCGTCTTGTTTAATTGCCTAGAGCGCAAGCTTTATTATAGCTTCTCTTAAGGGCGTAGATTAATGTTGTTGTTGAGGCATTGCGTGGTAAGGTGGAGGTTTGGTGTGGTCTTGGCAGAGTGATCCGCTCACCCGTTTGATCTGCTTACCCGTAGAGTACGTTAACGTCTTATTACGCAGTCTAAGCAGTTACTTTATTATTTTCTAGTATTATTTTAGCGCTTCTTTAGAAAGATTTATGCTAATTTCCTAGGAATTTTCTAAGTTAGGGAATCTGTCCTACTTAATAAGGTATTCCTACTGTCTGTTGTCTATTTACCTTCTGTTAAGGACTTTTTTCACATCTTACACCTTCTCTTCCCCTTTAACTATAGGTTCTTATATTTATTCCTATATAATTACGAGTTAACATCTTAGTATATATAGGTCTAGCAGTAACGCATAGAATACTAGATAGATCTCTTTTATTTCTAGCAGGTCTACTCTATATGCGCTAGGGCTAATCTAGGCTATAATAGTCCTAGGTCCTAGGTATTTCTAGTCTAGCTTCTTTTTTACGCGTACTGTCCTAATATTCTTACTAGAGACTGGTACTTTATTGCCTAATTTAAAGGGTGCTAGTAGTTATTTCTTATCTAAGTGTTTCTTTTAATACTTATTTTACTTGTTTATATTTACTTTGCAGGTAGCCTGTAAGGCAATAACTCTAGCAGTTAATTCCTTTGCAAGGGGAGATCCTCTACCTTTCAATGCGAAAGTAGGCTAATCTGTGCTCCTTAGATCTATACTGTAATAGGCTTAGAAAGATGTTATATTTATAGATGCGTAAATGCTATTATTATATACAAATTCTGTAATTAAAATCGATAGGGCCTAATTGTCTTATTCTAGAGTATAGTAGCAACGTAAGTACTATTTAAGAGTCTAATTTTGCCTTTCTGTTTAGCTATCTGTCTAGGGATAATAGGCTAATGTTAAGACTTGTCTTAAGTTTAAATAGTAGTTAAAGGTTTCATACGTCTTTAAGTTTATTAGTAGCCCCTAATCTAAGATAATTTATGCTAGTGTACTGTGTAAGTAGATAATTTCTCTAATCTAGGTATGCGCTAGATCCTTTCTATCCTAATTAGCCCTAGCTGGTATATAGTGTGATGTTTTAGTTAATTTACACACTACTACTAGTATAGAGTTATACACTAGCCTAGCCACCTTACTAGAGGGTAATTCTATAATAAAATCTATTATTACATCCTCCTATAGTTAGCTTAGCACTAGTAAAGGTTATAATAACCTGTACAGTTTATATTAGGCAGCAGGTAATCTCCTTTATACTAAGTAGTTGTAGCAGTAGTTAGATATATCCTTAGTAATGCCCTTCTAGGTATATCTACGCTAAACCTTCTCTAAGGTCCTTTGTGCTTGAAAGTGTCCTAATATTAGGTTATTATAACGTTCTTTAATAACTTACACTTTAACTTTTAGCCTTATAAGTAAGATACGCCTTTCCTTATCTATATTATCTTTTTCCAGGTTATTTTATTCTATTTTAACGTTACTTAACTCTTTTTTAGTGCTAGAGAGTTTGTCTGTGTTGTCTAAGTCTGTTATTAGCTCTGTCTAACTGTTCTCTCTTAATTCTTCTCTTTTAAGATCCCTTATGTTCTTTCTTCCTTTTATAGATAAATAAAGGGTTATTACTGCTACTAGGGGAGTATTAGGGTTCCTCCTTGTTAGGATCTCATAAAGCAGTTATATAAAAGCCTTATTATACTTTTATAAGAGGTCTTATGCCTCTCTTATATAATTAGGACGCTATAAGGGTCTATCTACAGGGTTTGTAGACCTTAGGCAATAACTAATTATAAAGTTAAACTTAGATAACACTAAGTATGCCCTTACTTACTAATAGCTAAGAACCTTTGTCTCTATAAACTATTTTAGGTTTTAGTAATCTGTTAAGATCTTAAAGAAGGTACTGTCTAAGTATCTCTGCTAATACTATAGGCTCTAGAAAATTGTGAGAAGTTCCTAGTTATAAGTATTATAGTTATACTTAGCTTAGATTAACTTCTCTAAATAGAAATCTACAGGCCTCTATTAGGCCAGCTTCCCCTCCCTAGGGACTAGTTAACTAAGGATTCCTAAGATATCGCCTCTAGAGGCATCTACTTCTATCCTAGTCTGTCTCCTAGGTATAAAATAAACTAAGATAGGTATATTAATAAATAAATACTTTATATTCTAGAAAGCTTATAGGGATTCTTTGCTTAGCTTAAGAGGCTAACTCTCCTCCTTCCTTATTACTTAACCAGATTTAGCTAAATTTAGCGTTGTTAAGCTAGACTGTAACTGTTATGCAGGTTTACTTTCTCTTAGTTTCTAACCCTAGCCGCAGGTAGGACAGGTTAGCGACTAGGGCTTGCTATTTCCTAGATTTAGCTTGCCACTAGAATGTTAATAGCTGCCTCCGCAGCCTCTCTAATAGCCCTGCTGCTGGTATCCCTAAGTATATTGTCTCTAGTTCTGTAGTTAACCTTAGAATTGTTAATAGTTATTTCCCTTAGGGTTCCATCTTCTGCCTAATGAATTAGCGGCACTAGTTGTTAGCCAGGGGTCTCCTAGGTGCTTCCTGGTGTTGCTCCCAGAGGGGGTTAACGCCTAACTGTTATGCCTTTTAAACTTTCTCCTAGCGTCTAAAGAAAGAGGTCTCTTGTTTCTACCGCTACTTTCAGTCCGCAACCCTAAGTTTAAGGGGACTGTTAAGGTTTCTATTGTAGGTTGTGTGGCGCGTAGCGTTAGGACGTCTAGTGTTGTAACGCCTACTATTATAGCGTCTAACTTGCCCCTAATGTAAGGGTTAAGTAGTGGCTCTATAGGCAATGGCGACACCCTAAGTGCGTTGTTGCGTTATTAAGCGTCCAGCTCCTAACCAAGGTTATTAAAAGGGGGTAGCTCTTCTATGTTGCTAGTGGTGAAGCAGAGGTTGCGTTGTCCTCCTGCCATTGTAATGGCTGGGTTTTCCCCGCTCCTCTGCTGCTAATTAGCTGCCTGTTCTAAGAGGAGTATAAAGGATTTGAATTGTAAGGGCACTGTAGGCAGGCAATAGAGCAGAGCAAGATAGGACAAATAATAGGGTAATATTTAAGAGATAAGACAAATCCTTAATAGATAAGTCTTAAGGTTTGTGAATATTATATACGTGTGTGGCCAGTAGGTCCCCAGGCTTGGCCCGGGACCTGGCCGAGGTATCTCCCGGCGTGGGGAGAATACTCGTGACAGAATTAAACTAAAGCCTAGGAACAGTCTAGCTAAATTACTAGAGATTAATTAATATTAGCAAAAGATTAGATCCCTGTTATTTGTAGTAGTAACTACTTAACCTAATATAGCGTTTACTACGTTACAACTTATACACTTTCTAGTTAACCTAAGTAATAAACACTTAGACGCTGCTAACTAAGTGCTTCTGTACCTACAAAACATAAAAAATCTATTACTTAACTTTAGACAGGGTAAAGAACTTAAAGTTTAAGTAATATATTATTTACTAACAACACTATAGACTAAAAGAGTTCCTAAGAATACGCTATTAAGCTATTTAGAGGACTTATTGCCTAGAGAGCAAATAAACAAGATACTGTTATAACGTTAACTACTAAGGCT
The DNA here is from genome assembly GCF_004011695.2 of Ascochyta rabiei. NCBI lineage: Eukaryota > Fungi > Ascomycota > Dothideomycetes > Pleosporales > Didymellaceae > Ascochyta > Ascochyta rabiei. The sequence continues at coordinate 1,381,090 of NC_082411.1, read as the reverse complement.
AAGCTCCTAGCACTGTCTTAAGTAGCTAAGGAAGTAATATTTACCTCTTAACTATTAAAAGAGCTTTAGGTAACCCTAAGTAATCTAATAATAATAATTAAACATTATAATATATAGATAATATATCTAGTTACTATAGACGTTGTTAAGATATAAACTAAACTTTAGTATATTAATATACACAACTACTAGTTATAATAAGAAGTTAACTATAAAATAATTAAAGTAGAATATATCCTATCTAACAACATAATTGTAGATAGATTTATAAAGTTATTACTAATTAGTAAATAGGCCAGCTTCCTTAATTAGTTAAGACTTGTTAAGGGCTAGAAAAGTATATTAAGAGATATCCTGCTTAAGAAGATATTAGAGTAACTAGAGGACCTTACGTTAAAGAGTTAATTAACTAGTTTACGCAGCTTATAATAGGATTCTAAGCTAAGGGGGTGTATTCAATAAAAGGTATTAGAGAAATAGGTTAGGCGATATACCGGCTAAGAAACTGTGTAGAGGCCTCTACTAGAACCTAGATAAGACAAAAATCACCCTAACATAGAACAAGAACAGAACATTAATACATTATTATTAACTTATTACTATTACCGTCTAATCTAACAACCTTTAAGGTAGATAAGGTAGATAATAATAATAACTATACGGTTAACTGCTGCTACTATATAACGTGGAACTAAGCCTAGAATATAGCTACTACTGCCTATTATTTCCTGTCTGTTAAAAACTCTATCTTTTTTAAGTCTTAAGGCTTACTACTAGTTATTTAGTAGTATAGAGTATAAGGTAGTGTTATACTACTACTATAAGGTCCCTAAGCTCTTTTACGCTAGGCTGCGTGCCCTATATAGTATCTCCTAATAGAACCCTATAAGGGTTATTATAAATAATAAAAGTTTTCTTTTTTCTGTATCTACTCTTAATGTGCTATATGTGTTACTGTAAAGACCTTCTATACCTTTATATCCTATAACACCTCTAGTAGTTCCTACGTTAGCTTTATATACCTCTTCTATTTAACTAAGACCTATAACTTATTCTACCTATAAGCCCTCTTCTTTTTTAGAATTTCCTCTACCTCCTATTTAGCTAGGTTTAGATTGTCCTCCTTGAGGATAACTAGTAGGCCTAGTCTGCTTTCCTGTAGGTTGTTAAGATCCCTTTTTGGAGGGGTGGCACGTTATTGAGCACTTAAAGGTAGAGAGTGTAATTGCAGGTTATGGATAGACGAATCGCTCCCAAGTAATCAGAGCGATCCGGCCAGGTTATATAGATACGCCACCCCTGCTCCATTTACCAGGCCTTCGGTCTTAGTGCGGAGCACTTAGGGACTAGGGACCTAACATAGGTACTGTATAGGTAGTAGGTTAGAGGCTATATATTCTAGCAGGTCTATATATACTGTCTTATAAAGGTTACCTAGTAGATCTAGAGTAACTATTAAAGGGGTAGAGACTGTAACTACTGTGTACTAGGCTTATAACTAGTTAGGTTTCTAACTTAGCCTATTAGTTTTTATATTACAGAGGGAACACTACACTCTATCTTCTATATAGTACTACTCTGTAGGCCTATAGCTATAGTCTGTTACGTCCTAAGTGCGTTTTTATACCTATACTATAGCTACCTAAGTAAGTTTTATACCTTACTAGAGGTAGTCTAGAAAATAGACTGCTTGTCCCTATAGTGTCTTCTAGGTAATAGTTAGTAGCACTGTAATCTAAAGGAGGTCTACATTTTACCTATAGAAGAGTAGGTTAAAACTAACCCTAGTAACTAAAGAATTGTAATTGTTAAGAGCTAGTTAGCAGGCTAGAAAATAGTTCGGCTAGTTATTCTGTTTAAAGTTAACTATAACCTGTAGGACTACCTGCACCTCCTAGTTAGCACACTCTATCCCTCTGTCTGTCTAGAGGTAATAGGCTGTAGAAAGTAGCTAGTTTACCCCTATAAGGCTACATAGCGTTATCTAAAAATGTCCCAGCTAGTCTAAGCTACAGTCTGTAATAATAGCACTAGGAAAGCCCTAGAACTGCTACTATGTGTTGCAGAAGACCTTAGCGCAATATTCTGCTGTTATAGAAGTTATCGCTTTAAGCTGCACATACTTAGAGAAGTAATCTGTAATAACTAAGAGATAGCGCAGTATATCCTTATTAGCCTAAAAAAGGTTAACTATAAAGTCTATTAAAATCTAGGACTAAAAACAGTTAGTAATAGGCAATGGGTAGAGTAAGCCCTACTGTTAGCGCTATAACACATACGCGCTAAAATAGTAGTAGTTACAGATATAGTGCCTAATATCTGTTAGGCGCTGGGCCCGGGGGTACCTCTGCTAGTCTTGGCGAGCTACTATAGGGCTAGTCAGCCCGGAATATATAAAGGTGTCGGAGGTTATCGCTGATACTTAAGCAATTAGTCTCGTTACTACACACTACGTACCTCAATACACCTGCTATCCTCTTTAACCCTATCCTCCCTCGTAATCGCTTTGTACACTCTTTACAATGTCCTATAACATCCCCTCCTAGTAGAAGTTATATCTAATAATGTAGAACGTAGTATTAGCACCTAGATAGCCTATTAGGTTCGATTTATATACCTAGTAGATTATTGTTATAATTAGCTTCTAGCGTAGAACCTCTGTAACCCTACGCTATATTAGCGTGCTGTAAGCACTAAGTATATAATCTGTAATTTACTAAGTAGTCTTAGCCTTAGAAGGGAACTAGTAGGCCCTATTACAGATAGTAGACAGGTGCGCTATATGCCCTACGTCCTACTAAACGCCTTTATCCTACAGTAATTATATATATATATTAATAAAAAGTAGAGGCATACTAGGGCCTAGTGTACTAACTACTAATACTTAAACTACGGTTATTATCCTATAGACCCCCCCCTAACCTCCTATTATAGTCCTGTTCCTAGCAACTTAGCATATCTAGTTAGGCTGCAAGGCGCCCTAGGCAGAAGCAAAGGTAGAAACAGAACTTTAACAGCTCCTCTGCCTAGCAGTGCTACCTCTTACTTAACCTACGCGCTGTAGTAAAGTACTAGAGATTCTTATAGTTAGTTAGGATAGTAAACAGCCTAGTAACAGACCCTAATTTAGCTGCCTAGACCTCTAGGCACTTTACAACAGCAGTTAACTCCTTATTATAGATTATGTAGTTCTATTATTTTACTATAAGTATAGCAGAGTAGTATACTATAGGGTAAAGCACCTTCCTATGCTATTAAGAAAGGCAGCTGCCTAACGCCTTACTAGAGCAGTCTGCCTCTAGTAGTGTGTCTTACTTAGGGTCCTACTAGGCTAGGACTAGTTCTATTATAAATGCGTTCTTTAGCTAGTAGAATGCTACGTCCTCCTCCTGCCCCTACTAGAATAGGATATCCTTCCCTGTAAGTTAATTAAGTAGAGTAGTAATGTTAGAAAAGGCTAGGATAAAGTCCTAGTAGAAGTTAGTAAACCCTAGGAAACTGTAGACCCTGCGTAAAGACAGTAGGGCTTCCTAATTGCAGATAGCCTTAACCTTCTTAAGATTAGAATAAATATCCTTTCTAGCTTCTATAATATATCTGAGGTAGTATACCTCCTTTATTATAAATACACACTTCTTAGGATCTAAATACAGCCCTATATTGCGTAGGAGCGTAAAGACTCTACTAATCTTCCCTAAGTAGTCTGTTCTAGACCTGCTACTATAAATAAGGATATTATCTAGGTGCGCAGTAGTATAGTTGCCTAATATCTCCTAAAGCACGCTGTTAATATAACGCTAGAAGGACGCTAGTGCTCTAGCCTAGCTAAACAGGTAGGCTAGCTACTTAAAGAGCCTAAAACAAGTATAGAACGTAGTAAAGTGCTTATCTCCTTCTGTAATATAAATCTAGTAAAATACTATATAAACATTAACTTTAGAGAACTAGCATGTACCCCCTAGTGTACGCAATATTTCCTTAATAAGAGGAAGTAGGTACTAGTTAGTAATTATAATACTATTAAGTGCGTAATAGTCTACATATATACGCTACCTACTAGAGGACTTCTTAACTAGCAGGACTAGTGCTTCTACTAGGGAAGAGGAGGCGCAGATCTAATCCTTGTCTATTAGTGCTAACACCTACTTCTATAGCTTAAGTAGCTAGTCCCTTAGCATGTTGTACAGAGGGCCCTAGGGTAGGGGCTTATCCTTCCTAGACTAGTTATGTTGCAACTATATGTAGTAATCTATCTAGCCCCTATATAGGAGAAGGCTAGAGGCCTTACTCTTATTAAACAGATCCTAAAACCAGACTAACTTAGGAGGTAGAGAGTCTACCTTCTCCGCCGTCCCTTACGCTCCTAGGGATTAGACTAAGAGGATTTTAGTAATATTGTAGAGGCTTATAGAAACAAACTAGTCCTTAGGCAGGTAATTCTAGAGCCTATTAGCTAGGGTCTTATTAAACTTAGTTGCTAATAGAAGAGCTATATAAACGTTTACTATATACTATAAAGACTTATAGACTATAAGGTTCTCTACCTATTATATTATTAGTGTGCCCTTTTCTGTATCTAATACTACACCCTCTTATAAAAGCTAGGGTTTCCTTAAAATAATATCCTAGCTTAGACCTAGTACTATGTAGGCTACAGCCTATAAGCGCTACCTATCTAGGTTATACCTAAATAGGACTAAACAGAAGATTATAGACTTTCTACTAGTACCTACTACTTACACTAAGCGTTATAGCAGCACCTTAATAAAGTCTCCTTCTAGGCGCGCAGTAAATTTCTTACTTACTATACTAAAGTATTTATACCCTAAGTCTACTTGCATATTAGCTTATGTTACCCTATTAATAAATAATAGAATAAAGAATAGGGGCTTATCTATAGAGTCTGTAATAGCTCCTCTAGTAGCCTATAATGCCTCTACACTAGTAGTCTCCCCTGCTAATATGCTCCTACAGCACTCCTAGCTTAGACTTATATTAGAAGTAGCTAGTTTCCCCTATATAAACTAGCCTCTTCCTTACCTAAGATTATTACTACCTATACTGTAGTTACTACTGTATTAGCGTAATCCTAGCAAATATATCCCTCTTTGCCGCAACAGGTATATAGGTTAGCCTTCTAGCGTTACCAGAATACCTTATTTAGAACCTACGTAGCCTAGTTAGGAGCAGACTACTTCTAACCCCTACACTTAGTACTGCTGCTAGTGCACACTGCAGACATAACTGTTATCTTAATATTACTATCCTTATTACACTTAGGTAGCGCCTAGGTAGGGCTATAGCGTAGCTAGTTTTCTAAAGCTATAGTCTTAACGTCTATAGTAATAGACTTATACTCTATAATAGCTATATTATAATCTATATAGGGTACTTCTTAGTTTATTACTATATTACAGATATTTGCGTTTAGGGCCTAGCAGAGCTTTAATAGGCGCTGTTCTCTGTCTTAGTAGAGGCTGCTACTTTACACTAGTAGCTGCTTAAACTAGATAAAGAAGTCTAAGAACAACTTGTTAGAACCCTAACAGACGCTTTCTAGTTTTTCCTAAGCCTGTTCCTAGCTGTAGTTGTTGCTGTAGCAGAATTCTAGGTATGTTAGGAAGTCCTCTAGACTCTCTATACCTTAGGTACCCCTAATCTTATAGAATAGAGCTATATCTTATTATATAGACATACTAAGCTAGGACTATATAAAGGTAAATATGTTCTATAACCTACTAATAAAGGATATATCTGCCTATAGCTTATATTCTATTATAATCTACTACACCTTAAATAAGGATTTATCCCTAGTAAAGGCCTTACCTATAGGAAGAGGTTTCTTAGTGGTTATAGACGTCTGTATAGGGGTATAAAGGCCTAGGGTAGATACTAAAAACAGCGCTACATAAGGCAGGTTAGGGGCTAGTGTAGACGTAGATAGGTACCGTATTACTCCTAAGGAAGATAATAGAACTGTAGACGCAGGGCTAGTATAGGTATTAGCTATTTATACTAACGTACTCTACAGGTAAGTAGATTAAACAGGTAAGTGGATTACTCTGCTAAGACCACACTAAACCTCCACCTTACCACGCAATGCCTTAACAACAACATTAATCTACGCCCTTAAGAGAAGCTGCAATACAGCTTGCGCTCTAGGCAATTAAACAAGACGTAATACTTACCCTGTAATGCGCTGTAGCTATATATAAAGCGCCTTACAGCACACTATACACTTAATATAAAGGACAACCTACATAAGCTAATTATACGCTAGTTTAACAGATTATAGACTTGACTAAGGAGAACGTAATTACTAAGTACATCCTTAAGCTAGATGTACAAGGATTTACCTCTTAGCTAGCTACTGTAGCTAATATAGCTAATTCTTTGCATACTAAGCGTAATATAGGCTATGTTGGCATAAACTAGCCTAACACGTTTGTTAAGCGCCGCCCTAACCTTAAAGTAAGGTTTAATTGCAAGTATAACTATAAGAGAGCCCTCTATAAGGATCTAGAGATTATTAGGGGCTAGTTTAGGCTTGTAGCAAATGTTAAAGCTAAGTATAGCATCTAGGATAATAACACGTATAACTTTAATAAGACAGGCTTTATAATAGGCTAGATATTAACAGGAGTAGTTGTTACAGGCTTAGAGCGTTAAGGACAGCTAAAGGTAGTGTAGTAGGGTAACTGTAAGTGGACAACAGTTATACAGGGCATTAATGGCACAGGGTAGGCTATTCTACCCTTTATTATCTTTAAAGGCTGTAACTACCTCTCTGCCTAGTATAAAGAAGACAATCTGCCCTATAATTAGGTTATTAGAGTCTCTAAGAACAGATGGACTACTAACAAGCTTAGTTTAGACTAGTTAAAGCACTTTAATGCCTATACAAAGACGCGCACCTAAGAAGTATACTAGCTACTCCTTATTAACAGCCACAAGAGCTACAACTCCCTTAACTTCTAACAATACTGTAAGGAAGCAAACATTATTACACTATGTATACCTCTATACTTATTGCACCTCTTATAACCACTTAATGTAGGTTATTTTACCCCTCTAAAGAAGGCGTATAGGCGCTAAGCTAAGAATCTTATACATAACTACATTACTTATATTACTAAAACTAAGTTCCTACTATACTTTATAGGCGCCTACAAGGAGACGTTTACTTCTAGCAATATTTAAGGAGGCTTCTAAGGCGCTAGATTAGTCCCCTTTAACCTAGAACAGGTTATAATAGGTCTTAATGTCCGCCTACGTACCCTACTACTACCTTCTGTAGAAGATGCTCCCTGGCAGTCCTAAACCCTAAGTAATACCCTGCAATTAGGGTCGCAATTAACACTAGTTTAAGAGAGGATTTAAAGGCATACAAGCAGCTTACTAACTTTTATAGTTAAGGCCTTTAAAAAGCTTACTAAAGGCGTAGCTATTGTTGCGTATAAGCTAGTGTTAGCTAAAAAAGAGATTACTAGGCTTTAAACAGTAAATAAGGCTGCTACGCGACGCAAATTAAATAAAAGAAAGCAGTTACAGAAGGAGGGGGTCCTAACAGCTAAGGAAAGCCTTTAATTAACTACTCTAACTAAGTTTAGGGCGCGTAGTAATAGTAAGAAGGCAAAGAAGCAAGTGCGCGCTAAAGGAGGGGAAGTAACCTAAAGACGCTGTATAAGGTGCTACAACTTCAGATATAACTTATGTACATATAAGAAGGCTATAGAAGATGTTTTTAAATAATATTATATACTGTACTACTGTATATAAGGCCAAAGTAGGCTAATGTAAGCTATAATAGGGTAGAGGTTTAGTGTGGTCTTAGCATAGTGATCCGCTTATCTGTTTAATTCGCTTACCTGTAGAGTACGTTAGAGACTCTATAAACACACATATATTAGAGTTATTACATTTAAGTAATACTATACGCTTATTAGTAGTAGTTAAGGCTTACTATAAGTTTATTATAAACTATAATATCTAGGCTATAAATTCCTAAAGGGTTAAGGGAACAGATTTATCTAGGGGTTTATTCTAGAAACTAGCTAACATAGTAGAAGTGCTAGCTGTTCTTATAGAAAAAGAGATATAAATATTAAGGACTAGCCTTAAGGTAGGATATAATAAGGGTTGATATAGTTTGTATCTCTTAAGGAGGTAACATGTTACGTGTCCTTCTAATATGTCTATAGGGCACGTAACCGCCCCGTCTCGCTTAAGGCTTAGATAAGGTCTAAGCCCATAACAAAAGGCCTTATTAAAAGCGTTAAGCATTTTAAGAGGAGTAAAAGAGGGTAGTTCTTGCTCTAGTGTAAGAACTAGTTAGAGTACACTTAGAGAGTTCTTTATAATAGTAGGTTGCTTCTTCTTAATAACTGTTCGCTATTCTATATTCTTAGGGAGGTTAGCTAAAGCTGTAGACGCGTATAAAGTAGGGTAGGTAAGAGGTTAAATAGTAAAAGTCTTAGTAGCTAAGGTAGGTTTTTAAAGGAGTTTTGCTCTTATTTTAATTCATTTAGATACTGTTTTAAGGTTTAATACATAGGACGCTAGGATAGAGAGGCCTTATTTGTTTATCCTATTATTTTCTAGGTAGTCTTAAAAGATTTTAAGAAGGTCTAGGAGGTTTAATTGTTCCTTGTTTAAGGTGGCTAGGGAAGAAGCCTAAATAACTATTGTCCTAGTAATAGATAGAGCTTCTTTTACTGTCTTAGTAATAAGAGCTTAGGTTATAGGCCTAGTAGCTATATTAAATTAGAAAGAGAGGAGCCTAGGTGCTAATAGAGTAGCAGGTCTGCTAGCTAGTTATTTAAATTAAGTAGAGGGTAGAGGTACAGTTGCAGTTCTGTTAAATATACTAGATTAGTGTATTTCTAAAGTAAATTGCTAATATAGTGTTAATAATAAGGGTATAGACAGATGTCTTAGGGTAGGTGTATGCTAGTACATCTCTCCTAGAGGGATTAGGGAGCTTGTAAAGAGTGTACAAAGCGATTACATAGGAGGATAGGGTTTAAGAGGATAGCAGGTGTATTGAGGTACGTAGTATGTAGTAACGAGACTAATTGCTAGAGTACTAGCGATAACCTCTAACACCTTTATATAGTCTAGGCTGGCTAGCCCTATAGTAGCTTACCAAGACTAGCAGACGTACCCCTAGGCCTAGCGCCTAACAATGCCTCTCTTTTCTAGATTGTTTGGCTTAAATAATAGTATAATTAGTAATACTGTATTATTTTAGCCTAGCTTTAGACGTGTTTACTCTGTCTGTCCTATTATAGCTAATTCTAACTAGGTTTAAGCGTTTAGGACGCCTTGTAAGGCTAGATAGGGCTTAATACTAATTCTGCTTTTACCTAGTAAAAGTTAAACAGAAATCCTCTCTTACCTCTTACTTTACCTCTAGGGTCTAGGTAGCTGTCTGCGCAGGCTAAAGCTCTAACTAGGTAGCTAGCAGCATATAAGCTATCTATACCCCTAGTTTTATTAGTTACTACTACATCCTACTTTATTTTAGTAAGTACTAACCTATTCTATCTAGCACTTTTGTAAGGATAGCTAAGGGATTTTCTAGGTCTTTCTAGCACGTTCTAAGACGTTTTAGCAGATAGCACCGCACAACACGCTCTAGTAACCTTTTTAGACTATTCCTAACCACTACCGCCTACTACTAACTGTTACTAACTGTTACTAACTACTATTTACTATAGCTGTTATGTCTATACCTGCTTACTACAAGATTAACATTGCTAAGAATAGTAGGACTGCTAAGTAGTGCTGTATGCTCTGTCTCTACTACATTGCTAATAGTAATGTCTAAAGGGACTATTATTTCTCTGCTAACCTAGCTTTTTAGGGTAGCTTACGTTATAGGGACGCTTAGGCCTACTACTATAGAGAATGTTATAATAGCAATAAGAATTACCTATTAGTACGTGTTTTGTCTCCTTTTAGCTTATTTTAGCATCTTTAAATATGTTTAGGGCCCTTATAAGTACGCTAACAGCTATTTAAGCCTTTCTAGCTATATAGCGCGCCTTAACTCTAGTTGTTGCGTAGTTACTACTACTTATACTGCTATTATTAATACAGCTAGCGTTAAGACTACCCCTAACGTACTCTACAGGTAAGCGGATCAAACGGGTAAGCGGATTACTCTGCCAAGACCACACTAAATTTCTACCCTATTATAGCTCGCATTAGCCCACTTTGGCCTTATATATAGTAGTGCAGTACATAATATTATTTAGAAACATCTTCTACAGCCTTCTTACATGTACGCAAGTTATGTCTAACGTTGTAGCACTTTGTACAGCGTCTTTGGGTTACTTCCCCTCCTTTAGCGCGCACTCGCTTCTTTGCCTTCTTACCATCACCACGCGCCCTAAACTTAGTTAGAGTAGTTAATTAAAGGCCTTCCTTAGCTGTTAGGACTCTCTCCTGCTGTAATTGCTTTCTTTTATGCGATTTACGTCGAATAGCAGCCTCATTTGCTGCTCGAAGCCTAGTAATCTCCCTTTAAGCCAACACCAGCTTGTGCGCTACTATAGCTGCGCCTTTAGCAAGCTTTTTAAAGGCCTTAACTATTAAAGTTGGTAAGCTGCTTGCATGCCTTTGAATCTTCTCTCGAACCAGCGTTGATTGCGACCCTAATTGCAGGGTAGTGCTTGGGGTTTGGGACTGCTAGGGCTCATCTTCTACAGTAGGTAGCGGTAGGGTACGTAGGCGGACATCAAGACCTATTATAACCCGTTCTGGGTTAAGGGGGACTATTCTAGCGCCTTAGAAGCCTCCTTAGATATTGCTAGAAGTAAATGTCTCCTTATAGGCGTCTATAAAGCATAGTAGGAACTTAGTTTTAGTAATATAAGTAATATAGTTATATATAAGATTCTTAGCTTGGCGCCTATACGCCTTCTTTAGAGGGGCAAAATAACCCACATCTAGTGGTTGTAAGAGGTAAGATAAGTGTAGAGGCATACACAGTGTAACAATCTTTGCTTCCTTACAGTATTGTTAGAAGTTAAGGGAGTTGTGGCTCTTGTGGCTGTTAATAAGGAGCAGCTAGTGTACTCCTTAGGTGCGCGTCTTTGTATAGGCATTAAAGTGCTTTAACCAGTCTAGACTAAGCTTGTTAGTAGTCCATCCGTTCTCAGAGACTCCAATAACCCAGTCATAGGGCAGATTGTCCTCTTTGTACCAGGCAGAGAGGTGGTTGCGGCCTTTAAAGATAATAAAGGGTAGAATAGCCTACCCTGTGCCATTAATGCCCTGTATGACCGTTGTCCACTCTTAATTACCCTGCTGCACTGCCTTTAGCCGTCCTTAACGCTCTAAGCCTGTAACAACTGCTCCTGTTAATATCTGGCCTATTATAAAGCCTGTCTTATTAAAGTTGTACGTGTTATTGTCCTAGATGCCATACTTAGCTTTGACATTCGCTACAAGCCCAAACCAGCCCCTAATAATCTCTAGATCCTTACAGAGGGCTCTCTTATAGTCGTACTTGCGATTAAACCTTACTTTAAGGTCAGGGCGGCGCTTAACAAACGTGTTAGGCCAGTTTATGCCAACATGGCCTATATTGCGCTTAGCACGCAAAGAATTAGCTATATCAGCTACAGCAGCCAGCTAAGGGGCAAATCCTTATGCATCTAGCTTAAGGATATACTTAGTAATTACGTCCTCCTTAGTCTGGTCTATAATCTGTTAAACTGGCGTACAATCAGCTTGTGCAGGTTGTTCTGTGTATTAAGCGTGTAGTGTGCTGTAAGGTGCGTTATATATAGCTGCAGCGCGTTACATAATAAGTATTACGTCTTATTTAATTGCCTGGAGCGCAAGCTGTATCGCAGCTTCTCTTAAGGGCGTAGATTAATGTTGTTGTTGAGGCATTGCGTGGTAAGGTGGAGGTTTGGTGTGGTCTTGGCAGAGTGATCCGCTCACCCGTTTGATCCGCTCACCCGTGGAGTACGTTATAACACCTGCTACTACTATACCTATATCTATTAATTAAGACTGCCATATGTCTATTAATAAGAAGACTGCAATAGGCAAGTCTATTAATAACTAGGCTAGCTTGTTGCTAGGTATAATTTAAGAGTAACGTACCCCACGGACGAGCCGGTCACCGGACGAGTCGGTCACTTTTGCCAAGCCCCTACTAAACTACCCTTCACATACTAATGCCTTCTTAACAACACTATTCAGACGCGTTAAAAGAAGCTCAGATACAGCTTGCGCTTCAGGCTCTTAAACAAGACGCGACACTCTCTCAGCGACGCGCTGCAGCTATCTACAGAGTCTCTCAAACAACACTAAGCGACTGACACGCAGGACGACCTTTACGCGCTAATTCTATAGCTAACTTGCAGAAGCTGGATAACAATAAGGAGAAGGTGATTGTTAAACATGTTCTTAAGCTAGACGCGTGAGGGTTTTCCCCTTAGCTCTTAGATGTGGCTACTATAGCCAATTCTTTGCGCGCTGAGCATAATCTGGGTCCTGTTGGCGCAAACTGGCCTAGTACGTTTGTTAAGCGGCACCTAGAGCTTATAGTCAAGTTTAATCGCAAGTACAACTACAAGAGAGCCCTCTGTAAGGATCCTAAGGTTCTACAGAGCTAGTTTAGCCTAGTAGCTAACACTAAAGCTAAGTATAGCATCTAGGATGAAGACACGTATAACTTCAACGAGACAGGCTTTATAATAGGCCAGATCTCCCCAGGAGCAGTTGTTACAGCTTCAGAACGACAAGGTCGGCCAAAGGCCGTCCAACCAGGCAACTGGGAGTGGGCTACGGCTATAGTAGGCATCAATGCCAAAGGATAGGCCATTCCTGCCTTCCTTATCTTTAAGGCCCACCACCACCTCTCTGCCTGGTACAAAGAAGAGGATCTGCCTTAAGACTGGGTTATTGGAGTCTCTGATAACGGCTGGACTACTAACAAGCTTGGTCTGGACTAGATAAGCCACTTTAACAGGCATACAAAGGAGCGTACTATTAGCACCCACTGTTTGCTTATTATTGATGGTTATAAGAGCCACAACTCTCTTAAATTCCAGCAGTACTGCAAGGATAGCAAGATAATTGCTCTTTGCTTGCCTCCCTACTTATCACACCTTACACAGCCTCTTAATGTGGCTTGTTTTGCTGCTTTAAAGAAGGCGTATAGGCGCCAAGCCGAAATACTTATGCATAACCAGATTAACTATATTATAAAGACAGAGTTCCTACCATGCTTTATACGCGCCTACAACGCTGCAATTACTTCTAGGAATATCTAGGGAGGGTTCTGAGGCGCTGGACTGGTCCCGTTTGACCCACAACAGGTCATAAGCAGCCTTGATGTGAAGCTGCGCACGCCATCACCACCACTACCCATCAACAACGAGCTCTGGCAGTCGCAAACCCCAAGCAACACCCTTAAACTAGGGTTGCAATCAACGCTTGTAAAGACAAGGATTCAGAGGCATATAGATAGCTCGCCTACCTCTATAGTTAAAGCGTTTAAGAAGGTCTTAAAGGGGGCAGCTATAATTGCGCACAAGCTAGTGTTGGCACAACAGGAGATTGCTAAGCTTTGAGCTGCTAATAAGGCAGCCACACAACAAAAATCACACAAAAGAAAGCAGGTTAAGAAAGAAGGTACTCTAGTAGTTAAAGAGGGCTAGCAATTAACAGCCCTAAAAGAGTTTGGGGCGCGTTGTGATGGTAAGAAGGCAAAGAAGCAGGTGCGCGCTGAAGTGGGTGAGCCTTCCTAAAGGCGCTGTGGACAGTGCAGTGAGACTAGACATAACGCGCGAACGTGTAAGAAAGAGGTAGAAGTAGTTTCTAAATAATATTACAGACTGTACTGCAGTTTGCAGTGTCAATTTAGGTTGTTTTGGGTTATAATGGGGTGGAGTTTGGTGGGGGCTTGGCAAAAGTGACCGACTCGTCCGGTGACCGGCTCGTCCGTGGGGTACGTTACGTTCTGTCTCTTTTTAGCTTATTATAGGATAATCTAACCTTTATAGGAACTATTTACTGCAGAAAGACCTGCTTATACTCTATAATAGCAACACTTACGCATGTAAGTTAACCTTATCTAGCATCTATATTAAGAAGTAAGATTAATCTAAGGCTAGCGCTGTTAAGGCTAAGATAAAGTAAAAGAAGATGTTAGAGGAGAGTAGTAGCGAGTCTATCCTAAGCTTCCTAGAGCCTTTAGGCGTCTAGTTGCTGCACGCTGCCTGGTTATCCAACCTAATCTGTTGCAAAAAATTTCGGATTTGCAGAGCACAGACCTCCCCTACAACAACAATCTTATCTTATCTTATCTCCTAAGGTCTTACCTTATTAAACACAACAACTAATAAATCCTACCCCTACTAGATAGCAACAAGCCTTTCCTTAGCTTTCTGTTTTTAACCCCTTCTTTCTACTCCTAGAGGTCTACTAGTTAGGCCAGTAAGAATTAAACAAAGGCAAGAATAGTAAAGCTAAGACTGCCTTTTCCTTGTTTTTTAGCTCTGAAAAGCGGATAGAGACTAGGTACCTCTTTCTGTGCAAAAACAAGCTCTCTTCTAGTTATTTCTTAGTTATTTTATCTTAAAAAAGAGAAGGAAAACCCCACCTAGGACCAGGACCTAGGACCCAGGACTATAGAACCGGAACCACCACCTAATAGAGACTAATCTCTAAACACAGGGACAATAGAAATAAGCCCCCCTAGCTCCCTAACCTCTCTAGGAGAGATGTACTAGCCTACACTAATCCTAAGACCTATATCTATACCCTCGTTATCTACACTACACCTGCAATCTACTCTAGAAATACACTAACCTAGTATATTTAACAGGACTACAACGTTACCTCTACCCTCTGCTCCCTCTAAACGACCAGCTAGTAGACCTGCTACTCTAACAGCACCTAGGCTCCTCCCTTTCTAATTTAATATAGCTACTAGGCCTATAAACTAAGCTCCTATTACTAAAACAGTAAAAGAAGCTCTATCTATTGCTAGGACAATAGTTATCTAGGCTTCTTCCCTAGCTACCTTAAACAGGGAACAATTAAACCTCTTAGACCTTCTAGAAATCTTTTAAGACTACACAGAAAACAACAGGATAAACAAACAAGGCCTCTCTATCCTAGCCTCCTAAGTATCTAACCTTAAAACAGTTTCTAAATTAATTAAAACAAGAGCAAAACTCCTTTAGAAACCTACCTTAGCTACTAAGACTCCTACTATTTAACCTTCTACTTAGCCTACCTTATACGCATCTGCAGCTTTAGCTAACCTCCCTAAGAACACAGACTAGCAAACAGTTATAAAGAAGAAACAACCTACTATTATAAAGAACTCTCTAAGTGCACGCTAACTAGTTCTTACACTAGAGCAAGAACTACCCTCTTTTGCCCCCCTAGAGATGCCTAATGCTTTTAACAAGGCCTTTATAGATAAAGGAGTAAGCCTCCCTATAATTGCTTCTACTAGCCTAAGTAGAAGGAATAATATTGTTCTTACTACAACGCCCTCCTTTACTGCAAAATACCTGCTTAAAAACTAGGTAATCTAGCAATTAGTTACTACCTACAAGGAAGCCCTTCTAATAGACCTATGGCACAAAGTAATCCTACACAACATCCCCACATCTCTAGAAATAAACCAGGACCTAGAGGTGCTTAAGTTAGAGATAACTACCTTTAATAAAGGCCTAATAATAGTAGGAAACCTATTCTAGCTAACAAGCTATAAAAGAAGACAGAAGTAAAAACTAGAATCTATCTGTATAGTGTTTGTAATAGAAAAAGATGTATAATAAGCTATACGCAATAGACTATACCTTCTAAGAGCTAGTATAAGAGTAGAAAAGTTTGTTACTATACCTCCTACTACACAATGCTAAAAGTGTTAGTAATTTAGACACATAGAGAATAGGTGCCTTAATAGCACTATATATAAGATATGCGTAGATAAACACCCTACTACACTACACAAATGAAATACGTGTAGTACTACTAGTAAAGCCTGCGTATATACTATACCTAAGTGTATAAACTATAAAGAAGCATATATAGTAGATAGCATTTAATATACAGCCTATAAGGCTATAATAAACGCACAAATATATCTAGAATACTAGATAACCTAAGAATTCTATAAGTAAATCTAAACAAGAGTGTATAAGCTATAGAGAGCGCTTTATAACTTACAGTAGAACTTACTATAGACCTTGTCTTAGTATAAGAACTGTAGCTTACCCCTACTTAATAATAACCTTTAGACTACTTAGACACACACTCTGTAAACTACCCCTCCTTTATATAAATCCTACCTCTACTACAGGACTATAGCATAAGGCCACACGTTCTAGCCTATGTTCTACCTTTAACACTAGTACAAATTACCCTAACAGCAGATTTAAACCCTAACCTAGACTTTCTAGCTATTACAGTCTAGCAGTCTAGGTTAAACTTTATAATTTATAATATATACAACTAAACAAATATATAAGAAAAAATAATAGTAGAAAGAAAGCTTCTAAATAGCTGAACTCTACCTAACTTAATCCTGCTAGGGGACTTTAACACCTACCACCCTTAGTAGGACCCTACTATAACTACTATAACACTAAAAGCCAGTAGCTTTGTTGCCTAAATAGAAGAGTAAAACCTAGAGCTACTAAACACTCCTGGTATAGGCACCTTCTACAGGCTAAACATAAGCAGGGAAAGTGTTCTAGACCTTACCTTTGCCACACACAGGCTTACAAACTAGATAGAAGACTAGTGAACCCTAGTAGGTATAGGCTTAGACTACCTAGGTATTCTGTTTATAATTACTATGCCTAGAATACAGCTCCTAAACAACCCTACCCCCTAGTTTAACACTAAGAAGGCAGACTAGGACCTATTTCAGAAGGAGCTAGCAAAGGAATTAGGAAAAAGTTCTGCCCTAAATACTTTAAGCCCTAGACACTCTACTAGCACCTCTCTACTCCTTATCTAAGGAGAGGACAGAGAGCTAGAAAAGCAGCTTAAAGCAATAGGGAAGGAGCTTACTACAGCAATAACAAACACAGCTAAGACTGTAATCCTACAAAGCTCTACTAGTGCAAGAAGCAAACCTTAGTAGAACCTAGACCTAAAACTACTAAGGACAAACATGCTTAGTAAACAACGCCTCCTATAAAGAGAACTAGCTACTAGCCCTATAACCACATACATATAGAAAAGGGACTACCTAATTACTAAAAATAACTACCTATAAACAGTAAAAGTAGCAAAACGCAACTACTAGAATTAATTCCTAGAAAAGGAGGACATAAAATTAATCTTTAAGGCATTATTCTATACTAAGACTGTAGGTACCTAAAGTATACCTGCTATACAAGGCCTTAGGGAAATAGAGAACTTCTTTTAAGGCAAGTGCTTAGCACTAAGAGACACTCTCTTCCCTAGACTACCTTCCTCTCAGCCTATAGAGTAGAGGACCTACTAAGAAGGTAGCTAGGAATAGCTACCCCTTACTAAAGAAGAGCTAGAACACGCCTGCTCCTTACAAATCTAAAGTAGCTCCCTAGGACTAGATGTAATAAACTAGGAGATTATTACTACAGTATATAAAGTAGAAACAGACATATTCTTCTATATGTTCTCTACACTATTTAACTATAGATACTACCCTTAAATCTAGAAAAGAGCAACAGGAGTTATCCTAAAAAAGCTAAACAAACTAGACTATGCAGCCCCTACAGCCTACAGGGTAATTACTCTCCTTAGCTGCCTAGGCAAAGTTGTAGAAAGACTAGTTGCTAAACAGCTTAGCATACTAGCTAAAATAACTACCCTACTACACCCTTTATAACTAGGTAGAAGAGTACAAAAATTATCTATAGATGCCTCTATACTGCTGCTAAACTAAGTGTAAGAATAAAGGAAACTAAAGCGTACAATAACTATAGTGTTCCTAGACATTAAAGGAGCCTTTAACTACGTCTTACTAGGTAAACTACTTACTATCCTACAACAACTAAAGCTACCCTGCAGCCTAATAGCTGTTATGGACTGGCCTTAGGGTGGGATGCAATAAGGGTCGATATGGTATTGTATCTCTTAAGGAGGTGACACGTTGCGTGTCCTTCTAATATGACTGTGGGGCACGTGACCGCCCCGTCTCGCTTAAGGCTTAGACAAGGTCTAAGCCTATAACAATAGCCTAGATCTAATTCTTCCTCTCTAGACGCTAACTACGACTGTCCTTTAATAGAGAAATAGAAGAATTTAGTAATATAAACGCTGGAATCCTACAAGGAAGCCCTGTCTTACTTATCCTGTTCCTAATATATATTAGACCCCTATTCTAGTTAATTACAAACTACTTGCTGTTCCACCTAGACAACCTAGCTATTACAGTATTATCCACCAGCCTAAAGAAAAACATCTGCCTACTAGAAAGAGATATAGCCAGCCTATTTGCAAAAGGATCTAGCTGTGCAATACAGTTTAATACGCTAAAAACTAAACTTATCTACTTTACTTTAAGCTTAAAAGCAGAAAACTATACTCTTACCCTGCTAGAAAGGTCTACTATAACACTAAAAATGACTGTTAAATAGCTAGGAATCTACTTTAACAACAGGCTCTCCTTTAAGGAGCATGCTGCTACAAGGATTAGCTAAGTAAGAAACGCCTTCTACAGAATATGTAGACTAGCAAACAGCAGTAAAGGCCTTACCTCTACTGCTCTCTAATAAATATACCTAGCCTGTGTTACTAGCATAGCAGACTATAGATGCTAAGTCTTCTAGAAGTAATAAGCTAGGATAGCAAAACAACTACAAGGACTACAGAACCTAGCACTTAGGAAAATCTTAGGCACCTTCTAAACCTTACCTATAATTCCCTAGGAGGTAGAAGCAGCACTAGCCCCTCCTACAATAAGGCTAAACACTATAATAAGAAAGTACACCTTTAGAGCAAGGAAGCTCCTAAAGAACTACCCTATCTACACTGCTACAACACAGCTAAAATCCACTCTACAAAACACAGACCTAGACTCTAGCACAGAGTAAAGAGAGGTTAACTGTACTAGGCTAAGAGTAAAACCTTCTATATAGCTTATGCAAATTACATAGTCTATAGAAAAAGCTATACCTAGCATAAGAGAAGAGAAACTAAAAGACTTCTACTTCTACCCCTAGAATAAGGCTATTGCATACTAAACAGAAATCTTAAAACTAGTAAAAGAAGAAGAAGCAAAAGTACACAAAACACAGATGCTACAGAAAGTAGGAAGTAATTTACTAGCTATCTACACAGACGCTTCCTCTGTAGAGGGAAGCCTAGGAATAGGAGTAGGAATCACAGTCCCAGACTACAACCAAGAGCTAAAGGAAATCTACACTATAAACTACAACATTAGTAAAGGCTAAATTATATACAACAGAGAACTAGAAGGAATAATTAGGGGCTTTAAAATTACAGCTACTATAGCTACTACAGGACAGGACGTCTAAGTCTTTGCAGACAACTAAGCAGCTATCCTAAGACTAAAAACCCCATTTAAATAAGCCTAGACAAGCTTAGCAAATACGCTGCATAAAGGCAGCTAAAACTATTAAAGGTAAAGGAGCCACAATAAGCCTTAAATGGACCCCTAGCCACTAAGACATTGCAGGAAACAAGAAAGCAGACCTTCTAGCAAAAGAAGCAATAAAAAAGAGGCCTACCTCTAACGCTATAAGCATTGCTATAACTAGAATCTAAGTAAAAGCTATTATAACAGACAAATAGGTTTACAAACTAGTTACCTACAAAGCTAAAGCAATCCTAAGGAAAACAGACACCTACGCAGCAAAATACTAGCTAGGACTAATAAATAGGATAAGACTACCTAAAAATACCAAACAAGAGATAGCAAGTACCTACTACTAACTAAAACTAGGATATAGATATAATAAAGCATACCTCTATAACCTATAGAAGGTAGATAGTAACAGATGTATCTGTAGCCACACATAAATAACTTAACACCTCCTACTTAGCTGTAAAGAATACAAATAAGTAAGAAAAACAATGTAGGACAACCTACAAGGACAATAACTCTTAATAAATCTACTACTCCACACAACCTAGGGAATTCTAGCTACTCTAGCTTTTATTTCAGACACTAGAATAGGCACCTGTAAGTAGTACCTACAACAAACAACAGACACCTAAAAAATGCTGTTAACCCCCTAGAGCATAGGCTCTTACTACAGGACTCTGAACCTATATTTACTACCTTTTACAACCACGCTCCTTAAATTACTAGAGTAGCTTAACTGCTCTCGTCTTATATAGTCTTAGACTCACACAGGACGTTAAACTTATTAATTAATTAATTAATCAATCAATTAATTAATTAATCAATCTCCTATATTTGCTTATAATTATAACTATATAATATAGGGTGTAACTTTCTTTATCTTCTTATATTAGAAATAGCTTTAATAGGCTAAAAGATGTCTACTTTAGCTAGACTATATATCTTAGGGTAAGGTAGGGTTATATTTTCCCTTAGTATAAACTATTAAATACTTATTAATTAAAAAACTCCTATAGGGAAAAATTATAATTAAGTAAAGGTATTTAGCCTTTCTAGTCTCCCCCTTTTTTAGACTTTAACCTTAACGTCTTACTACGCAGTCTAAGGAGTTACTTTATTATTTTCTAGTATTATTTTAGCGCTTCTTTAGAAAGATTTATGCTATTTTCCTAGGAATTTTCTAAGTTAGGGAATCTGTCCTACTTAATAAGGTATTCCTACTGTCTGTTGTCTAGTTACCTTCTGTTAAGGACTTTTTTCACATCTTACACCTTCTCTTCCCCTTTAACTATAGGTTCTTATATTTATTCCTATATAATTAGGAGTTAACTTCTTAGTATATATAGGTCTAGCAGTAACGCATAGAATACTAGATAGATCTCTTTTATTTCTAGCAGGTCTACTCTATATGCGCTAGGGCTAATCTAGGCTATAATAGTCCTAGGTCCTAGGTATTTCTAGTCTAGCTTCTTTTTTAGGCGTACTGTCCTAATATTCTTACTAGAGACTAGTACTTTATTGCCTACTTTAAAGGGTGCTAGTAGTTATTTCTTATCTAAGTGTTTCTTTTAATACTTATTTCACTTTTTTATATTTACTTTGCAGGTAGCCTGTAAGGCAATAACTCTAGCAGCTAATTCCTTTGCAAGGGGAGATCCTCTACCTTTCAATGCTAAAGTAGGCTAATTTGTGCTCCTTAGATCTATACTGTAATAGGCTTAGAAAGATGTTATATTTATAGATGCGTAAATGCTATTATTATATACAAATTCTGTAATTAAAATCTATAGGGCCTAATTGTCTTATTCTAGAGTATAGTAGCAACGTAAGTACTGTTTAAGAGTCTAATTTTGCCTTTCTATTTAGCTATCTGTCTAGGGATAATAGGCTAACGTTAAGACTTGTCTTAAGTTTAAATAGTAGTTAAAGGTTTCCTACGTCTTTAAGTTTATTAGCAGCCCCTAATCTAAGATAATTTGTGCTAGCGCGCTGTGTAAGTAGATAATTTCTCTAATCTAGGTGTATGCTAGATCTTTTCTATCCTAATTAGCCCTAGCTAGTATGTAATGTAACATTTTAGTTAATCTGCATACTACTACTAGTATAGAGTTGTACACCAACCTAGCCACCTTACTAGGAGGTAATTCTATAATAAAATCTATTATTACGTCCTCCTATAGTTAGCTTAGTACTAGTAAAGGTTGTAATGACCTATATAGTTTGTGTTAGGCAGTAGTTAATCTCCTACATACTAAGCAGTTGTAGCAGTAGTTAGATATATCCTTAGTAATACCCTTTTAGGTGTATCTACGCTAAATCTTCTCTAAGGACCTTTGTGCTCTAAAGTGTCCTAATTTTAGGTTATTATAACGTTCTTTAATTACTTACACTTTAACTTTTAGCCTTATAAGTAAGATACGCTTCGTCTTAGCTATATTATCTTTTCTTAGGTTATTTTATCCTATTTTAACATTACTTAACTCTTTTTTAGTGCTAGAGAGTTTGTCTGTGTTGTCTAAGTCTATTATTAGCTCTGTATAACTGTTCTCTCTTAATTCTTCTCTTTTAAGTTCCCTTATGTCCTTTCTTCCTTTTACAGACAAACAAAGGGTTATAGCCGCTACTAGGGGAGTATTAGGGTTCCTCCTAGTTAGGATCTCCTAAAGCAGTTATATAAAAGCCTTTTTATACTTTTATAAGGGGTTTTACACCTCTCTTATGTAATTAGGATGCTGTAAGGGTTATCTACAGGGTTTGTAGACCCTAGGTAATAAGTAATTATAAAGTTAAACTTAGATAACACTAAGTATGCCCTTACTTACTAATAGCTAAGAACCTTTGTCTCTATAAACTATTTTAGGTTTTAGTAATCTGTTAAGATCTTAAAGAAGGTACTGTCTAAGTATCTCTGCTAATACTATAGGCTCTAGACAATTGTAAGAAGTTCCTAGTTATAAGTATTATAGTTATACTTAGCTTAGATTAACTTCTCTAAATAGAAATCTACAGGCCTCTATTAGGCCAGCTTCCCCTCCCTAGGGACTAGTTAACTAAGGATTCCTAAGATATCGCCTCTAGAGGCATCTACTTCTATCCTAGTCTGTCTCCTAGGTATAAAATAAACTAAGATAGGTATATTAATAAATAAATACTTTATATTCTAGAAAGCTTATAGGGATTCTTTGCTTAGCTTAAGAGGCTAACTCTCCTCCTTCCTTATTACTTAACCAGATTTAGCTAAATTTAGCTTTTTCTAGGTTAATTAGGTTAATAGCAAGGCTAATTAAGAAAACCCTGTAATAAACCTCTAATAGTAGTTTATAAAGCCTATAAATACTTAGATATTACAAACTGTGCGCAGGAATAGCTATTCCTAGATTGTTTTAACCCTGTCTAGGTTAATGCTTACCTCTTTAGGTAAGACTATATACTTAAGGTACTCTGTATGTTAACAGTGCTATTTATACTTATCTAAGCGCATATAGAGGTTTGCTTTGCAAAGCCTCTCTAAGACCTCCTTAACGTGTCTAATGTAGTCTTCCTCTGTCTTAGAGTATACTAATATGTTGTCTAGATAAGTAATATTAGTTATATTAACTAATCCTATTAGTGCCTTGTTTATATAGGCCTAAAATTAGGTAGAAGTATTTATAAGTTTAAATAGTATTACTATATACTTAAAATGTCTATACCTAGTTTAAAAAGTAGTCTTCTACTTATCCTTTTTCTTAATTTAGATATAGTAATACGCCTTATATACATCTAGTTTAGTATAGAACTTAGCTTATACTAGTTGTTCTAGTAACTCTATAATTAGTAGTAATAGATAGTAGTTTTTAACTATTATCTTGTTTAGACCTCTATAGTCTACATACAGTTATAGGTTGCTGTCTTTCTTCTTTAAAAAGAGAATAGACGCCTCTGCTAGCAACCTTAAGTGTTATATCTAGCCACGTTGTACATATTCTGCTAGATACTTCCTAAGTATCTCTAATTCTGTTGCAGATAGCCTGTATAACAGTTAGTAGGGGGAAGTAGCTCCTTCTATAATATTAATTGCTAGGTTATACTCTCTATACTCTAGTAGGACCTAAGTATTATCTTCTAATCCTAAGTATATATATTTGCAATACACTTCTAGAATTAGGCCCTATTTAGCAGATATTAGGTTATATATACCTACTAAGTTTACTTTATATATATAAACGTCTACTAAGAGACTTCTTATAGTGCGTTTAAACTCTTTAGTATCTTCTAACGCTATTTTCTCTAGTTTAGGAGAGTCTCTATACTTCTTCCCTTAGAAGAGCATACGCTAGCTTAAATAGCTTAGCTTAGGGTTTGTCTAGTTAATCTAGGGTAATCTAAGGTATATCTTATACCTTTATAGGTCTGTAACTATAAAAGGTATCTGTTAGACCTCTGGTCTTCTATAGGAGTTAATAATAGATACTTCTACTGTAGTTACTCTATAGATAGGCAATTCTGCTCTGCCTACACCTTTAGCTACTATATTATTTAATAGTATAACCTCTAGATCCTGCTCCTTTGCTAGGAGAACTAAAATTAAGTTTAGTTATAACCCTCTATCTATTAAGGCTTCTACGTTCTCTGCGTTGCCTATAGATGCTTTAACTGTTAGTAGGCGTGTATATTCTAGGTACACTACCTTATAAAGAGAGATATTCTCTTTCTTCTTCTGAGATAATTTAATATAGGCTATAAGAGAGGAGATTAGGTCTTAGGCCCCTTCTCTTTTCCTAACTTATCTAGAGCAGGGTCTTTCTAGTTTAACTTTAGCTTTAGGTAGTTAGGGTAGTAGTAACTAGTTTTTTTGTACTTAAGGTACGCGTTTTAGGCCTTGTGTAGCCTATCTTAGCCCTTTTGCCCTTTACTAGCTCCTTACAGAACTTCTTAGACTTAAATAACTTTTTTAGGGTTTTTATGTTCCCCTCTAACCTAGAGTTACTAAATTAGTGCTTCTGTAGTCCTTTGCTAGTTGTCTTGCCCTTAGCTAGAGTCTTCTTAGGTAGCTGTTAGCTATAATAACCTAGTCTCTAGTTAATAATATTAGCTTATTCCTCTACCTTTAGGATTGTGTCTCTTTAATTATAGGGGATAAGGAATAAGTCCTTTTATATACTAGGGAGCAGTATAGTAATATATTCTAGGACTTAAAGCTCTAGCATATATAAGTCGCCTAGTTCCTCCTATAGTAGATGTATAAAGTCTAACAGATCTATAGGAGACTAAGATTTCTGCTGCTTATATTACTTTAAGGATTTATACGCTACTTACTTGCGTTTAGCTAGTATTCCTAGAGTATCTAGTATAATTCTTTTTAGCTCTTGCTATGTTAGTTCCTAGGTTAGCTGATTATAGTAGTTAGTTGTGCAGTAGGCCTACTATAACATCTTTAGGTTCTCTAAGAGGTACCTTACGCTAAAGTTAATCTTTTGTTCTTCTATAAGGAAATTAACTAGAGATTAGAGAAAGTATCCCTTATAATTTCTCTTCTAATAGTTATATTTAGCGTAGTTATACTTTATATACTTCTATAGAGGTTTAGGTTATAGAAGATTTATAGATAAGAGAGATTATAGCTTCTCTACCCCTTCTAGTACTTTTTAAAAGGATAGGATTATTACTAGATCTTCTTTGTTATATTTACGTCTAAGTTTATAAAGAAAGAAAAGTTCCTTTTAGTTTTTTATCTCTTATAACTATTTACGTAAGTTTTCTAACTCCTATTATTAATTGCCTACTTCTAGGCTATTCTAGCCGTCTTTAGCTAAAGCTGCCCTATAGATATAAATTCTAGGGTAAGGTATACTACCTAGAGGACCTACAAATCCTCTTAAGGCACTATAGACACTTAGTGTCTATTAAGGTATCTCCTTATCTGTAGAGAGAGGCGTTACCTTACGCTCTACTAGCTGTCCTATAGGTAGGTTGTCTTAGTCCCTCTCTAAAGACAGTAAGCCTAGATAATTTAGTTTAAGACTTATAGTAGCTTAGGTCTATCTTTAATTATAATATAAGGGTAATTAGAATATAAAGAGTGTACAAAGTAATTATAAGGGAGGATAGGGTTAAAGAGGATAGTAGGTGTATTAAGGTACGTAGTATGTAGTAACAAGACTAATTACTAGAGTACTAGCAATAACCTCTAACACCTTTATATAGTCTGGGCTAACTAGCCCTATAGTAGCTTGCTAAGACAGGCAGAGGTACCCCTAGGCCCAGCGACTAACAGAGCTTAGGGGGCTTATTTCTATTGTCCCTGTGTTTAGAGAGTGCTCTCTATTAGGTAGCAGTTCTAGTTCTATAGTCCTAGGTCCTAGTCCTAGGTAGGGGTTTCCTTTTCTTTTAAAAATAAAATAACTAAGAAATAACTAGAAGAGAGCTTTTTTTTGCATAGATAGAGGTACCTAGTCTCTATCTGCTTTTAAGAGCTAAAAACAAGGAAAAGGTAGTCTTAGCTTTACTAATCTTACCTTTTTTCTATTCTTACTAGCCTAACTAGTAGACCTCTTAGAGTAGAAAGAAGGGGTTAAAAGCAGAAAGCTAAGGAAAGGCTTGTTGCTATCTAGTAGAGATAGGATATTATGTTAGTTTTTATGTTCTTTTAGATAAGATCTAAGAAGATAAGATAAAATAAGATTATTATTATAGGGGTAGTCTATACTCTGCAAATCTAAAATTTTTTGCAACAGAACAGGTTAGATAACCAGGCAGCGTGCAGCAACCAGACGCCTAGAGGCTCTAGGAAGCTTAGGATTGTATATCTTCGCTGGGTTAAGATAGATTCTAATGTCTTTTTAGTGTGCAGGGCCCTATGTCGAAATTTTGCTTTGTTGTGTGTTAGGTATAGTAGATAACAATAGATGTATCTGCAGCTACGTACAAACAACACAACACCTTCTACTTAGCTGTAGAAAATATAGAGACGTAAGGAAAATAATGTAAAACAGCATATAAGGACAAAGGCTTATAATAAGACTACTACTACACACAACCTAAGGAATTCTAGCTACCCTAGCTTTTATTTTAAAGATAAGAGTAGGTACACGCAAGTAGTACTTACAAAAAACAACAGACACCTAAAATCCTCTGTTTACTTCTTAGAGCATAGGCTCTCACTATAGGACTTTAAACACACATTTACTATCCCCTTTTACAAACACGCTCCTTAAATTACTAGAGCAGCTTAACTGCTCTCGTCTTATATAGTCTTAGACTCACACAGGACGTTAATCTTATCAATCAATTAATTAATTATTACGCAAGATCAGTCTATATCAGTTAATAACCACCCTTCTGTTCGTTCCTTGTTTAACCGACGAGACCAACTCAAACGTACGGTTGACAAGGCAACAAAATTGCCAAAATACAAAGAGCTCAACCGCAAGATTACTCAGGCAAGGCAACGTGAGCGACACAAGCTTCTTCAGGTCATTAAGGAGCCCTGGGAGTTTGAACAGCCCGTATTCGATGTTGAAAATCAACTTGCTGGGCTTGACGTGGATACAGATATTAAGCCGGAGCCTTACTTTGCCCCTATCCTGCCGGAACACAAAGAATTGAACGAATGTATCAACGCTACGCCCGGAGCAACGATAGATGGAGAGTTATTAAGGCGTAACAAAGCAATCAGCGCAGTTGCACGATAATGTAACAATAAGGAGGGTACAATGCGCTCATCTCGGCATAAACAACCAAGCGACCAGCTGCGCCTAACAAGCTAACAGAGCAACAGGTTGCAGTTAGAAGTGAATAGAGAAGTACTAGAAGCAGCGATAGTTTTAGTGTACAAAGAAGAGAGGCTACAGATATAATTTATATGCTTAGGCAACAAAGCATTGCTAATAGAGGATCGCGTTAAACCATTCTATACCCTAGGCGACCTCAGCAAACACTTCAAGCAAAATCACCTGAACAACGTTAAGCTAGGTTAAGGGGCTTTATGTGAGATCTGTAAATTGTCTCTCCGCGATCAGATGCACCTGCAACGCCATACTCTTGATACACACGGTACCGTCTCGTAGATAACTGCAGCCTAACCTCCTATAGGGCACATTGTCATGACACTTTCTTAGGAGGATAATTCAACACAGTGTTATTTACTACTTCGTTACAATATGATCTTGTGGCCTCAGTCCAGGATACAGCTTCTTGACACAGCTATATGGCTACTCGCACGCCTTTCACAGAACGCATAGCGGAGTGTTATCCACTCATGTGATCAGCCATATCTCCTGGAGCGCCTCCAAGGTGCCCGTCTTCAGCCTATCGAGATCCTTTCCTCGCGCAGAAGTCAGCGCAAATGCAGCGATGCAAGGCTTGGAAGCGTCAGCTGCAGTAGGCCTGTAGTTGATGGCGTACCAGCCGCTGGTACACCTTCATTTTGCAGGAGGGCTAATCTTGCTATCACGCCACGTACGCTTTGGATTGGTTACAAGCAATCAAGTACTATCAATCTGGTGATAGAGCGGCTAGCTAAGCGCCCGCTTAGCTTTTCTGGTCAATCGTGCCGCTCTCCACTGATACTAACAATTTCGCCAATCAAATAAATAGCTAAATAAGTGCTCAGGACTGTAAGGGAGCGCTTAGCACAACATAAGGCATCTCCGTACGCTGCATAAGTCTCCATTCGTCTCACCTCTAAACTTTTTGTCTACAAGTATTCCGCAATCCAACCAGCCGCTACCATGGGGCTTCTTTCTGAAGCTATCGAGGAGGGGAACACAAAGACAGTTGCTATCAACAAGTCAGATTGGACAGTTTTCTATTCTAAGAGTCAGCCAAAGACGATTGGAGTTAGAGGCCTTTCTGCCTGCTCGGTTTTCGCGATTGTTTCGCCACACGCCGCCGTTGTTGCTCACATTGGACCAAACATATTGGGATCAACAAGTTCTACTTCTTTTATCAAGATTGCCGAGGATTTGACGAACGACACTGTCCGCTTGTGTCGTAGCAACCCACAATTGTTCCCGCCAGACAGCAAGACATACATTGTGTTTGCAACGCTCAACAACGACATCATTACTGCCCCAGAACAACTGGCTGCCATGTACCGAGGCGTTCAGACACTCCCTCATAGTAGTGTTCAGTGGCATTACGAGCGCTCGACTGAAGTACTCATTAATAATGAGACACATCTGGGAACGGTCTTCATAGATGGCAGGAATGGGTCTCCTCGAGTATATGTAGAGGATAGAGATATCACAGATGTCCCCGAGACTGCTCCTACATGGAGATGCGTACCACATAACGGACGAATGCAATATCAACTTACAATCAGCAATATCATCATCGAATCACAGGACAATCCTCCCATCAACCAGTGGGTACTTGTTGGACAGAAGTGGAGCATGTGGAATGGGGCTAGCTGGGTCAATCCATAGTCATGGGTATATCGATGCAGTTCATCTCGAGTGGTATTCAATACGCGTGCTACGTTGTCAAAACAATCCTCCATTTAGTGACTCAGAATTTGAGCAGTCCTGAACCAGTGCTCACTTTCTGCCACGTCCATGGCTGTGCGGCCTCTGTTGGATACGATTGCAGCGTCCGCACCTTTTGTAAGCAGATACGCTACGACTTCGTCTCTGCCCTGCTCGGCTGCGGTGAACAAAGGTGTGCCTGCTTCTCCTATCCCCCATTCTAGCCAAGAGCGCTCATCATCCTGGAACCATATGCTGTTAATCGGACAGTCTAAGCTTATCAAAAGCTCAATAATCTTTAGGTTATCTTGGCCTCTTCGTTGCACAGCGAAATGGAGAAGCTGTCCTTGTTGAATACCACTGCACTGGGCAAGAAGCAATCTGATTGTCGACATCGGGGCGCGCCAAACCGCTACTGATGTTGGAGTGACGTCGAACTCTCCTCTCAACTCAGGAGAAGCTCCCTTGCCCAGCAGCCAACGGGTGAAATGTTCGTCATGCACGAAGCTCCTAGCTATTGTTAGTTGTGCTAGTCGCAAGCCTGTCGGTGTACTTGCCCTAGACGTGGATACTTGGAGCCCAGATCTGTTTGGTTGATATCCCAGCCAAAATCTATGAAGATCTGAGCTACAGCAGGCGACTTCACGCAAGATGTCACGAAGTGAGGCACCCAGGTTTCGCACAGGAACAGAAGAACATCAAGGTGATTGTTCTTCGCTGCATCATTGAACGTATTAGAAATTCCGATTATACTGTCCATCGGATGGTGGGCTCTCATAGTAGCAGAGATATTGATGACGTCAGCCAGCTTGCCTGCCTTGGACGCTGCGCGGAGTTTTTCCACTTGGGTTGACACGAAGATCGGTTCAATGGGCTGGGCTGCGCCTTGAGAGAAAGCGTCTGGGAGAATCAAGCGTATAATGTCAGTGAAACGTGTTGGAGCATCTTTAAAAGTGGTGCTGATACCCGCAACATCCAACAAGTGTGATACGACTTCCTTCATCTTCCCAGACACAGCACCGGCGAGAGCCAGGAGCAATGCACGTTGATCTTTTTGCAGAAACGTCAAAAGCTCCGCCAAGACCTCCACGTTCCCGCATCGTGCGGCCCAGAAAAGACTGTCCGCGTGATGTGTTGAGTCAGAGATAAAGAGGTGGGGCAGTATGGTTTTGATTGCTTCAGCATGATTTTCCAGACAGGCATCTTTCAATGCTGTCACGAGCGAGGCTTCTCCAACGCGTGATGGATCCGTTATCGTCAAGATACGTTGCAGCAACGCGCTTCGATTATACTCCGCAGCCGTTCGCACGAGACGTAGCCAGAAGTCTGTCTTCGCTGCTGGAGTAGGATCTTCTTGTCTAAGGAGCAGCAGCTGTTCCACGGTTGCTGTGTGGTTGTTTTTGATCATGCGGATGATGGTATCATCGTATGTAGATTGGTCAATGCGATCTTTGTAATCAAGCAGCTTAACCAGCACATCCTCGTGATTAGCGGCAGCAGCAGCCTCAATGGCGTTCGTGAGGCGGAGTCCAGCAAGCTGTTTATAGGTGTCCCAATCCCAATGATCAAGCAAACTGGCTACAATTTCTAGAGATCCAGATGACGCTGCTGTGGCTAGTGCCTCTCCAAAACACGGGGTATTTGAAGCAGCATTGGCTCCATCCTCTAAGAGTTCTTGTACTGTACGAGTCTCGTTCGCTCCGATGGCTGCTACAAGGGCATTGTCTTTCATCTCTTCCAGTTGGAGGTATCTCTGTTTTTCTGTTGTAACGCAGTTAAGAAACCTCCAGTAAATCATTGTTTTTGCTGCAAGTGCTGTGAGAACTTGCACATATTGATTTCGGAGTTTAGAGTTGGCGCAACTGGTAAGATAATCCGCTGTGCGATTAATAGTGTAGCATAGGAATAGCTCATTAGCATTTCCAAGGAGCATCTTAGATTGAAGTAGCTTAATTCTCGTCAGTTTGCTCAGTTTCCTTTGGAGGAGAACAGTTCTCGGTAGGCGAAAAATCGAATTCTGGACAAGATCATTGAACTGACCTAAGTTTGTCAGTTTAGGGAATCCACGGCTGTTCTGAGGCAACGCACGGCATGTTTCTCGGAGCCTGACGACATGCTGTAATTCGGTGTGATGCACCACGATGTCAATTATGAGCTGCGTGAGTTCGGCCGGCAGCTCAAGCATAGACATTGCGATTGCGAGCGTGCAGTAAGACTCAGTTTGTTTGATATCTTGTGCTGAGACCGAGGAGTTTGCTCCAAGCACCTGCGTTGACACGTCACTTCAACGCGACGTACGGTGAAGTCGATTTGTGTTAGGGGGAGGGGTTGTAAGCAAACAATGGTGCGGGTAGAACAGTTGCATAGGGGCAGCGCAGAGAGTTGATCTTATCGTACGGTTGCGCACGCTTGCAGGGATTCCTTGTTCGGTCGGTCTTGGTTGGACTGGTGTTCTAGCCCCGCATTGTAATCTGGAAAACCAAGATCTGCGTCGAAAATACCCATGTCACCTGCACAACTTCTGCCCGCTCCCTCAGTCGTCAGCTATATGCGTCGTCGTCAAGATACAGCAGAGCACTCACTGATTGTAACTGCATAATTGCATCATCCTTTGGCTGTCCGACTTCCTACAGCTTCCCCCAGGCGTCAGCAGAATTTCAATCGGCTTATAACTGGCTGGGGAAGTCTGGTTATTCGGCTTACGCCGTGCCGCCTACTTGCCCACTCCCACCCGTATCCACTTCTCGTACCGTCGAAACGAGCGCGCGACAACTCCGTCGACGATAACGACGATGAGCACACAGGATGCATTCCTATCTTACTAAATAGGGACGAAAAGAGGGCAACAGCACCCACACGGTAATAATGTAAGCGGTCTTTTCAACCATGAATTGTGGGATGTTGACCAGACTTGCAGCCAATCACAATCCTTCCTTAGCCGTCGGCTTAGAGCGCAGCAATTACGGCGACCACGGTCGCTGTAGAGCATCTGCAGAGACCTGCGTAACCCGCTCGACTTGCAACTTCGCACCGTACACACCGCCCTCTTTAACGACATTGAATCTACCACTGTCCTTTACATGCGCTCGATTTACATATGCCGAAAGTTGCGATTGCTCTGATTAGCTTCCATGCGTCTTTCCCCTCAACCAGGTTGTGCTACACAAACTCAAGATCACAAAATCGAATTCGAACACAATCACACATGGCAAATTGGTTGTGAGTCTATCTCTTGGATTATTGTGAATATATATAGCTGACTTGCTGAACCTCTTTTACTGCAGATGCCTGCTCTCATACAACGATCTCTACGTTTCTAGACTTGGCTGAACATAGCTAAACGCAACGACAGGATTCGGTCTCGGCGACTGACAGACGATCATTGCTTAGATACGGACACTGCGGCTGCCCGTTTATTGGCTGATCTTTCCACAACTTACGGACAATAGGCCATGCTAGAAGATCTAAGCAGCTGTTATAGCGGTGATGTGTATAGTTGTATAACTAATGTTAGGTACTCTAAAACGTACTCCTACCTGTTTATCTAGCAGCTTTGTTGCATATATGCCGCCTCCCACGCTGTTAAGCCCTACTAATACTATGTAGGCTCTTAACAATCTACTGTAAGCTAGTGCGTAAGGTTTGCACTATACATATAGTGCTAGCAAAGCTACTAGGTATCTAAAGATAGTGTGTAGAGTAATTTAGTCTGCGTGTCTTAACTCTATAAAGTAGATAGTTAACAAATATATAAGGCTTTGCGTAGCAGCTACAGTAACAGCAACTAGGTAAAGCTATTAAACGTGTTCTTAGCGGCTAAAGGTATATAGAATTAAAGATGTTAAAGAAGCCTAGATTATAATAAGAATACTATTATAGTCTATATGCTGCTATAAGTCTGCTTAAATATATACAGCAAGAATATAGTATAGTGTAGAAAGACTAAAGCAGAAAGTAGCCACAATTATAAATCTAAGAATGCTAATGTTCCTTTAAGATAGCTTGTTTTAACAAATATATTGTGCCGGTGCACACGGTGACTGCCTTAGTAAGAACCAGGATGCTTAGCTAGTGTACGTAATCTGGCCGGCAAAAAGGTATAAGAAGCCTTGACAGTAACTGTCAAGGCACGACACCTACGACAACACCTGCAGAACACTTACTTATGGAATTCAATTACCGTACCACTTGTCTCTCTGTCCCTTAACAATGATGTCGATAAGTATCCTTCCTGATGTGCCTGCTAACGAGATGCTTCGATACTTATACTGGAACAATATAAGTGCCGTAACGCGCTTGTACAGAAGTATATCATGCTAAGGAGTTGAGACCAGATGTTAATAGGTTTATTATGGAGACTGATGATTGAGGTCAAGGCGTCAAGGTAGGACTCGGTCGTAGATCGTCTGATTATGCTTGCGGTCCATGGACGCGCAGGAATTGTAGTTGTTTAGCTGTTATCAATTGAGAAAGGAAATTCCTCTTTAATCTAGGGATTTGCTGTAATAGGTGCGGAGGAGATTGAACTAGGTTGAATTCTTTAGTGTAAAAGTTGAAAAGTAGTCCTAAGGAGTATACTTAATAGCTATTTAAGTTAGACGCTGTCTCCTATTATAAATCATTTCGAAATCTATTCTAAGCGGATGCCGAGTTCGAACGGACAATGAGACTGCAGGAGACCTATATGTCCGCCGTGTTGCTGGAATCGCTCGTATATCCGTCTCTCAACATCGATAGCGGGCTCATCTCCTTCATGAGGAAACCTTTTAACAGTATTGGAGGTCTCGTCTAGGTACGCCATGTCTGTGAGTCCGCCGCCGAGGCAGTCTTTCCTCTTTAAACCAGTCTGGAATCTGATTTGTACCATCTTTTAGGTCGCGCAATAGGAGTATGATTGTTCTTCAGAAGATCCAAAGATCGCAAAAACCCTGGATATAGTTGCACAGAGAATTAGCTAGGGACGCAAGTTGGCCCATAACACGGCGAGGCGAGGCATCGTAAAAGGATAGACGACCGCAAGCTCAAAGATGTGACGGACGTATCTGGTGAAACTTGTGGTCCCATTCAATGCTCGTTCGTAGCGTGGAGTCGCAGCTTCTAGGTGCTCGGCGGCGGCAGCGGAAGCAGCAGTAGGCTTGAGTCGGCGTCTATGAGGTGGACGTCGGTCGGTATAGCAGGGTGCGCAGCGACCTCAAAAGTAAGGAGATCGCGGACGGTTGGAGGTCCAGAAACCTGCAGGAGGCAAGCCGCGCGATGCACTGCCACAGAAGAGGGACGTGCTGACTTTTACAAAATTGCGTGGTAGTTCGCGTCAATCGATCACTCCCTTCAATCAGCTACCTTAGTTTCCTCAATAAACAGGTTCAGAGATTCAGGTACATATAGTAACGTACTCCACAAGCGAGCTGCCCACCCAAGCGAGCTGCCCACTTTTGCCAAGACCACACCAACACCACAACTACTTCGCGATACTACAGTACACAGCAGCAATATACTGTACTAAATAGTAAGCTGTACTAGTCTATAGTACTCTGCGCATCTTTACTGCATGTTTGCGCGTTGTGCCCTGTCTTGCTACATGTGCCACAGCGCCTTAAAGACTGAGTGCTCCCATCAACGCGTGACCTCTTCTTTGCCTTCTTCCCATCACTACGGGCCTCAAACTCCTTCAGAGTAGTTAGCCGCACTCCCTCACTAAACGTTAGTGTCCCTTCACGCTGGATTTGCTTTCTTTTGTGTGATTTACGACGTGTAGCAGCCTCGTTAGCTGCCTGTAGGTCAGCGACCTGGTTGCGCACTAAAACCAGTGAATGCGCCATTAGCTCTGCGCCTTTGGTGAGCTGATTAAGGGCGTCAACTATGGGCGTTGGTGAGCTATTAGCGTGTCTCTGAATCCTCTCTCGAATCAGATTTGATTGAGACCCAAATTCTAGGGTGTTGCTTGGTGTTTTAGACTCCTATGTGCTGTTGTCTATAGTAGGTGGTGTTAGTGTGCGCAGGCGTACTTCAAGCTTTAATATTACAGCCTCTGGGTTAAATAGGACTAGACCAGCGCCTCTAAATCCTCCCTGTATGTTGCTATTAGTAATTAAAGCATTAAAAGCAGCTTTAAAGCACGGCAAGAACTCAAGTTTAGTGATACGCGTGATCTTGCTGCGCATCAGCTGCTCGGCTTGGCGGCCATAGGCCTTCTTTAATGGGGAGAAACAACCCACGTTAAGTGGCTGCAGCAGGTGCGACGAGTGTGGAGGCATGCACAGAGTGATAATCTTGTGCTCCTCACAGTACTGGTGGAATTTAACCGAGTTGTGGCTCTCGTGGCCGTCCAGAATAAGCAGCTGGTAGCTACTAACAGTGCGCGCCTTTATGTGCTTATTAAAGTGCTTTAACTACTTAACTCTAAGCTTATTGTTAGTCCAGCTATTATTAGAGATATTAAGAACCTAGTTGTTAGGTATACTGGGCTCCTTGTACCAGGCTGAGAGGTAGTGCTTGCCAGAGAAGATGATGAAGGGTGGGATAGACCAGCCCTTTGCATTGATGCCCTGGATGATACTTGTCCACTCAC
This sequence comes from Ascochyta rabiei, assembly GCF_004011695.2. Classification (NCBI taxonomy): domain Eukaryota; kingdom Fungi; phylum Ascomycota; class Dothideomycetes; order Pleosporales; family Didymellaceae; genus Ascochyta; species Ascochyta rabiei. Next base: position 1,345,491 of record NC_082411.1, on the reverse strand, counting down.
GGTCGCCCTGCTGCACTGTCTTTGGTCTCCCTCGACGCTTAGAGCCTGTGACAACAGCTCCTGTTAATATAGTGCCCATTATAAAGCCAGATTTGTTAAAGTTATAGGTGTCTTTATCCAGGATACTATACTTAGCTTTAGTATTCTCTACAAGCTAGAACCAGTCGCCAATCACCTTAGGATCCTTACAAAGCGCTCTCTTGTAGTTGTACTTGCGATTAAACTTGACTTTAAGCTCTGGCCGACGTTTGACGAAGTTGGCAGCCCAGTTCTTGCTAACAGGGGTCTGATGGCGCTCAGCAAGCAGAGAATTGGCCATATCCTCTACATTAGCAAGCTAGGGCAAGTATCCTTGCTCGTCTAGCTTTAGTATATGCTGGACAATCACCTCCTCTTCAGTGCTAGTTATCCTTATTATGTTAGGCTTGCAATTGCGTTAAGAGAGTGTTCCTGCGCGTCGAGTGTCTAGTGTTCTTCTAGGAACTTTGTAGATTGCTGCTGCGCGTCGCACGCTTAGCGTTGCGTCTTACTTAATTGCCTGAAGAGCAAGCTGTATATCAGTTTTATTAAAAGGCTTTAGTAGGTTGCTGCGTTGAGGCATTATGAGTTGAGTGAAGTTTGGTGTGGTCTTGGCAAAAGTGGGCAGCTCGCTTGGGTGGGCAGCTCGCTTGTGGAGTACGTTAGATCTAATCTATACCCTCCTCATCACGTCAGGAGCCTTCTTCTCTGCCCAGCGAATATCAAGACTGTGACAGATACATTGTAACAGAGTGCTAAATTCGCGACTAGCAGGGAGTGGTAGCTGAAGCAGTAATAAACAGCGTTGAGGAAGAAATTGATGACATGGCCAGCATTTACTTATATTTACGTCAGGAGTGAATCTTGCAAGGGAATTATATCTACAGATACATGTTGCACCAGCTATAGCTTTGCATATGTGCAAAGTGGATACTCCAAAGGCCTGAATTACTAAATTATCTCACGACTAGAAAGGCTTGTCCTCTTTGCTACAGAGAACTTGCCCTATGCACACTTACTCGATCAATCCATTATAAGCCGGTTCTCCAACATGCGTGCAAGAAAACCACATGCTATCTAGAAGACTTCTAGAGAGCTAAGAAAGCCAGAAGAAACATGCTTAGCTGGGAGATAGACAAGGTGCGTTAAATTAAAAGTACATTAAGCTTTTCTATTAAGTACTAACGTACTCCACGGGTGAGCGGATCAAACGGGTGAGCGGATCACTCTGCCAAGACCACACTAAATTTCTACCCTATTATAGCTCGCATTAGCCCACTTTAGCCTTGTATACAGTAGTGCAGTACATAATATTATTTAGAAACATCTTCTACAGCCTTCTTACATGTATGTAAGTTATGTCTAATATTGTAGCACTTTGTACAGCGTCTTTGGGTTACTTCCCCTCCTTTAGCGCGCACTCGCTTCTTTACCTTCTTACCATCACCACGCGCCCCAAACTTAGTTAGAGTAGTTAATTAAAGGCCTTCCTTAGCTGTTAGGACTCCCTCCTGCTGTAATTGCTTTCTTTTATGCAATTTACGTCGCATAGCAGCCTTATTTGCTGCTCAAAGCCTAGTAATCTCCCTTTAAGCTAACACTAGCTTATGCGCTACTATAGCTGCGCCTTTAGCAAGCTTTTTAAAGGCCTTAACTATTAAAGTTAGTAAGCTGCTTGCATGCCTTTGAATCCTCTCTTGAACCAGCGTTAATTGCGACCCTAATTGCAGGGTAGTGCTTGGGGTTTGGGACTGCCAGGGCTCATCTTCTACAGTAGGTAGCGGTAGGGTACGTAGGCGGACATCAAGACCTATTATGACCCGTTCTGGGTTAAGGGGGACTATTCCAGCGCCTTAGAAGCCTCCTTAGATATTGCTAGAAGTAAATGTCTCCTTATAGGCGTCTATAAAGCATAGTAGGAACTTAGTTTTAGTAATATAAGTAATGTAGTTGTATATAAGATTCTTAGCTTAGCGCCTATATGCCTTCTTTAGAGGGGCAAAACAACCTATATCTAGTAGTTATAAGAGGTAAGATAAGTGTAGAGGCATACACAGTGTAACAATCTTTGCTTCCTTGCAGTATTGTTAGAAGTTAAGGGAGTTGTGGCTCTTGTGGCTGTTAATAAGGAGTAGCTAGTGTACTCCTTAGGTGCGCGTCTTTGTATAGGCATTAAAGTGCTTTAACCAGTCTAGACTAAGCTTGTTAGTAGTCTATCTGTTCTTAGAGACTCTAATAACCCAGTTATAGGGCAGATTGTCCTCTTTGTACCAGGCAGAGAGGTAGTTGCAGCCTTTAAAGATGATAAAGGGTGGAATAGCCTACCCTGTGCCATTAATGCCCTGTATAACCGTTGTCTACTCTTAATTACCCTGCTGTACTGCCTTTAGCCGTCCTTAACACTCTAAGCCTATAACAACTACTCCTGTTAATATCTGGCCTATTATAAAGCCTGTCTTATTAAAGTTGTATGTGTTATTGTCCTAGATACTATACTTAGCTTTGACATTTGCTATAAGCCTAAACTAGCCCCTAATAATCTCTAGATCCTTACAGAGGGCTCTCTTGTAGTTGTACTTGCGATTAAACCTTACTTTAAGGTTAGGGCGGCGCTTAACAAACGTGTTAGGCCAGTTTATGCTAACATAGCCTATATTGCGCTTAGCACGCAAAGAATTAGCTATATCAGCTACAGCAGCCAGCTAAGGGGCAAATCCTTGTGCATCTAGCTCAAGGATGTACTTAGCAATCACGTCCTCCTTAGTCTGGTCTATAATCTGTTAAACTGGCGTACAATTAGCTTGTGCAGGTTGTCCTGTGTATTAAGCATGTAGTGTGCTGTAAGGCGCGTTATATATAGCTGCAGCGCGTTACAGGGTAAGCGTTGCGTCTTATTTAATTGCCTGGAGCGCAAGCTGTATCGCAGCTTCTCTTAAGGGCGTAGATTAATGTTGTTGTTGAGGCATTGCGTGGTAAGGTGGAGGTTTGGTGTGGTCTTGGCAGAGTGATCCGCTCACCTGTTTGATCCGCTCACCTGTGGAGTACGTTAATGTAGAAGATACCATTTGAGTGAATCTGTTAAGAGCGGCCCCTAGCTACAGATCTACTGTTGCTAATAAGCTATTTTAACCCCCTAAATATTCCTATATTAATATTATGAGCTTATAATAAACGTATAGCATTACATGCAGGAAGAAGTAATAGGTCTAAGATAGACAGCAATTTTAACAAAGATATTGCTATGCTACAGGCGTTTTCGCTTGTAGGTACAGCGTCTGGAACAAAACTGCTTATAATGCATACTTCTACGCAACTTCAGACCTTCGCCTGGCTAGAATTAACTGGAAAGATAGATTACTAGAGGCAGACATTTGTAGACCTAATGGCACTTAAGTTTCCTATAACGTACTCCACGGGTGAGCGGATCAAACGGGTGAGCGGATCACTCTGCCAAGACCACACCAAACCTCCACCTTACCACGCAATGCCTCAACAACAACATTAATCTACGCCCTTAAGAGAAGCTGCGATACAGCTTGCGCTCCAGGTAATTAAATAAGACGCAACGCTTACTGTGTAACGCGCTGCAGCTATATATAACGCGCCTTACAGCACACTACACGCTTAATACACAGAACAACCTATATAAGCTGATTGTACGCCAGTTTAACAGATTATAGACCAGACTAAGGAGGACGTGATTACTAAGTACATCCTTAAGCTAGATGCATAAGGATTTGCCCCTTAGCTGGCTGCTGTAGCTGATATAGCTAATTCTTTGCGTGCTAAGCGCAATATAGGCCATGTTAGCATAAACTGGCCTAACACGTTTGTTAAGCGCCGCCCTAACCTTAAAGTAAGGTTTAATCGCAAGTACAACTACAAGAGAGCCCTCTGTAAGGATCTAGAGATTATTAGGGGCTGGTTTAGGCTTGTAGCAAATGTTAAAGCTAAGTATAGCATCTAGGACAATAACACGTACAACTTTAATAAGACAGGCTTTATGATAGGCTAGATATTAACAGGAGCAGTTGTTACAGGCTTAGAGCGTTAAGGACGGCTAAAGGCAGTGCAGCAGGGCAATTAAGAGTGGACAACAGTTATACAGGGCATTAATGGCACAGGGTAGGCTATTCTACCCTTTATTATCTTTAAAGGCCGCAACCACCTCTCTGCCTGGTACAAAGAGGACAATCTGCCCTATGACTGGGTTATTGGAGTCTCTGAGAACGGATGGACTACTAACAAGCTTGGTCTAGACTGGTTAAAGCACTTTAATGCCTATACAAAGACGCGCACCTAAGAAGTACACTAGCTGCTCCTTATTAACAGCCACGAGAGCTATAACTCCCTTAACTTCTAACAATACTGTAAGGAAGCAAAGATTGTTACACTGTGTATGCCTCTACACTTATCTTACCTCTTACAACCACTAGATGTGGGTTATTTTGCCCCTCTAAAGAAGGCATATAGGCGCTAAGCTAAGAATCTTATATGTAACTATATTACTTATATTACTAAAACTAAGTTCCTACTATGCTTTATAGACGCCTATAAGGAGACATTTACTTCTAGTAATATCTAAGGAGGCTTCTAAGGCGCTGGAATAGTCCCCCTTAACCCAGAACGGGTTATAATAGGTCTTGATGTCCGCCTACGTACCCCACCGCTACCTACTATAGAAGATGAGCCCTAGCAGTCCTAAACCCCAAGCACTACCCTGCAATTAGGGTCGCAATTAACGCTGGTTTAAGAGAGGATTTAAAGGCATGCAAGCAGCTCACCAACTTTAATAGTTGAGGCCTTTAAAAAGCTTGCTAAAGGCGCAGCTATAGTAGCGCATAAGCTAGTGTTAGCTTAAAGGGAGATTACTAGGCTTCGAGCAGCAAATAAGGCTGCTATGCGACGTAAATCGCATAAAAGAAAGCGATTACAGCAGGAGGAAGTCCTAATAGCTAAGGAAGGCCTTTAATTAACTACTCTAACTAAGTTTGGGGCGCGTAGTGATGGTAAGAAGGCAAAGAAGCGAGTGCGCGCTAAAGGAGGGGAAGTAACCTAAAGACGCTGTACAAAGTGCTACAACGTTAGACATAACTTACATATATGTAAGAAGGCTGTAGAAGATGTTTCTAAATAATACTATGTACTGCACTACTGTATACAAGGCCAAAGTGGGCTAATGCGAGCTATAATAGGGTAGAAATTTAGTGTGGTCTTGGCAGAGTGATCTGCTCACCTGTTTGATCCGCTTACCTGTGGAGTACGTTAGGCTTATTTAAGAACTAGCCTAAGTGTTAGCAGCTGCTACCACATCTAAAGCTGCTCTATTATTACTCTCTAACTACAATAAAGTCCCTAGAACTATAGGCAAAGACGCTTACTAATGCAGTGTGGTAATTGTAGAAAAGTAGGAACTATAGCATAGCGCACAAGATAGCAACTACAACACTTACAGCTAGTGTTAAGGCCATGGCTCTGCCCACCGTGCCAAGCATGCCAAAAAGGTAACAATGCTCACTTTGATAGTGAGACAGCGGCCAGAACAGTACTTATTGCCCTTAGGTCAGAGGTGGACGCATCTACATGCCTGAGGCTAAGAGTAAGGCTAAGAGCCTAACAGCTAGCAAGTTAATCTTAGGATTACACGATAAACAGATGCTTGTTATTGTAGAGATCTTAGCAGGAGTCCTGTTGTCCCAAGATGATTATAACCAAGCAGAGCAATTAAACTGCTAAGCAATAGAGGGGTTTAAAAAGACGCTAGGAGAATGCTATCTACACACGCTGACAAGTATAAGCAATTTAGCATTAGTCCTGCAAAGCCAGCGTAGGTGCCAGGCCTTAGAGATATTAACTTAGCAAGCACTTACTAGAAGTGAGGTAGAGCTAGGCATATACTATATAGATACGCTAACAAGCATAAGTAATCTAGCATTAGTGCTGCAACATTAGGGGAAGTATAGAGAAGCAGTAGAACTTAATTTACAAGCGCTTAACAGCTTTAAAAAGCAGCTAGGATTATAGCACCCTTCTACGCTTACAAGTATAAGCAATCTAGCTATTATGCTCTAGTATTAAGGCAAATACCAGGACTTAGAAGAGCTTAATAGTCTAGCCCTACAACAGAGATTGCAGGAGCTTGGAATTCACCATCCTTCTACACAAATCAGTGTAAGCAATCTAGCATTAGTGCAACAGGCTCAAGGTAAAGACAGGCTTAGAGAGATTCTGGAGCAGCAAGCTGTTATAGGGAAAGGCGCAGAGCCTAGAGGACGTACCCTAGACGACCTTATTACCTGTGACTGGATTTATAACTAACCCGCTCTAAAAGGGTACAGCAGAGCAGGTAGGTTCTACTAAGGAATTTGCAACTGCATCCGTATTCCTGCATATTTTCGGCACTTCTTAAGGAGATAGACTAGCTATAATCAGTATACAAGGTGGTTGATTAGATTAATTAATTAATTAATTAATAAATTTAACGTCCTGTGTGAGTCTAAGACTATATAAGACAAGAGCAGTTAAGCTACTCTAGTAATTTAAGGAGTGTATTTCTTTAAAGGGATAGTAAATGTGTGTTTGTAGTCCAAAAGTAAGGGCCTGTGCCCTAGTTTGTTAAGAAGAGCTGTTACCCTGTTAAATTAGGGTTGTGTAGTACTATCCTACAAGTAGGTAGTTCTAACGTTTGTTATTTGTTGTCTATTGCTAGCTATTGCTATTGCAGTTAACAGTCTTTGTATTGTTGTTGTTGTTGTTGTTGTTGTTGTTGTTGTTGTTGTTGTTGTTGTTGTTGTTGTTGTTGTTTGTCTGTCTATTACTATTGCTAGTAGTAGACTGCTGGGGGTGTTTAAGCTGTTGCTTAGTTAATTTTGTAGGATATAGCTAGGGATATAGACCTGCTACTTTACTTAGGCAGCAGGTATCTATAGGCCTAAGGAGAGAGCTGTTGCTTTATTAATATAGTGTTCGTATTAGGGGTAGGTTTAAGCTGTTGCTTAGTTAATTTTGTCTAGGTATAGGAGGTTAGTACAGCTAGTTATAATAGAAGGGGGTTTTTATAATAAAGTAATAGCTAGGTAGCAATTGCTAGGCAGGTAATAGCTATAGCTAAGTTCTCTGTTTATTATACCTTTAACTAGTCTAAATCTTTAAACGCACAGGCTATTGCAGAGATTTTATCTTAACTAAGACTAGATAACCACTCTGTTTAGCTTACAATAGCCAGCGTGCCTGTTCTAATGCCTACACTACAAAACTAACGCTAGAAATAGATGTTAGGAAGGCATGTTCGTAATATTGGGATAAAAAATCGATAGAAATCGACCTTTCTCCAACTATGAAAAGTTGGTGTTTAGTGGTGGTTGATTAGAAACACTAAGCTAGTTAGCGCCATAGCCGGCTAAAGGAGAGTGCTGTGCCGCAGTGATTATTTTAGTAAAGGAATTAAAGAAAGGCTTAAGCATGTGGACAAGCCTTGTTGACTTGCAAAGTCGCTGTCTTTTAACAGTAGTCTGACTTTATAAAGGTTAAATATAATAAATTTCTTTTTCTCGCGTCTGTATAGACTGCTTCGCGGGGATCCTTGGTCACGAGTGCAACTATAATGACATCACTAATCAGGCAAGGTGAAAGGAGAGCTGCAACAGAGTGGGGGCGTTGATGTCTACTGTTAGGCTCTTAGCCTTACTCTCAGCCTCAGGCATGTGGATGCGTCCACCTCTGACCTGTGATGGCAAGCCTCAGGCATGTGGATGCGTCCACCTCTGACCTGTGATAGCAAGCCTCAGGCATGTGGATGCGTTCACCTCTGACCTAAGGGCAATAAGTACTGTTCTGGCCGCTGTCTCACTATCAAAGTAAGCATTGTTACCTTTTTGGCATGCTTGGCACAGTGGGCAGAGCCGTGGCCTCGACATCTACTTGTGGTAATTTTTGCGTATTTTCTTAATAAGTGCTATATATCTTGCTTAATAATAGTTCGGCTCTAGCCTTAAATCTAAGATTATGACTAAGCATATACCTACTTATGCAATTAGTGTATGATATTGCATTTGCTTGTACCCAGAAGCCTGGTTATACTCCTAAGCTTATCGTTACTAACAAGTGCTAACCCCAAATAGCGAAAATCAACCCCTCGTCTTAACTGTGCCAATTATTATTTTCGTCAATCGCTGATTGTCTCACATAGCCTTGTTAGTGACTACCCTTCCAGTTAAACTAGCAGATTGAACCAACTTTTGCTACTTAAAAGCTTTGACTTATAGCAGCCGTCTAGAGGCCTAGGGAGAAGCTATAAGTCGAGATGTCAGTCTGTACCTCAGCTTCCATCAAACAGGTACCTGTTACGTGTCTCTAGCTACAGTAACCACTACTTACGTTATACTTCACTACTTCTATACTTCCCCTTAAAGTAAGTATAACCTTACACATCTGTATCTTGGTAGTTAACACTGATATTTAGAAGTATAATTGATTATAGCAACAGACGGCAACGCATATTAACTAAGTGCGGCTTAGAGTACTCAGTTCAGATGTCCACACGAAGTTGCAAGAAGTCTCGGATTTCTGCTGACCTGAGATCATCTACGGCACCGCTCGGCGATATCCCTTGGTCACAGGCACGTCCAGAAGATGGCAGCAACGCCAGTGTGAATGACGGAGAATTAAAAACGCCCGAGAACAGCGTACAGGAGGAAATGACTACTTACAATACCCTGCATTCATTTCCTTAGATACCTGACCAACCTGAGGAGGAGACAGAGAGAGACGATAGTGATGATGGTACTCAGGGCTTCACGCACAATGAGGACGAGCAATCACCTTTTAAAGTCGCACTTCGTCTCTATTAGAAACCACCATTATCAGCCTTCAAAAAAACTCTTTAGAACACTTTGCTTACTGAAAATATCCACAATTCTGAGATGTGTTTCGATCATATCAGCCGGGTCGTTGGGACGAGATGCGAATTTCTTGTGTTCTGTCTCCCAAAAGATATGTCGCCTAAAGGCAGCATCTGCATTGATCGAGAGGCTGATGGTTTAGACGCTGTATTTAAGCGTGAGGTACGTGTGTTTGAAGCGGCGTACCCTTTATGCCGTGTAGTAGAGACAGAAGTGGGATTTAAAAATACTTAGTGCTCACACAGTATGTATTCAGGTATAGTGACTTATTCAGAAATTGACTAAGACCAGGTGCTATAGTTGATACAACGCTTCTTAGCTTTAAGTGCCGAATAGTAGGTATGCATTCTCATTTATACGAGGCAGAAAACCTTGTCAAGTCTCTGGTCACACAACTTCACAGTGCAATAGAGTTGGGAGATTGATGCTCCGAGAAACAAGCTGGCATTAGGAACACCACTCTCTCAAAAAAGAGAAAACGGACAGGACAAGACAGCACCTGAGAATGCCTATGAAGGTTGTAGTACAACGTTCAAAATGTCAATATCTGCAGATTAGAAGCATAGTGCAATACTTGATACTAGAGCAAAATACCACTTTATAAAATTCCAGGGTGATGACCTTTCTAATGTGCAACAATCTATCTAGTGTTAACCTGATAGAGATATTTTATTTAACAGAGGCTTAGCAGACTAACCTGCGAACTAGAGCTTAAATCATGTGAATTATCTAGCAACACCATAAGATTTAGGTTAAGACTATTGATTTCTCAGCATCAACTGCGCTTAGGAAAGTACAGTGAAGCCTTGCTAGCCCTTCCTTGAACAGTTGTTCAGTTCCTATTGTTCTTGTCATTATAGCGAAAGCCCTGCACAACAGGTCTTCTTAAGAGATAATGCAATTGTCACTGGATGTTACAACGGCTTGCCACTCTAACCACAGTATCCAAAAGTTGTTCAGAGAGAGTATCTGATCTACCATTTCTACTGCTGGTACACCAGGGTAGCTCTTAACTGACTGTAATAGCTGGCTCTTCTTCCGCTGTTCCCTAACCCACGCATTAATAACCTCTTCGCAATGAGGGTACAGGGTGTCCATAGCAAGCATGAAGTCATGGTTGAGCCCGGCATGAACGTGTTCGAGAGTGTGGAAAAGGGTCATTTCATCAGGTGGGCGGCCAGCCTGAGGAAACAGGTACTCTAGAAGGAGCTGAAGGAGTTTATATTGTGATGAATTGAGCTCATTAGAACTTCTGTCAGAGCGTCGTTGGCGTTTAATAGAGAGTTCAGAGGCTTGACGCACCTCAGGGTTCGTAGCCAGCGATAACGCCGGCGTCTTGGTAGGCTTCTGTTCGTAATGACACCCACTTCCTGCAGTGATCAATTCAGAAGCAGGGCGTCGAATTTCGGGTCCTTTGATGGTATTGCTAGAAGCTATCTAAAACCTTTGTAGAGCTGCTATAATAGAGGTAGTAAGCCACCTTTACGGAGTATGACTGCTTGGCTCGAAAGGACTAATCAAGCGTTGAGCAACCACTGGATAAGAAGAGCCTACCAGCATGTTCGACATTGTAGGAAGAGCGTTACCGCAGGCGGGACGGACATCGTTAACATTCTCTTCGCTATTAACAGCTATGCCGACAGAAGCTGTCTTACAATAGCTGATAGGAATTGGTATCTTTGCAGGGCCACATAAAGAGGATATGCATAGTATCCTCTCCTGCAAGGACAAAGCAAAATACGGACATAAGACCCTGCACACCAAAAATAATCAGAACCTACCTTAACCCAGCAAGGACATACTATCCTAAGCTTCCTAGAGCCCCTAGGCGTCTGGTTACTACACGCTGCCTGGTTATTTAACCTGTTCTATTGCAAAAAGATTTGGATTTGCAAAGCACAGACCACCTTTGTAACAAACTGTCTTATCTTATCTAAAAGATCTTATCTAAAGAATTAAAAATCTAAAAAAATAACCTATCTATATAACAGATAGATCTACACACAATAGTAACAAGCCTTTACTTAATTTTCTGTTTTTAATCTCTAATTTCTACTCTTAGAGGTCTATAAGTTAGGCTAAGAAGAATAGAATAAAGGCAAGAATAGTAAAACTAAGGCTGCCTGTTTTCTTGTTTTTTAGCCCTAAAAAGCGAACAGAGACTAGGTACCTCTGCCTGTGCAAAAACAAGCTCTCCTTTAATTACTTTATAATTATTTCTTTATAAAAGAGAAGGAAACCTTACCTAGGACTAGAACCCTAGGACTATAGAACTGGCACTACCACCTAATAGAGAGTACTCTCTAAATAGGAAGACAGTGGAAACAAGCTCCCTAAGCTCCCTAAATTCTCTAGGAGAGATGTACGAGCCTACACCTACTCCTAGACATCTATCTATACCCTTATTGTTAATACCTCTACCTTAGCAATCTACTTTAAGACTACAGCACCCTAGTATATTTACAAGAACCTTAACTATACTTCTACCCTCTGCTCCTTCTAAACATCCTAATAGCAGACCTGCTATTCTAACAGCACCTAGACTCCCCCCTTTCTAATTTAATATTGCTACAAGGCCTATAGCCTAAGCCCCTATTGCTAAGACAGTAAAAGAAGCACTATCTATTACTAGAATAATTGTTATAGACTGGCCTTAGGGTAGGATATAACAAGGGTTAATATAGTCTTGTATCTCTTAAGGGGGTAACATGTTGCGTGTTCTTCTAATATGTCTATAGGGCATGTAACTATCCTATCTTACTTAAGGCTTAGACAAGGTCTAAGCCTATAACATACCCTCTTTTCCTATTTCTATAAGCTGTATAATGTTTTACTAGGTTCTTTCTACATCTAGCATAGGCTAGAGGACGCTAGTAGCAGGTAAACCCTAGAGCTAGTTGTAGTTGCGTAAGGGTCTAGCTCTTAGTAGGTTAGCTGCTAGTGTAGTCTGTAGTTAACCTAGTGTAGCCCCTACACGCACCTAGGTTATTTTTGTTTTACCTAGTATACCTGCCTAAGTTAGACACTATACTACTATACAGTCTACACTTCTACCTAACCTACCTATATTACGCCTACCTAAATTCTTATCCTTACCTCTACAACACCTACTATATCTAGAACGCAGCTACTACTACCTGTTGTTCTCTATCTATTAACAACACTATCTTTTTTAAGACTTAAGTATTACTGCTAGCTGCCTAGTAAAGTATAAGAGGTAGTAACATGCTACTACTCTTATTCCAGTATAAGTATCGAAGCATCTCGTTAGCAGGCACATTAGGAAGGATACTTATCATTATCATTGTTAAGGGTTAAGGAGACAGGTGATACAGTAGTTAAATTCTATAAGTAAGTGTTTCTAGTTATTGTTGTAGGTGTCCTGCCTTAACAGTTCCTGTTAAGGTCTCTTATACCCCTCTGCAGGCCAGATTACATACACTAGCTAAGTATCCTAGTTCTTACTAAGGAAGTTACTATATACACTAGCACAAACCTTCCCCCCCTAAGAGCTTAGCCCTATTAAGCAAATAAACTAAGTTAAAACTAAACTTTAAACTAATTACTAACCCCCCTTATTACTCTGCTTGTTCCTTTCCCTTGCTACCTCCCTGTTTCTGCAATCTTGTTAAGGCCCTAGTTTCCTAAGTAGGTTATTAACTAGAGTCTCCTAATGGCTTAGGGGTAGGAGAGTCTGGTACGTGTCTTAATAAACCCTAGTCTAAGGCACTGCCTAATTTGTATGTTATCTAGGCAGTAGCCTCTATTACTTTAACAGTTAGACTATTAAATAACTTATTAAGAGTACTCCCCTGTGTATGCTGTCTGTCCTATAACTCCTATCCTTTCTTATATTCTAGTACTACTCCTTTATTAGTAAAGAAGGATTAATTAGGGATACCTAACTCTTTATTAGCCCTAAAGCAATACTTCTTAGACATCTTTACCTACTGCTAATGCCTCTTTACTATAGCAACGTTATTATCCCTACTCTTCTAAAGAAACTTTATAAGCTCCTTGTTATTAAGACTAAAAACGCAGAGTATCTCTTGCTAGACTAGGTAAGAGTTGTACTAAGCCTAGTAATAGATAGCTTTAGAAATCTAGAAAGAGAAAGTTAGCGCTATATCTGCTAGGAAAGTATAGGGAGCACTACTATACTTATTTAAATAACCTAACAGTAATAAGGGTCCTAGTATAAGCATCTAATAAGAACTAGTAATATCCTTATATAATCCTATCTCTAGAATCTCTATAGTTTCTCTGTCCTCTATAACTAGCACGTACTAAGGGAGTATAGTTCTGTGCCTTATTGTGGATAGTCTAGTAGACCTATGTAGTAGTACTGGGTAGGAGATCCTAACATCCCTATACTTGTAAATTTATTTCTTCTACTTAGCACCTACTATATCTTGTACTAACTTAGAGTAGTTAACTGTATCTACCTACCCCTTAATATAACTATTAATTTGTTTAATTCTATTATCTTTCCTCTAAGCTAGGTATTCTAAAACTAAATTATAGAAGCCTTCTAGAGTAATAATGTAGTTATCTGTATCTTTATTATTAAAGGATACTAAGCCCTGTATTATGTCTATTCCTCTACCTAACTCTATAGCGTTATAGAGGTTATAATCTACGTGCTTAAAGAACGTCTAATCCCTAGGCTTAGTGTATTTAGTGTAGTATAGGTAGGAGATTAAGTTAGTTTGTTAACAGAGTACTGTATAGTAAAGCCAGTACTACAGATTACCCCTTACTAGCTGTTAGATAACAGAGTAGTATATAATCCTATACTACCTTAGGTTACTTTTACTATACTTTATATAAGTATAATAGTTATATATATTAAAGCATTTATCTACTATTTTCTAGAGTTCTAGATTTTTTTAAAATATAGAGGCAAACACAGAGACTATAATAGTGCCTTTCTAGTTTAGACTGCCTGCCTTAGCTTAAAAATGTTAAGATAGGTGCTTAGAGATAAAGTTGTTCTAGTTAAGGTTAAGTACTGTAGGAACTAGGTAGAATTAATAGGACTGTAGACTATCTATTGTGTTTAGTACACAGAGCTGCTCTTAAAACAGGATCCTAGTTTTTAGGTTGCTCCTCTACTTTCCCTAGCTAGTCTTATTCTTATGCATTAGCATAAGCAGGTTAGATATTATAGTAGTATTAAGAGTACAGACTAGCAAGCTAAGTTTACTAGCAGTGTACTAGGAATAAGGAAAGTAAACTTATAACAGGTTAACTGTGTAGTAGGTAATTGTTCTTCTACTAGCACCTTCCTTCTTTTAAGTTTCTCTTCCCTTATAGCACTCTTAGACCTATACATCTAGGAGCTTTACACGCTCTAGATCCTTAAGGAGCTTCTAGCTAATCTTTGTATAGAAGAGAATAAAGGCAGATTAACTATTAGTGTATTTGCACTTAGCGCTATCCTAGATATTATTTATTACATTGTTACTAATCTCTATGTCTTCCTACATAGACTAAACGTCTAATATTAATAGGTAGTTAACTTTAGGGCTTATAACGTCTTAAAATAATCTAAATTCTAATAGCCTAATGTCGCGCAGCCGAGCCTGTGGATGACCAATGGGGTGCTCCCCTATCCAATCGAGCTTGCGGATTATTATTGAGTGGCTCCTTTCTCCACAATTAACCACCGAGCTCCTGAGGGTCGCCTACAAATCTTAAGTAAGCAAGATCACGTAATAACCAAATTTCCTTTGTACTTAAGCAACATGTTACACATTAAATATATAGACACTGATTAAATTAATTAATCACCTAAGTATAGTCCTCTAAGCTCTGTCACAGTTATGAGCCCGGCTTCCTGAGCACAGTAGATCTCCCTGCGCACTCAGCAACAAGCTTGTTAGACATTGCTCAACCGCTCCAATTTTGCCTAATTATCTTTTTTATCCTAACTCCACGACCGCTACTATAGGCGAGCTAGTTAACTACAATGCTTAAGCTCTCTTAGGTATCCTAACAGGACCCTATCAACTCAAATCAAGGTCTGATTGGCCTAATTAGTTTATTTAACTTACATGGCACGCTAAGCTTTGTAACGTATGGGATTTAGTAGATCTAGACGCTAAAGACGCCCTAGGGATGCACGATGGAGCCCCTAGGCTACCTATCATAGGCTCCGCCCCCACCCGACCGCCGGCTTAATCGACCCGAGCCCAGAGCGTCTAACCCGACGAGCCTCCCGCAGGCCTAACGATCCTTGAGACCTACAACCAAGAGCTCCTTAGGTACAAAATAAGAGCGAGCAAGTAGGCAGCTAAGGCCAAGCGCCTTTAGAAGCTCTAGAACTAGGTTAATACCACAGTAAGCCTAGCGATCCTGTCACCAGTAATGGTAAAGCTTGTTACCTAAAACACTATAATGCTACAATTGCTCGTACAAGCCCTAAAGGAGGAGCTCGCTCCAACAGATATAAGCACCAAAAACCAGGTCAGAGCGGAGTACAGGCAGCACCTGGGAGCTGCCAGGCAAGGCTAAGCCGCTCTACAGGATTAGTATTAGAAATAGTTATACCTATATATGCAAGCCAAGTTATATAAGCTCTCTAAGGTTACTAGGGAGCTTGCCGTATAAGACTTCTTAGATGCCTTAAGCCACCAGATTGCCCTAGAGTAGGCCCGCACAATAAGCTAAAGGATCATCTAGGACAGTATCCTAGGGCTCGAAACGCTTAATCTAGACCAGGTTTTAAGGGTCTTTAGTAGGTTAATGTATAAGTATACTATAAGATCAGGTAAAGATAACCTAGGCGTTTTTGCAACCTTTAGTACCTGCTCAGACGCTCTATCTGGCCAAAATAACGCGGGCGGGAGCTCTAGGAACAACGCCAGCAGCTCCTTAGGATACGTCTGCCCTTGTAAACAAAAAGGCAAGACCTACAAATAGAAGCCTACTAATTGCCGTTTCCTTAAAACTGCTGTTAGAGGGAGCTCCTTACCACCTGTTCAGATAAGCAAAAAGAACAAGTAAGAGACTCGCTAGAGGCTTAGATACCAAGAGCACAAGGAAACCTAAAAGGCAATAGAGCGGCTCAGATAGACTGCAAACGCTCTATTAGCTATTACTTCAGCCGCTACTAGCTAAACCAAGAAAGTGGAGTTTCCTGGCAACGTCCAAGCAGCTCTAATTAATCCAAAATTAATAACAAATCTAGTAGAGAACGTGGGATCTAGGGTATACAACCTTATGGATTTTAACGCTCATCTATTGACAGATAGTACTATTTTAGACAATAGAGCTGCTACGCACCTAGTTAACAGCGCCAATCGGCTGGTACCTGGATCTTTCTGCCCTGCTGGGCCCACCAACACGGTAGAAGCAGGTACCCAGGCTCTCCCCATATCCAGACAAGGAGCTTGCTTGTTTAAGAACGCTCTGCACAGAAAGCACGGCCTATACACTAAGGACCTGCTCCTTTAGGACGTTGTAGTTATAGAAGGATTCTATATTAATATAATCTCAGAAGCTCGCCTCTAAGAGAAAGGAGTCTGGTACCTAGGTCTGGACAGCTCTCTTCGTGTAGGATACATTAAAGATCTTAATAGGAGCGTTGTATGTGCTACTCTTAAGCGCGCTTACAACCTCACTTTCCTTAAATACAAGCTACTTTCTCTCTATCCTCCCATCCTTAACGCAGTAACAACAAAGCGATCCTATAAATCTTACCCACGCAGCTCGCCTGAACAGCTATGGCACGCCCGAGCTGGTTATCTAGGCCTAGAGGCTCTTTAAGCGCTGGTAACAAAGGCGCGCGGCGTGCGTATCAACGGGACGCTCCAAAAAGATTGTGAGATTTGCTCAACAACCTACGCCAAGCAAGTAATATTACAGAGAAAGAGAGAGAGACCAGCACAACTGTTTTAGAGAGTTGGCTGGGACCTGTTTAATATGCTGTTAGGCAGGGGAGGCGAATTATGGACGCTTGTGATTAAGGAGTACTATAGTAGGAAGCTCTTTGTGTTTACTTTACAAGGTAAAACGCAACCAGAGATCTTACAGGTCCTTACGAACTTTACAAGCTAGGTACATACCTAGTACAAGCTCTAAATCTGTAAAATCAGCCAAGACAATGACACAGTAACACTCCTGTAGAAAGGGAGCTTAGCATATAAGCGCTGGGCGCTTAATTAGGGAATAGATATAGATCCCTCTCCTCCATACACACACAAGCCGAATAGAGGAGCAGAAAGAGCTGGTCAAGAGATAATCACAAAATCTTTCAAGATGAGGAGCAGAGCAAATCTACCCCAGAAGCTCTGGCCAGAGATTGTTGTAGCGGCGGCATGGCTCTATAACATAAGCCTATCGCACGCACACAAGCTACAGAGCCTAAATAAGGAGCTTGATCTCTAGTTTACTTAGTATTTCTGATAGTATAAGCCAGAGCAGGTAAGGGTAGCAACAGCAGATCTAAGACCTAATTAGAGCGGGATTTACGCCTACGGCTGCTGAGCCTACCCCTTAAACAAGGAACGAGCAGCTGGGCGTAATTGGAGGGGCTTTAAAGTCACTCTAAGGGGGCATATCAGCTACCTCGTAGGGTACTGAGCATCTAACATCTATTAGATATAGGTCCCTATAATTAACCAGGTTATAACAACACGTAACGTAACCTTTAACAAGAAGCTCTTTTATAATAGAGCAGATAAATCTACTGCTATAAGCGCTAAAGAAGCAGAGGCGGTGGTGGAAATCCTCTATGAACCTGGCGAGATTACAAACGCAGGAGAAGCAATTAAGCTCCCTAACAGAGACCTGACGCTCAGCAAGTCCTCTAAGCATTAGCTTGGGGGTGACACTTAGGAGCAATCTTGATTGCTAGATAGCCAGTCTAGTAACGAAGGAGCTCCTGAGACAGAGACTGTACGCGCGGCAAGCTTGGCCAGCAAGCCGCTGGAGATCCGTGCAGAACGACACCGAGAAACAGGCCTCCCATCCCCCGACCCAACGCCCAAGCCAGAGCCACTGGCCTTAGGCGGGGAAGCTCCTGAAGAGGAGAATCTAACTGACGGCTTACAGGAAGTGCACTTACCTGATTAGGAAGGGAGCGCGCCAGTAGATAACAAGGATCTTAAGGAAGAAGATCTACTAAGACCTGCATTACTAATTGTTCTAATACCTTCTTAAAGGACAACAGGAGCAGATAAGGCAGTAACGAGACGCTCGTATCAACGGAGAGTCTGGGGTCCAGCCACAAGGCGGAGCCGCCGGATAGATGACCGCGAGCGCAATAAACCTGCTAATGATTATAAGGATAGAGCAGGACAGTACTTAGTAATAAGCTCTATAAGAAAGTACGGGTACTCCTGGCTTATCTACCTACTATTTAAACATGCAAACAAGTATGGCATAAGTAGAAGAGAGCTTGTCACTATCTACGCGGTGCTCGCGGCGTCTGTCTTAAAGAAGGAAAAAATCCCTTCAGAGCAGCGCACGCACCGTGACGAGCTTCCACCTTTGCCAAAGAAATGGAAGGATCTCGCCTACTACCCACTAGGAGCTCTATTTCGCCAGGCTTGTAAGAAAGAGATAGCCACACTTATAGAAAAGAGAACCTAGAAAGAAATAGACCGAGCGAGCGCCTTAGCTAGGCCTCTGCCGCTTAAATGGGTCTTTACATATAAGCTGGATTAAGATAGTTACTTCCTTAGATGTAAGGTAAGGATCTGTGTACGCGGAGATCTACAGGCCAAGGATTCAATCGTCTCAACTTACGCTACGACGCTCGCCTCTAGGTCTTTTCGCACTATGGTGGCGATAGCTGCCCAGTTTGACCTAGAGCTCTATTAGTATGACGTCGCAGGCGCGTTTCTCAACACGAGCCGCCAGGACCAACCCTAAGTGCTCTGCGAGCTGCCAGATAGCTTTACAAAACCTAAGAAGGTAGTCCTACTTCTACAGGCTCTATATAGGTTACGTGATTCGCCAGTTCTATGGTACAAAGAGCTCTCAGCCACTCTCTAGAAGCTTGGCCTAATCGCGTTAAAAGAGGAACCTTGCTTGTTCTATAACGCTGAACGCTGGATAGTGCTACTGTTCTATGTAGACGATATTCTGCTAGCCTATTATAAGGACAATTGAGCTGCTGCAAAGCATCTTATAAGCTCATTAATGGCCAAATACCAGATAGAAGACTATAGAGCTGCTGAATGGTTTCTGGGAGTGCGTATTATCCGCGACAGAACTGCCAGAACTATTACACTCGCGCACGACGCCTATATTGACAAGCTCGCTACCAAATTTAGAGTAGTAGAGAAGGGATCCTTCCTAACAGTCCCCTTCCTGATAGAAGAGCTACTTAAGCATAACAGGCAAGCTTCAAAGCAAGAAGTTAAAGCGTTTCAAGAGCAGGTGGGATCTATCCTCTACACAGCAATTATAATCCAACCAGATGTAGCGTATGCCGCCTCTTAGCTGTCCCATCACCTTACAAATCTAGGAGCTGCTCACTTTAAGGCAGCAGCTCAGGTTATAGCTTACCTCTATTAAACAAAGCACCTAGGGATACAGTACAGAGCTCACTAAGGCAGCCAATTGCTTATCTGTAGGGACGCGTCATTTGCTGACAATTAGGAGACCAGACGCTCCTCTCAGGGGTATATCGTGCAGCTCTTTAGTAGTCCAATTATCTAGAAAGCAGCACGTTAATTAACAGTAACAACTTCGACTACTAAAGCTGAGTTGTTAGCGTTAGAGCATGTGGCTAAGGAAGCAGCAGCTCTTAAACGGTTTCTACACGAACTTTAGCTAGACTTAGGAGTGCTGTAGGAGATTTTCTGCAACAACTAACAAACAATCTAATTAGTAGTAGAAGAGAGCGAGCGGCTTACCACTTGGCTGCGCTATATAGATATCCAGAATATGTGGTTAAAACAAGAGTACGCCAGGGGAAATCTCCAGGTAACGTACCTCAAAACGAGTGAGATACCAGCCAACAGTCTCACAAAAGCGCTCCCCAGACAGGCTCACAAGCGCTTTGTCTCACACCTGAACCTGTTTAGCATCAATCACATAGAAAAAGAGCAGGTCAAGGGAGAGGCAGAAGATTGTGGTATTGCTGGGGAGGACAACCCCCTCCCTAAATAGGCAAAAGAGCACCTGTAACTACCGGTGGCAGCTTTTTCGAGCGCTTAACTAACAGCTACAGGGCTTAGCAAATTCTTCAAACTATGTATAGGGAGGACAGCCCCCTCCCCATAGGTATCCAGCAGCTCCAAAACCTGACCCGACCAAGGAGGGTACTCAGAAGAAGTACCCATCCTTGATCAGGCCCTTCACCACGCGGAGAGCGCAGCGCAGATCAGTCGCCCGCTACAAGCTCGTTAGCTAATAAAAAAAAAAACAACAAGTTATGATTGCTTACGGAAGTCGTCACTCCACCCGAGCGAACGAGCTTGTTGACCAGCTCGATCCTAAAGGGCTTGAGGCGGATGTCGCTAAACGAGCTGTCAGACTACTATTTACAAGCGCTATTTAAACAAAACCTATAGGGGGCGGCACGAATGCCCTTAGGCGCAACGCCAGCAGCGCCTTCCCCGCCCACTAACACGATCGACGCACACAGGCACCGAACTGTTCACCATAAGCGCGTCGACGCAGCGCTCGCAGGGAATGATCCTGCGAGCGCCCTGCGACGGGTCGCGAGCTGGTGGGGGGGCGCGGGCAGCGCGGTGAGGGCGGCGGCAGCGGCAGTAGCAGCAGCAGCAGCAGAAGGAGCAGCCGAAGCCGCAGGCGCAGGCTCGGGCGCGGTCGTGGTCGTGGTTGTGGTCATGGTCGTGGTCGTGGGTGTGGGCACGGGCGCGGCAGAGCCGCTGGCGGCACGGGCAGCAGCTCGGGCGGCGGTAGCAGCGGTGGTGCGCGCAAGGCGCTTGAATTTAGGTTCTCTCTATAGGCCAAAGTTAGCAAAACCTCCAAAAAGAGCTAGTAAAACAAGGCCAGGAAGCTTAAACAGACGCTGTCTAAAAAAGCCTTTAAGGCTATAGAAAGCGCTAAAGCTAACAAAACTACTTAAAAGAGCTGGTAAACAAAGACAGGAAGCTTGAATAGACGCTCCCCTAAGCCATCACAACCACAGAGGAAACGCAAACCCAGCAAAATAACAAAGAAGCATATAGGGTAGGTCTAAGGAGCGTAAAACTAGCAATTGGTATACTTACAGCCATGTTAATAGAGATAGTTAAAGAAATAGAGAAAAACAAGCAGGTAAGCTGGTTATATAGATCTCTAAAACGCCTAGTAAAAGTAAGAGTAAATGCGACTTTCTCTAGGCAGCACGACGTTACTGGCTTAATAGCAAACAGACGATTACTGGTCTATACTATCCCTCTCATCTAATAAGGTTTATAAGAAACAAGCATAGGAAAGGATACTTAGCAGCTCAGTAACAAGGAATCTGCAGCTGAACAAGCGTCTGCCACCTACTTCAGCCGCTTGGCAGAACAATTGGAGTCAGCAACAGGTTACAATTAAACTAAGACCACTAAAGAGCATTAAAACTACCAACCACAAGCTCAGAAATCTAGTTTAAGAATTTAAGAGCCTGATTACCTACGCAGCAGCTCTCAGAAGACAGGCGATCCTGGCTGGGATCACCTGGGGGGTGTGTCGCGCAGCCGAGCCTGTGGATGACCAATGGGGTGCTCCCCTATCTAATCGAGCTTGCGGATTATTATTGAGTGGCTCCTTTCTCTACAATTAACCACCGAGCTCCTGAGGGTCGCCTACAAATCTTAAGTAAGCGAGATTACGTAATAACCAAATTTCCTTTGTACTTAAGCAACACGTTACACATCAAATATATAGACACTAATCAAATCAATCAATCACCTAAGTATAGTCCTCCAAGCTCTGTCACACCTAATTAATAATTGTTCCCTAGTTTAATAGTCCTCTAGCACTAAAGTGACAGAGCTGAATTACGTTCCCCTAGACTGTTAGTGCTCCTAAATTGCATCTATTGTGCGGCAGTACTTTCCTGTTTTATTAATACCTAACTTAAAGGCTATCTAGTTAAGGTTGTTAGGTGTTGTAGACAACAGGTTCCTTTAATGTTCTTATTTAATGCTTTTAATAACATCCTTAGGGAATTTGTTGCCTGTTAGGAATAGCTCTGTATTAGTCTATAGCCTTATTAGGGTAAGGGATAATTCTCCTAGGGAAACACTTAATTAGCCTGTAGTCCTTATGCTTATTACTAGCTTAGTAAGCAACTATAACCTAGATAGTAATGCTAAAGGGGCTAGTGTCTAAACTCTGTTAAGAATATACTCTAGCGCTGCTTATATTAGTGTAAGGAAGTTCTTAGAGCTAAACGTTATAGCATTTAATACTGCCTACTCCTAAGTAATCCTTTCTTTTAGCAAGTAGGGTGTCCTAACACCTTTTAGGTTAAAGATTAGTGCTAGTAGTTAGGTCTTCTATAGTGTAAGTGCTTACATCTACTATTAGTATGTTTTTAAAGTTAGGTCCCTAGTTAGGCACACATCCTACTCTGTTGCTTTTAGCTTTAGTACGCCTTTACCTAGTGCTTTTACCTTTACTATAAGTAGGTAGTTCTTATTATTTAGGTGCGTAACGAAGCTTATTATGTCCTGCTAGAGCATATTAAGGGCTTAGTAGACTGTATTCTAGTTACTTAAGTTACAGAACTTATCCTTCCTCTTTTATAGCATAGATAGGCGTTAGTAAATTGCTAATTTAATAAACTTAGTAAGGTTGTTAGTGTCTACTTAGTAGATATAGTATATAATTAAGTTAAGTGTTATATATTCTATAGTAGACTATAGGTAGTATAGTATTACTACGTTTACTAGAATATTTTTACTGTTCTTATTTTTATAGATACATTTTATAGCTTATGCTATTTCGATTATCTTCCTCTAGTTATAGTCTGTTGCTACTTAGATTGCTAGGTATTAACTATTAAAGTTACTTATACCTCTGTATTGTGCAACTAGGTTTAGGGTTTACTAGACAATGTCTGATATTAAGTGTATTATAGCTGCTAATTTGTTAAACTTAGTAACTACTGCACTTATCTAGAAGTTAAGCCTTTCCCTCTGCGCCTGTAGCTCTCCTTGCGTAATCTCTATTACAAACTAGCTAACTGTAGATCCCTCTATGTATAGCATTAGGATATTAGCAACCTTAGTAATATCCTTACTCTTAATAGCCTTTAAGACTAATAACTACTACACTACCCCCTTTCCTAGTTCTAGCTCTTTGCGTGCAATTACCCTTTACTATAATATTATAAACTTTATATGTAGTTAAGTAGATATAAAGAAGTTATAAGCTAATATTATAAGAGGGAGAGTTACAAGTAACAGGGTAGCTCTGCTTTAAGAGTATCCTAGGCAGCTGTAGGCCTACTTTTCTTCTGCGCTTTTACTTACTGTTTATGCTTTTTACTTACTATTTATAGTTTTACTTACTTACTTTTACTTACTATAATTATTAATTATTTATAAACAGTTGTTTTAGTTATAAGCTGTTAGCTTGCACCTTTCTCTATACTTAGTAAGTGCCTAGGCTAAGTTATTTTTACTAGCGTTAAGTTTCAGCTAATTAGGAGTTAACTAGTAAGACCTAGCAACTGCTAATTAGCTTGTGGCTTCGGCAGTTAGGACGCTACCTCCCTATCTTCAGCAGTCTGTCCTATAGGCTGCACTGCTATTCCTTATTATTAGAGTCTTAATTAGATAAATTATTATATATTTTATATTACAGTCTTTTATACTATATAAAAGGTTAAGGGTAGATTTTAATACTTAGTAAATTGTAACTAGCTATTGTTCTTCCCTTGCCTGCTAGAATAGGGTTACTTAAATTCTTAGCAGCCTTACTTTATCTGCTCTGTAGAAACATGTTCTTATAGTTTTAATTCTAGGTATCTTCTCTCTATACCTTTATATGTCCCTTCTCTTCTAACTAAATATCCTCTAGTAAACGCTTACAGAACTTCTTTATTCTCTACCCTAGTATGTATGTAGCATACTAGTTCTGTTAAGGTCTTTAAGCAAATAGGTGCCCCTATCTAGCTATGTTCTATTAAGTTAAACTTAGTATAGCCTAAGCTACTTCTTTCTTAACTTCTTATCTCTAGATATGTTAATTTGTCCTACTAAGTCCTACAGTAGAACTAGGTCTCTAGGGTTAATCTGCTTATGCTAAACTTTGTTGTTATTATCCTAATATTCCTTTTTTAACGCTCTTAGTTAATTAGTTATGCTAACTGCATCTTTTAGGAACTAATCCTAGAGATCTAACTACATAGCTCTAATTGCAAGTAGTTAAGCTCTGTTCTTAACCTTCTAGAATAGTAGTGTTTGCTATGTTAGTAGTAATAGTTTAATTAGAAGAACTAGGTTCTAGCTAGTAATAAGTTAATATGCTAAGTATCCTATAGATTGTATAGAGATCCTGTTAGCTAAGAGCACTATTAGGAGGTTGTCTACCTAAGACCCCTTAAGCTTTGTAAGTGCGTTAACAATAGGTTTATATCTACCTTCTACTTTTCCTATTACTTAAGGGTTGTGTGCAGATGCCTGCACCCTCTTAATCCTGTAGATTAAAGTAAGCCTCTTAACTACTTTAGTAAAGTCTAGTCTGCTGTTAACTATAAGTCTTCTTATAGTGCTCTACCTACAGACAATGTCTTTATATAGGAACTTTGCTACTATTAATAACTTGTTATTGTAAAGCACCCTTGCCTCTATCTACCTACTTAAGTATTCTCTAGCTATAACTAGGTACTAGAAGCCTCTGCTTATTAGCATGTGCATAACGTTAATAGTAACTAACTCCTACAGCGTATAGGAGTAGGTACTTGTTAGCATATCCTTTATAATCTTAGTTACTCTAAATTAGTACTTCTTATATGTAGAGATTTTTCTCTTAACACTCCTATACATGTTAAGCTAGTAGTATTATTAAGAGATAAAGAGAATACTGCGTTTATACCCCTATAACTAATAGTTTAGTAGATGTTGTATATAACTGTAGTTTAGATATCTACATTATTAACTACACGCCTAATAGTAATATTCCTTAATGTTTTTTAGAATAAGTAGCTGTCCCTCTTAAAGAGGTTTATAGCTCTCTTCTTCTAAGCCCTGCACTCTTTCCTACTTAACCTAACTAGGGTCTTTAGGGAGTGTAGAAAAACAGCAATATCCTCTAATTCCTAGGAGTATTTCTGTCTTAGAATCTAGGTAGTCCTTGTGTTAACCTAGTTACCTAACACTACGTTTGCTATTAGGTTTTAAACAAACTCTTTAACGTCAGATTTAGGTTTATCTAGGTTCTCCTACCCCTCTAGCTTTAGGTATCTTAATAGTGCGTCTGTAACTATATTCTTCTTTCCTAGTACATAGCGTATTTTAAAGTCCTAGAGTAGAATTGCAGTAAGCTACCTGTTTATAACTAAGCCTAGAAGGTCTAATAATAACCTGTTTAGCTAGGCAATTAATGTTTAGGTATTAGTCTCAATAATAAAGTGTATACTATATAGCTACATCCTAAACTTTTTAAGTGCCTAAATACCTACCTTATATTTAAGCTTTATTAAGTGCTACCTACTTTCTGCCTTAAGCTAGACAGTGCTTTCGAATCTGCATAGGTGTTGTTTTCTATCTAGGCCTATTTGTTTAAGGCATGCTCCTGCGCCTTTATTACTTGCATTAACTAAGAGAAACACTAAACTAAGATTTTTAAAAGATATTTTTATAAGCGTAGGTGCGTTAATAATATGCTCTTTTAGGAGTAATATTAAGCTCTGTTCTGCGTTGCCCTATTGCTATACTACGTTATTCTTTAATAACTAGAATAGTAGCTTTGCTTTTAAGGCAAACAAGGGTATCTAGATATAGTAGTAAACTACAATTCCTATAAACATCTAGACCTCCTTTAGGTTCTAACACTCTAGCTAATTTATAATTTTAGTAACTTTCTTTTATACTAGATATTGTCCTTCTACTAAAACTTTGTAGCTAACTACCCCTAATTAATTGTGTCCCTAGTAGCATTTAAGTCCTAATACTGTGCCTCTAGCTCTTTCTACGTCTGTAAGGACCCTATCTAGTTGCTAGGTGTGCTTAAGCACATATTGCCTAACACTAGGTAAAGTCTCCTTGCTATTATAATCTGTCTTTAGACTACTGCTAGTAATATTATTAAGGAAAGGAAGTGTATCTAGCTAGTAATCCTTAAGAATCTTTGTTATAATTCTTTAGAAGACAGCTACTAAGTTAGTAGCCCCTTAAACTAGGGTTTATAATTATAAAAGGCTAATTAGCGTTATAACTGCTGTTATGTCTCTGCTATCTTTATACAGTATTATCTAGTTATAACTAGAAAAGATGTCTATAAGTAATATAATCTTATAGCTAGTAAACCTCTTAGAGAACTTATCTGTAGTTAGTAGGGTTCCTGCATCTTAAATAGAGACCCTGTTTATATATTAAGAGTTATTAATAAACTAAAATCTACTGTTTTTCTTGGACACTAAATACTATAGGTTTCTGTATTAGCTGTTACATTGCTTAAGTGTTCCTTATTCTAATCTTTTATTTAACATCTTAATAAGTTCTCCTTCTAGACCTCTTGTAATAGGGAAGGTCTTAACCTGCTAAGCTTTATATAGAATTGTTCTAATTTAGTATAGAGAAGAAACCTCCTTTTAAATCTGCCTAGATTTTAAAAAAGTAAAAGCTATACCTGCTTCTCTGTTTAGGATTATTTCCTTAAAGAGTGCTATCTCTGCTAGGAATAGAGTATTGCCAAACTTCTAATCTTTTATTCTCTAGGGAGTAAGCCTTTTTCCTCTTAGGAACAGGGCATATTGCCTTTTAAATAAGTAATTAAAAGGCCTAATATTATGTAGCCTTAAACTAAGTATTAGCTGTTGTTGTTTATATGCAACTCTTTTCTAGTCTTCCTAACTAAGTTCTATAGGTTTATTAGGTTATAGATTATTAACAGGTTAAACCTTTACCCCTACTTGTTTATAGAGTGTATTAACTTCTTAGTTTTTAACTATATTATACTAACTTCTTATCCTTAATAATTATAAGTTTATTTAGGATAGTAAGATAAGATTGTCCTTATCTGCATGTACTTGCCTAGGGTCCCCTCCCTTAGAGATCTATTAGAGACTGCTAGCATTGTTCTGTGTAAAGATAAAACTACTTAGGCCCTTTAAGATTCCTAAATCTATAGTTGTACGTAGGAAGTAGTAGTTTACTTCTGCTAAGTAACAGAACTTTAGTGTTATTAGGTCTTTACTAGTATCAGAACATCCTAGCCTAATTAAGAAGTTCCTCTAACTTTTCCCTTATCCTAGTTATGCTTAACTAGAGTAGAGTAGTAAGGAGATAGGTCTAATGTAATAAAGGTAGTGTTCCTCCTACTATTATTAGATATAATACAGTATGTAGTTCTTTTAAAAACGTTGTACTATATATCTAGTCTTACTAACAAGCACTATAGCGTTCTAAGGATAACTAATCTTATTAGGTTCCTTATAAGTCTAAAGTGCGTTAAGGTTGTAACTTCTCTAATCTAGACTAGAACATTCTACAACGTTCTAACAAATAGATCTATACTACTATTAGCCGTATTAATACCTTACTCTTTTCCTATTAGGTGTGTTATTTCTTTGTACACTATTCCTAGCGCTTAAGAAGCACTAAACCTTATTAAATTTATCTAAGCTCTAGTGTTAATTAAGCAGCTAACTGTATGTAACCTAATGTAAGCCTAGCATATTAGTAAATCTTAGTACACTAGAATCTCTAACTTGGTAGTTTCTATAGTTTTAGCTAGCTTATTTAGAGGATCTTTATTATCCTATGTATTGCTGTGTGCTTCTACTTAGTAGCTCCTGTAAGCATTCCTCTCTAATCTAACATTAAAGTATTAAGTCCTACTGTTCCTAATTGCAGAGTAATTTTTGCTAAACTTAGCGCTAGTGCAGACCCTTATAATTTCTAGCTAATTAGCAGTTAACTAGTAAGACCTGTCAACTCCTAATTAGCTAGAACCCCTAGCTCCTAGGATTACTACGTTAACGCTCCTGCTAACTATTAGGTTAGAGTCTAACTCCTTTATAAGCTTCTAGAACATTACTTAGATATAACCCTAGGAGAGTAAGTCTCTAACAGTAATCCCTTATACTTCTTAATAAAGAATTGCAGTTAGAATCTTGTTTTTAGATAGTTTAAGTAGGTCCGCTATTCTATTATCTAAGCCAGTTATTAAATGCTTCCTCTTTTGCTAATTTAATAGTTTAATAGTTTCTAATACCCTCTCTTATAATAGTAGTTTAATAATAGCATAACGTACTCCACGGGTGAGCGGATCAAACGGGTGAGCGGATCACTCTGCCAAGACCACACTAAATCTCTACCCTATTATAGCTCGCATTAGCCTACTTTGGCCTTGTATACAGTAGTGCAGTACATAATATTATTTAGAAACATCTTCTACAGCCTTCTTACATGTACGCGAGTTATGTCTAACATTGTAGCACTTTGTACAGCGTCTTTAGGTTACTTCCCCTCCTTTAGCGCACACTTGCTTCTTTGCCTTCTTACCATCACCACGTGCCCCAAACTCAGTTAGAGTAGTTAATTAAAGGCCTTCCTTAGCTGTTAGGACTCCCTCCTGCTGTAATTGCTTTCTTTTATGCAATTTACGTCGCATAGCAGCCTTATTTGCTGCTCGAAGCCTAGTAATCTCCCTTTAAGCCAACACCAGCTTGTGCGCTACTATAGCTGCGCCTTTAGCAAGCTTTTTAAAGGCTTTAACTATTAAAGTTAGTAAGCTGCTTGCATGCCTTTGAATCCTCTCTTGAACCAGCGTTAATTGCGACCCTAATTGTAGGGTAGTGCTTGGGGTTTGGGACTGCCAGGGCTCATCTTCTACAGTAGGTAGCGGTAGGGTACGTAGGCGGACATCAAGACCTATTATGACCCGTTCTGGGTTAAGGGGGACTATTCTAGCGCCTTAGAAGCCTCCTTAGATATTGCTAGAAGTAAATGTCTCCTTATAGGCGTCTATAAAGCATAGTAGGAACTTAGTTTTAGTAATATAAGTAATGTAGTTATATATAAGATTCTTAGCTTAGCGCCTATATACCTTCTTTAGAGGGGCAAAACAACCTATATCTAGTAGTTATAAGAGGTAAGATAAGTGTAGAGGCATACACAGTGTAACAATCTTTGCTTCCTTACAGTATTGTTAGAAGTTAAGGGAGTTGTGGCTCTTGTGGCTGTTAATAAGGAGCAGCTAGTGTACTTCTTAGGTGCGCGTCTTTGTATAGGCATTAAAGTGCTTTAACCAGTCTAGACTAAGCTTGTTAGTAGTCTATCTGTTCTTAGAGACTCTAATAACCCAGTTATAGGGCAGATTGTCCTCTTTGTACCAGGCAGAGAGGTGGTTGCGGCCTTTAAAGATAATGAAGGGTAGAATAGCCTACCCTGTGCCATTAATGCCCTGTATAACTGTTGTCCACTCTTAATTGCCCTGCTGCACTGCCTTTAGCTGTCCTTAACGCTCTAAGCCTGTAACAACTGCTCCTGTTAATATCTGGCCTATTATAAAGCCTGTCTTATTAAAGTTATACGTGTTATTGTCCTAGATGCTATACTTAGCTTTGACATTTGCTACAAGCCTAAACTAGCCCCTAATAATCTCTAGATCCTTACAGAGGGCTCTCTTATAGTTGTACTTGCGATTAAACCTTACTTTAAGGTTAGGGCGGCGCTTAATAAACATGTTAGGCTAGTTTATGCTAACATGGCCTATATTGCGCTTAGCACGCAAAGAATTAGCTATATTAGCTACAGCAGCCAGCTAAGGGGCAAATCCTTGTGCATCTAGCTTAAGGATGTACTTAGCAATCACGTCCTCCTTAGTCTAGTCTATAATCTGTTAAACTGGCGTATAATCAGCTTGTGCAGGTTGTCCTGTGTATTAAGCGTGTAGTGTGCTGTAAGGCGCGTTATATATAGCTGCAGCGCGTTACAGGGTAAGCGTTGCGTCTTGTTTAATTGCCTGGAGCGCAAGCTGTATCGCAGCTTCTCTTAAGGGCGTAGATTAATGTTGTTGTTGAGGCATTGCGTGGTAAGGTGGAGGTTTGGTGTGGTCTTGGCAGAGTGATCCGCTTACCTGTTTGATCCGCTTACCCGTGGAGTACGTTATAGCTAAATATAAGGTTAGCTAGTAAAAGATATTATTTACTTACTCTCTATTAGTAAAGGGCTTAACCCTAATAAGTCTTTAATATCTACTACTAACTTATCTCTAGCATTATTGTATGCTTTCTTAACTGTAGCTTATTAAAACATTAAAGGTCTTTCTTTCCTAACTGCAGCTCTCTAAGCTCTTTCTAGGACAGTATTAACTTAGCAGTTACGTGCCTTATCTAACCTAGTTACTACATTTAAGGAGGAGCTATCTTTAACGTTATATGCCCTTAGTATAATGTCCCTGTTATTAATATAATTAAAACTATAAACTTTGTAATAGTTATTGTTAAGGATCTAGAAGTTCTAAAAAGAGTGCATTAACTTATAGTCTAGCTTATAATTATCTATTATAGTTAGTGCGCTAACACTTCTAATAATCTTTCTCTATATATCTAGGCCTAGCCTAGATCTATACATTACCCCTCTAGGCCTAGAGTCTATACCTTTAAATAGATTAGGCTTAACTACAGAGGCTAGCTAGTCTAAGACATCCTGTAAAACTTTAAAGTACTCTTAAATCTTCTATTTTAACTAATTAAGTTAATACGTAGGCAGGACAGATCCTTAGATAGGTTTAATTTAATAGTAAGCAGGGCTAAAGTAGTATCTGCGTTAACTGTCTTAGTTAAGTTAAAAACTACACTACCCTATATAGGTAAGTGCTCTGTATAATTTATACTTATAGGCTTAGTAGTTTAGCTCTCTACATATGTTATAAGAGTTACTATACTCTCTTCCTTAGGAGTAGTTTACTCCTTGTCTTAGGTTAATGTTCCTAGGTGCGTTAGTAATGTAAGAGCTATCGTTCCTTTCCTAGGTAGCACTAGCTCTAGTTGCTTAAGAAATAAAGTAGGCGTAATTAGTAGGAGACTAAAGGATCTCTCTTATCTAATTGTTAGAGTTTATAAGGGTGCTAACCTCTACTAGGGATAACTTCTATCTGCCTATTGCCTAGACAAGCTCTTTAACGTCTTTATTAACACTAGGAGGTAGAGGTGTTTTGCTCTTACTACCCTAACTAGCTAGTTAATCCTTAGCCTAGGTAATAATAGACTTAGCGTTAATTAGCTCCTTAGTGCTGTTTATAAGGCGCTAGGTTTCCTTAGTATATTTATTATCCCTTCTAAGTGCTAATTTCTTCAGGCCTTAGCGCTGCTTATATACCCTTTTTATAAAATTATAGATACTATTAAGTATAAATAAAGATTAATCCTTTATATCTAGCCTGTTTTGCATATTAAAAAGGATAAGGTCTTTATTAACCTTTAGCAGTCCTAAGAAGAAGTAGTATCCTTCCTTAGATGTTAGAATTTAATTATTCTTCTAATATATATTACTATACACTATAAAGTTAGTATAGTAGTGTAATAGTCTAAGGAAGGCTTAAGAGGTTTCTTTAATATAGGCTTTAAGGAACGCTTAATTACCTATGCGTTAAGCAGTGTCCTAGTCTTTCTAGTAATCCTTTATAGCAATCTAAAGCTTAACCTAATTGTCTAAAGCGTATAGTTTTAGGCGTTTAATAAACCTCCTATAGTAATTATAGTAGTAGTTAGGGAGGACCCTAACCTTCTACTTATTACTTAACCCTCTGTTTTCTACTATATAGTTATAGTGAACAGGAGTAGGAAGCACCCGTTAGTAGGCAGAGAGAGAGAGACAAAAGAGAGGATAGATGTAGAGAGATAGATTGAGAGTAGGTAGATGGTAAGGTCTATTAGATGGATGGATGCCCCTCTTATACCTGGCACCTAAGGGATTGCCGAGGTTATCCCCCCTGTTCACTAGTATTACCGAGGTAGTTACTCTGTGCACCGGTACAATAGTTATTAAGGAACTCTATAACCTCCTTTCTATTAAAGGATAGTTAGATAGACCTTCCCTTTATTAGAATAACAACCTAACAGTTGTTTCCTGTTAGGGAAGACAGTGTCTCTATAGAGTCTAAAGGGTTGTCTATAGTAGTGTATATTAATCCTTAGTAGTCTATTATATTAAGTAGATAATAGTTTCTTATAATTAAAGTAATCTTAATTACTCTGTCTGTTAGAGCAGCTTAGTCCCTGTCTTTTATGTTCCCCTTGTCCTAAGTCCTAAGGAATAGGGCTAAGTAGGTCCTAAGGAATAGGGCTAAGTAGAACTGTACAGATAATATATATAATAAGCATTAGAAATTAGACTAAGATAGTCCCTTTACTAAGGCTTTTCTAGGTTAACTAAATACCTACCTTGTTTTAAGCTTATTTTTCTTATTTTCTAAATAATAGGTCTGATAGTAACATCCTGGTCCAGAATTAACAGGATAATTCCTAGGCCGTGCCCTAGCCTTTAGAGTGGCAGATATTTAGATAATAACGTCCTAGTCCAGAATTAACAGGATAATTCCTAGGCTGTGCCCTAGCCTTTAGAGTAGCAGATATTTAGATAAGAACGTCCTAGTCTAGAGTTAACAGGATAATTCCTAAACAATACCCTAGCCTTTAGAGTAGCAGAATTTTAATGTTGCCTACTATACTGTGCCCCTTAGTTAGGTTACTATTTTATTCTAGTATAAGTATTAAAGCATCTTGTTAGCAGGCACATTAGGAAGGATACTTATTATTATTATTATTAAGGGTTAAGGAGACAGGTAATACAGTAGTTAAATTATATAGGTAAGTGTTTCTAGTTGTTATTATAGGTGTTGTGCCTTAACAGTTCCTGTTAAGGTCTCTTATACCCTTCTGCCGGCCAGATTACGTACACTAGCTAAGTATCCTAGTTCTTACTAAGGAAGTCACCGTGTGCACCGGCACACTAGGTATAAAATAAACTAAGATAGGTGTATTAATAAATAATTCCTTTATATTCTAGAAAGCTTATAGGGATTCTTTGCTTAGCTTAAGAGGCTAACTCTCCTCCTTCCTTATTACTTAACCAGATTTAGCCAAATTTGGCCCTTTCTAGCTCAATTAGGTTAATAGTAAGGCTAATTTAGAAAACCCTGTAATAAACCTCTAATAGTAGTTTATAAAGCCTATAAATACTTAGATATTACAAACTGTACGCAGGATTAGCTATTCCTAGATTGTTTTAACCCTGTCTAGGTTAAAATATACCCCTTTAGGTAAGGCTATGTACCTAAGGTACTCTATGCGTTAATAGTGCTATTTATACTTGTCTAAGCGCATATAGAGGTTTACTTTGCAAAGCCTCTCTAAGACCTCCTTAACGTGTCTAACGTAGTCTTCCTCTGTCTTAGAGTATACTTATATGTTGTCTAGATACATAATATAAGTTATATTAACTAATCCTATTAGTACCTTGTTTATAAAGGCCTAAAATAAGGTAGGAGTATTTATAAGTCTAAACAGCATTACTATATACTTAAAATGTCTATACCTAGTTTAAAAAGTAGTCTTCTACTTATCCTCTTTCTTAATTTAGATACAGTAATACGCCTTATATACATCTAGTTTAGTATAGAACTTAGCTTATGCTAGTTGTTCTAGTAAATCTATAATTAGTAGTAATAGATAGTAGTTTTTAACTATTATCTTGTTTAGACCTCTATAGTCTACATATAGTTATAGGTTGCTGTCTTTCTTCTTTAAAAAGAGAATAGGCGCCCCTGCTAGCAACCTTAAGTGTTGTATCCAGCTACGTTGTAGATATTCTGCTAGATACCTCCTAAGTATCTCTAATTCTATTGCGGATAGCCTATATAATAGTTAGTAGAGGGAAGTAGCTCCTTCTATAATATTAATTGCTAGGTTATGCTCTCTATACTCTAGTAGGACCTAAGTATTATCTTCTAATCCTAAGTACGTATAATTGTAATATACTTCTAGAATTAGGCCTCTTTTAGCAGATATTAGATTGTGTGTACCTACTAAGTTTACTATACATATATAAACGTCTACTAAGGGACTTCTTATAGTGCGTTTAAACTCTTTAGTATCTTCTAACGCTATTTTCTTTAGTTTAGGAGAGTCCCTATACTTCTTCCCTTAGAAGAGCATACGCTAGCTTAAATAGCTTAGCTTAAGGTTTGTCTAGTTAATCTAGGGTAATCTAAGGTATATCTTGTACCTTTGTAGGTCTATAACTACAAAAGGTATCTGTTAGACCTCTAGTCTTCTACAGGAGTTAATAATAGATACTTCTGCTGTAGTTACTCTATAGATAGGCAATTCTGCTCTACCTACACCTTTAGCCACTATTTTATTTAATAGTGTAACCTCTAGATCCTACTTCTTTGCTAGAAGAACTAAAATTAAGTTTAGTTATAACCCTCTATCTATTAAGGCTTCTATATTCTCTGCGTTGCCTATAGATGTTTTAACTGTAAGTAGGTATATATATTCTAGGTACACTGCCTTATAAAGAGAGATATTCTTTTTCTTCTTCTTAGATAATTTAATATAGGCTATAAGAGAGGAGATTAGGTCTTAGGCCCCTTGTCTTTTCCTAACTTATCTAGAGCAGGGTCTTTCTAGTTTAACTTTAGCTTTAGGCAGTTAGGACAGTAGTAACTAGTTTTTCTGTACTTAAGGCACGCGTTTTAGGCCTTGTGTAGCCTATCTTAGCCCCTTTTGCCCTTTACTAGGTCCTTATAGAACTTCTTAGACTTAAATAACTTTTTTAGGGTTTTTATATTCCCCTCTAACCTAGAGTTACTAAATTAGTGCTTCTGTAGTCCTTTGTTAGTTGCCTTACCCTTAGCTAAAGTCTTCTTAGGTAGCTATTAGCTATAATAACCTAGTCTCTAGTTAATAATATTAGCTTGTTCCTCTACCTTTAGGATTGTGTCCCTTTCATTATAGGGGATAAGGAATAAGTCTTTTTATATGCTAGGGAGCAGTATAGTAACATATTCTAGGACTTAAAGCTTTAGTATATGTAAGTTGCCTAGTTCTTCCTATAGTAGACGTATAAACTCTAGCAGATCTGTAGGAGACTAAGATTTCTACTACTTATATTGCTTTAAGGATTTATATACTGCTTACTTATATTTAGCTAGTATTCCTAGAGTATCTAGTATAATTCTTTTTAGCTCTTACTACGTTAGTTCCTAGGTTAGCTAATTATAGTAGTTAGTTGTGCAGTAGGCCTACTACAACATCTTTAGGTTCTCTAAGAGGTACCTTATGCTAAAGTTAATCTTTTATTCCTCTATAAGGAAATTTACTAGAGATTAGAGGAAGTATTACTTATAATCTCTCTCCTAATAGTTATATTTAGCGTAGTTGCGCTTTATGTACTTCTATAGGGGTTTAGGTTATAGAAGATTTATAAATAAGGAAGATTATAGTTTCTCTACTTCTTTTAGTACTTTTTAGAAGGATAGGATTATTACTAGATCTCCTTTGTTATATTTACGTCTAAGTTTATAAAGAAAGAAAAGTTCCTCTTAGTCTTTTATCTCTTTTAACTATTTGCGCAAGTTTTCTAACTCCTATTATTAATTACCTACTTCTAGGCTATTTTAGCCTTCTCTAGCTAAAGCTGCCCTATAGATACAAATTCTAAGGTAAGGTGTACTACCTAGAGGACCTACAGATCTTCTTAAGGCACTATAGACACTTAGTGTCTGTTTAGATATCTCCTTATCTACAGAGGGAGGTGTTACCTTACGCTCTACTAGCTCTCCTACAGGTAGGTTATCTTAGTCCCTCTTTAAGGACAGTAAGCCTAGATAATCTAGTTTAAGACTTATAGTAGCTTAGGTCTATCTTTAATTATAATATAAGAGTAATTAGAATATAAAGAGTATATAAAGCAATTATAAGAGAGGATAGGGTTAAAGAGAATAGCAGGTGTATTAAGGTGCGTAGTGTGTAGTAATAAGACTAATTACTAGAGTATTAGTAATAACCTCTAACACCTTTATATAGTCTGGGCTGGCTAGCCCTATAGTAGCTCGCCAAGACAGGCAGAGGTACCCCTAGGCCCAGCGCCTAACATGTAGAGCCTAGAGGACTTCCTAGCATACCTAGAATTCTGCTACAGCAACAACTATAGCTAGGAACAGGCCTAGGCAAAACTAGAAAGCGTCTGTTAGGGTCCTAGCAAGTTATTCTTAGACTTTTTTATCTAGTTTAAGCAGCTACTAGTGCAAAGTAGCAGCCTTTACTAGGATAGATAACAGCGCCTATTAAAGCTCTACTAGGCCCTAAACGCAAACATCTACAATATAGAAATAAACTAAGAAGTAACTTATATAGATTATAACGTAGCTATTATAGAGTATAAGTCTATTACTATAAACATTAAAACTATAGCTATAGAAAACTAGCTGTGCTATAGCCCTACCTAGGCGCTGCATAAGCGCAATAGGGATAGTAACATTAAGATAACAGTTATGTCTGCAGTGTGCACTAGCAGCAGTGCTAAGTATAGAGGTAAGAAGCAGTCTACTTCTAACTAGGCTACGTGGGTTCCTAATAAGGTATTTTAGTAACACTAAAAGGCTAACCTATGTTCCTGTTGCGGTAAAGGGGGACACATTTACTAGAATTGCGCTAATATAGTAGTACCTATAGTGTAGGTAGTAATAATTATAGGTAAGGAAAAGGCTAGTTTATATAGGGGAAACTAGCTACTTCTAATATAAATCTAAGTTAGGAGTGCTGTAGAAGTATATTAGTAGGGGAGACTACTAGTACAGGGGCATTACAGGCCGCTAGGAGAGCTATTATAGACTCTATAGACAAGCCCCTATTCTATTTTCTATTATTTATTAATAGGGCAATTTAGGCTAATGTGCTAGTAGACTTAGGGTGTAAATGCTTTAGTATAGTAAGTAATAGCTTTACTGCGCGCTTAGGAGGAGACTTATTAAGGTGCTGCTATAACGCTTAGCGTAAGTAGTAGGTACTAGTAGGAAGTCTATAATCTCCTGTTTAGTTCTGTTTAGGTATAACTTAGATAGGTAGTACTTGCAGGCTGTAGCCTACGTAGTGCTAGGTCCAAGCTAGGATGTTATTTTAGGGAAGCCCTAGCTCTAATAAGAGGGCGTAGTATTAGACGTAGAAAAGGGCATACTAAGGATATAACAGGTAGGAAACCTTATAGTCTATAAGTTTTTATAGTATATAGTAAATGTTTATATAGCTCTTCTATTAGTAGCTAAGTTTAATTAGACCCTAGCTAATAGGCTCTAGAAGTACCTGCATAGGGACTAGTTTGTTTCTATAAGCCTCTACAACATTACTAAAATCCTCTTAGTTTAATCCCTAGGAGCGTAAGGGACAGCAGAGGAGGTAGACCCTCTCCCCCCTAAGTTAGTCTAGTTTTAGAACCTATTTAATAAGAGTAAGGCCTCTAGCCTTCCCCTATATAGGGGCTAGATAGATTACTATATACAGTTACAACGCAACTAGTCTAGAAAGAAGAAGCCTCTACCCTAGGGCCCTCTGTACAACATGCTAAGGGACTAGCTCCTTAAGCTATAGAAGCAGGTGTTAGCACTAATAGATAAGGGGTAGATCTGCGCCTCCTCTTCCCTAGTAGGGGCCCTAGTCCTCTTGTAGGTGGCGTATGTGCGTAGACTATTACGCACTTAATAGCATTATAATTACTAACTAGTACCTACTTTCTCTTATTAAGGAGACGTTGCGTACACTAGGGGGTGCCTACTAGTTCTCTAAGGTTAATATCTATTTAGTATTTTACTAGATTTGTGTTACAGAAGGAGACAAGCACCTTACTGCGTTCTGCACCTATTTTAGGCTCTTTAAGTAGCTAGTCTACCTGTTTAGCCTGGCTAGAGCACTAGCATCCTTCTAGCGTTACATTAATAGCGCGCTTTAGGAGATATTAGGCAACTATGCTACTATGTACCTAGATAATGTCCTTATTTACAGTAGCAGGCCTAGAATAGACTACTTAGGGAAGGTTAGTAGAGTCCTTATGCTCCTACGTAATGTAGGGCTATATTTAAATCTTAAGAAGTATATATTTATAATAAACAAGGTATACTACCTAGGATATATTATAGAATCTAGAAAGGATATTTATTCTAATTCTATGAAGGTTAAGGCTATCTGTAATTAGGAAGCCCTACAGTCTTTTCGCAGAGTCTACAGTTTCCTAGGGTTTACTAACTTCTACTAGGACTTTATCTTAGCCTTCTCTAATATTACTACCCTAGTAAATTAACTAACAGGGAAGGATATCCTGTTCTAGTAGGGGCAGGAGGAGGATGTAGCGTTCTACTAGCTAAAGAACGCATTTATAACAGAACTAGTCCTAGCCTAGTAGGACCCTAAGTAAGAAACACTATTAGAGGTAGACTGCTCTAGTAAGGCGTTAGGTAGCTGCCTTTCTTAATAGTATAGGAAGGTGCTTTACCTAGTAGCATATTACTCTACTACACTTATAATATAATAATAGAACTACACTATCTATAACAAGGAGTTAACTACTGTTATAAAGTGCCTAGGGGTCTAGGCAGCTAAATTAGGGTCTGTTGCTAGGCTGTTTACTATCCTAACTGACTATAAGAACCTCTAGTACTTTACTACAGCATATAGGCTAAGTAAGAGGCAGTACTAATAGGTAGAGGAACTGTTAAAGTTCTGTTTCTACCTTTACTTCTGCCTAGGGCGCCTAGCAGCCTAACTAGATGCGCTGAGCTGCTAGGAACAGGACTATAATAGGAGGTTAGGGAGAGTCTATAGGATAATAACCCTAGTTTTAGTATTAGTAGTTAGTACACTAGGCCCTAGTATACCTCTACTTTTTATTAACACGTATATACAATTACTATAGATAAAAGGTATTTAGTAGAATGTAGGGTATATAGCGCGCCTATCTACTATCTATAATAAGGCCTGCTAGTTCCCTTCTAAGGCTAAGACTACTAAGTAAATTGTAGATTGCACGCTTAGTAATTATAGTACGCTGCTGTAGCGTAGGGTTATATAGGTTCTGCGCTAGAAGCTACTTATAACTATAATAATCTAAAAGGCATATAAATCTAACCTAACAGGCTATCTAGGTGCTAACACTACATTCTATATTATTAGACGCAACTTCTACTAGAAGGGGATGTTATAGGATGTTTAGTGTTATATCTATAACTACTACTGTTTTAGCGCATATATGTTATAACGCTAACAGCTAGACTTACTCTAGCTATTACCTATTACTAACTGTTTTTAGTCCTAGATTTTAATAGACTTTATAGTTAACCTTTTTTAGGCTAATAAGGATATACTGCGCTATCTCTTAGTTATTACAGATTACCTCTCTAAGGATATGCAGCTTAAAGCGATAACTTCTATAACAGCAGAATATTACGCTAAAGTCTTCTGTAACACATAGTAGCAGTTCTAGGGCTTTCCTAGTGCTATTATTACAGACTGTAGCTTAGTGTCAGGTCCCTAGTCCCTAGGTGCTCCGCACTAAGACTAAAGACTAAAGGCCTAGTAAATGGAGCAGGGGTGGCGTATCTATATAACCTGGCTGGATCGCTCTAATTACTTAGGAGCAATTCGTCTATCTATAACCTGCAATTACACTCTCTATCTTTAAGTGCTTAATAACATACTACCCCTTCTAAAAGAGATCCTAATATTTAAATCGCTCCCTAATACACGTTGTTAAAATGCAGACTAGACAACAGAGCTAACAAGTAAGCTAGTCTAAAAGCGGTTAAACCTTAGGTACACTAGTGCCCTCTAGATTTATTATTAAGGAAGACTCTGCTACTACTTGTATCTAAAGCTAACCTCCCTCCACTAAAGGAGACGCTGCGGAGAACTCTAGTCTAGCTAAAGGTAGAGTAAATAAGCAGAGACTAGGAGGACAGTTACTAACTCCTCCTAGGCTACAAACACCTATAATAGTCCAGAACGCTACACTACATTCTCTAACAGACTAAGAACTAGCAGACCTCTGCAATTAGTTAAAAAGAACCTAGAGGTAAAGCAAGATTAATTAACTCTGTTAATTAAGGGCTAAATACAAGTTAGGAGACACATTAGTACTCCCTTTAACCTTAACTCTACTTAGGACCCTTACAATAACATCCTTAGGCCTATTAGGCAACCTTCTAAAGCTAGATCCACTACAAAGATACAATAAGAAGTTAAGAGCAGAATATAACTGCTAGGAACACAACTATAAATTATATTTCTTACGCTTACTAATTAACTTTACAAAGGAGAGCTAGAAGGTAGATTTTAGGATAATGTACCTTTCTAAGCTACTTAAGACTCTATAGAAATCCTATTGCACAACAGAACAGACTAGTTCTCTATTCTAGCTACCTACCTAGGAAATACTAAAAGCTGTTATGTTAAATGCCCTAGGAACGCTGTTAGAACAAAAACAACAAGCCTACAAGACTCTTAAGAGAATCTAACAGAAGCTTAATTAGTTACCTATAGATTTGCTAGATGCCCTTTAACCTTTATAGGAAGAACTAGGCTTAGCTTAAACTCTAGAACTCTAAGTAATAGAGTATATCTCGTCTCTATGTAAAGACATTTAGAGAGATCAATTTCTGCTCTCTATTAATAGACGTAGCAACCTTCTAATAGTAGAAGAACATGTAAACGTTATCTACTGTAGAAAGAACCTAGATAAAGAATTAAAGGCTACTTCTGCAAAGAGGTGGCTACAAAAGGCTAGCAACAAGAGAGAAGAGGTAGGGGAATTAGAAAAACCCCTAAAGAAACAAAAATAGGCTAATAGAGGCTATAACAGGCTGTCTGCACACAGAACTACTAGCACCTAAAATAAGGGTAAGGGTTAGACCTGTTATAACTACAGAAAGTTTAGTTATACTGCAGCTAAGTACTAAAGCCCTCTAAAGGATAAGGGTAATATAGCTAACTAGAAGGACACCTTAGTAGAATCTAAGGAAGGCTTAAACACTAATTTAGGAAAAGGGAAAGGGTAGAAAGACTAATCCTATACCTTTCTGCCCACATTATGTTAAACTAGGAAATAAGGGACTTAGGGAAATTAAGGGAAGCCTTTTACTTTTATTCCTCTTAGTTGTTAACTGTACAGTGTACAGTTTAATCCTCTAAGCCTATAGAAGCTATAATTAATAAAGGTTCCTAGCTAAACTTAATGTCAGCTACTCTAGCAAAGGAACAGGATCTCTAAGTAGACCCTTTGCCTAAGCTGCTAGCTAAAGGCGTAGATAGGGGTAAATTAACAGTGTATAGTACTATAACAGTAGATATAACTATTACTAATTTAAATAGACATAAAGAGACCTATTAAGTACTATTTATAGTAACAGACCTCTAAAGATACTTAGTGTACTTAGGTCTACCCTAGATTAATATAGTTAATCTAAGGATTAGCTACGCTACTAGACGCATGCTCTTTTAGAGGAACAAGGACAATAAGGTTATCCTGTTTACTAAAGTGGCTATAGAAGACGCTAAGCAGTTTAAGAGCAGTATAAGAGAACCTAATACAGACGTCTACGCGTACCTTGTTAACTTTGTAGGCTATAGAGGACTAGAAGATAACACTATAAGTTATTTACCTCTAGAATATGCAGAGTTTATAGATGTAGGCTTAGAAGAAGACTCTAAAACTCTTCTAGAGTATAGCTACCACAACCTGTCTATAACTCTAACACCTAATAGTGTTCTACCTTACCAGCTATTATACAATCTCTCTATAACTAAATTAGAAATACTTTAAAACTATCTTTAGGAGTATATAGCAAGAGGATAGATATATTACTTAAAGTCTCTAGTAGGGGCACCTATACTCTTTATAAAGAAGAAAGACAGCAGCCTAAGACTTTACGTTAACTATTAGGGCCTTAACAAGGTTACAGTTAAGAACTAACACCTACTACCTC
Organism: Ascochyta rabiei; assembly: GCF_004011695.2. Classification (NCBI taxonomy): domain Eukaryota; kingdom Fungi; phylum Ascomycota; class Dothideomycetes; order Pleosporales; family Didymellaceae; genus Ascochyta; species Ascochyta rabiei. The sequence continues at coordinate 1,303,468 of NC_082411.1, read as the reverse complement.
TAATTACAGAGTTACTAGAGAGGCTCTCTTAAGTAAGGTATTTTACTAAGCTTAATATAAGAGAGGCCTACTATAGGATTTATATTGCAGAAGGAGATAAGTAGAAGACTACTTTCTATACTAGATACGGACACTATAAGTATACAGTTATACCTTTTAGCCTAACTAATACCCCTACCTAGTTTTAAGCATTTATTAACTATGCTCTTACAGGACTAGTTAACATATATTATATTGTCTATTTAGACAATATCCTAATCTACTTAGAGATAAAAGAAACCTATATATAGTATGTAAAGGATATACTATAGAGACTACGCAAGTCTAAGCTATATATTAAACTTAGTAAGTGTAAGTAGTATACTTAACGCACAGAGTATCTTAGATACGTAATTAGCCCTAAAGAAGTTAGTATTAACCTAGAATAGGTAAAAACAATCTAGGAGTAGCTATAACTACAAACAGTCTAGGATATTTAAGTATTTATTAGCTTTATAAACTACTATTAATAATTTATCTACAGTTTCTCTAAATTAGCTTTACTATTAACTAAGATAACCCACAAAACCCCAGGATCCGCTAGGGGAGGTCTGGCAATAAGGAGAGAGGAAAGCCAGAAAATTAACATCGGCGAAAAAGGGAGATCTACTTTCTAGAAACTTAAAGACGCTTTTACCTAAGTAGCTATACTCTCTTACTTTAATCCTTATAGGAAAACAAGAGTAGAGGTAGACGCGTTAGGTAGCGCAATCTTAGGCATACTAAGTTAATATGTACTAGAAGATATTAGAACAAGTTAATAGAGGCTAATTAGTTTCTTTTCTTATAAATTAATCTAAGTAGAATACAATTACAATACTTATAACAAAGAACTGCTAGCTATTATTAAGAGTCTAGAATACTAGCGCTACTACCTTAAAGGTATATACTTTAAGGTCCTTACAGACTATAAGAACCTAAAGTAGTTTATAGAGAATAAAACCCTTAATTATTACTAGGTTTAATCCTATCTAGCCCTAACTTAGTTTAATTTCATCCTTACATATTAACTAGGGACTACTAATCCTGCAGATAGACTGTTAAGGCGACTAGACTATAGAGCAGAGACAGAGAAACCTTTGTTAAAGTATAACAAAGCCTTTGTTTAGCCTCTTTAAGACCTGCTTGCCTCTTAAGGAAAGAACAATTTCCTAGTGTTAGCTGTTATAACACAGGCATCCTAAAGGTCTAAAGAACAATTAGAAGTTGTTAAAGCCCTCTAGAATTTCTAAGTAAAGGAAAGTACTACAACTAGGGACCTACACAACTATAAGGAAGAGTCTATAGTTAAACTAGACTTAGAGGCAACCTCTAAGGGATATAATAGCGAAATAGACTAGGATAGGCTAGAACAGCCTGTTGTAGGCAACAAGAGGTTAAAGCACTTAACTACTCCTAAGGAAAAGTCTAAGGCGCTCTAAGAATGCTATAACAATCTACTTAGAGGACATTTTAGAGGCAAGAAGACAATAAAAAAGCTGTAACGCTACTATAAGTAGAAAGGAATAAGAAAAGATGTAAGAGACTACTGTAAGGACTGCCTAGTGTGTAAGAAGTTAACGCTAGCGCGTTATAAGCTATACAGTCTCCTAGCACCCTTATCTCCTCTAAACGCAGCCTAGGAAGAGGTTACTATAGATTTTATTACAGAATTACTTCTAAGTTGCTTAAGCTACTAGGTATACAACGCTATCTTAGTTATAGTCTATAGACTTACTAAAATAGCTTACTACATTCTAGCTAGAGCTAATTAGGACAGCACAGACCTAGCTTAATCCTAGATAAGAGAAGTAATACGCCTACATAGTGTCCTAAAGAGGATAATCTTAGATAGGGGCCTACTTATAGCGGCCAAACACTAAGACACTTTCTAACACTACTTAAACTTAAGGAGGGTATTAACTTCTACTTATTATCTACAGACAGATAGGCAGACTAAAAGACAGAATTAGACACTTAAACAGTACCTACAGTGCTATTGTTGTCTAGAATAAGACAATTAGAGACTATAGATATTAGTTGCAGAGTTTATATATAACAATAGCATATATATAACTATAGGTACTACGCTGTTTAGAGTATACTACAGTATAGATCCTATTAGTCCTAACTAGCCTAGTATGCCTTATAGCATTAGGGAATCACCTCTAGAGGCATAAGTAGCTAGTAAGGTTATTGCTTTGCAACAAGAATGTAAGAAGAAAATTATTACTGTAAACAAATACTAGAAATTATATGTAGATAAGAAACGCTTAGCATATATGTTTAAAATAGGTAATTAAGTAATAGTATTAAATTAGCATATTAGGTTAATAAGGCCTAAAAAAAAGCTTAACTAGAAGTACCTAGGTCTAGGTTGTATAGTAGACTAGTATAGTCTAACAGCATTTAAAGTTAACCTTCTAGGCTTATAGAGTGTATATCTAGTCTTCTATACATTATTACTAGAACCTTATAATCTACAGGGCCTTATTCTACACCTAGAGGTCCTAATTATAGACACGCTGCGCAAACATAGTAATAATGTCTACAAAGTAGACACTATACTAGATAGGCATAAAAGAGAACATAATTAGTAGGAATATCTAGTTAGATAGACCAGCTATAGAGAAGAAGAGAACTCCTAGAAGCCTAGTTAAAATATTTCTAGTAACGTCCTCTAATAATTTTAGAAATCTAAGGGCATTATGCTAAAAAGGAATCTAAAAGAAAAGACCTATAGGGGTTAAGGTTAACCCCTAAAGAAGAAGAGGAAGGAGAAAAGGCAATAAGAGTATCCTAAGGAGACAACGTACCTTTACTAGTTTTCCTACAGGGTTTTTAGGGTGTTTAACAGCGTTACACTCTAGGATTAACTTAGCTAAGCTTATAAGCATCTCTTAGGATCTATTATTACCTATTATAGACTATAACAGCCTATTACAAATTATAAACAGCTTAACCTAAGGGCATAAAATTTATTATATTACAGGAAGGAAATATAAGACATAAAAGTAAGTACTCTATTAAATTAAGCCTAAGGCTTAGGTATATCTAGGATTTCTAAAGGAAATCTAACTATAGAAATTGTTTAGGGTTATGTTATTATATAAGCTATAATAGCCTATTAGGGCCTATTATAACGTGTTCTTACTACCTTTAAGTACTGTTATAACAGTCTAGCTTCTTCTAGAGCGCCTTAATCTTCTTTGTTACAGCACCCTTCTTTAAGCTAGTGGCAGAATCCTTCTCTACCTCTAGAACAGCTTTCTCTGTAACTATAGCCTTACCATTTTTCTTATAATTAGAAATAGGGTTAGTAATATAATTATAAACCTTAACCTATAATAAGTTAGTATAGCCTATTTAGGAATAGAATTAGTATATATACCTACTTATAAAAGGAATTAGTCTTCTTAGCAACCCTATTAGCCACAGTAACCTTAAGACTGCGCTTGCTGGCCTTAGTATAGGCTAAAACTAACTTCTTAGTGCGCTAGCGCTGGTCTAGGTGGAAATTAGAGCAAGGGTCCTTATCCTCTACAATAGCGCTACTGTATAGGTAGAGCTAAGAAGTGTAAGGAATGTACATGCTACTAAACGCGTTAGAATAACCTATAATAGACTAAAACTACTTAAAAAGACAACTTACTAGCTGTAATCCTTAGAAATAGGCTAACAGAGCTCTATAAGCTTAAATTTAGCTAACTTCTTCTCTAACATAGTTAGCGGGCGCTACTAGTACTTACTATTAACTATATCCTAGTTAGAATCCTAGATACTAAACTCTAACTCCTAGAGAATCTTTTAAATCTTAGGCAGCTCTATATTGTTCTTAGGGTAAAGCTGCTAAGAGTTAGTAAAACCTATAATAGGTACAAAACACCTAGAAGGAGGATACATACTGTAATACACTCCTAGTTAGCAGAGAAGTACTAGAAACAGCGTATAACCTAGTTAGACTTACCTAATTCTATCTCTATAATCTAGGCAGAGTATATAGCAGCATTAGCAGGCGTAACCTAGACATAAACGTAACTAACCTAGCTGTAATGCTTATACTAGCCTGTATTAAAGCTATAGACGCACTAAACGCACATCTAAAATAACTGCACCCTATTATAAGTAAAATTGTTGCTAACTGCGTTTAGATCTATAGTAGGTAGGTAAGGTAGTAGGTTTAGTGTTAAAGATTATACTTATAAAGTTGTTAGAGCCTAGAAGATCTAGTTAGCTACCTGTAGAGTTATAACAACCTATAATAACCTATAAGAGGTTATCCTAGTTTAGTAAAGGAAATTCTGCCCTTACTAGAGAAAAGCACTAACTTACTAAAAAGTAGAGTAGAGTATAGAAGTAATAGTCTAAAATAGGTAGTAATGTTAGGTATACCTAGGTAGGAAGCTAGTGGCGTATAGACCTACTTATTCTCTAGGTACCTATAAAAATTTAAGGTAAAGGTAGAGGTAAGAGTAAATGTAAAGATAGGGTTAAACGCAACCACTAGCAGGTTTAAGAAGATCCCCTCCGTTACTAGATAACCCCTCCCTAGTGCCTAGGACGCCTTGTGGCCTACAGTGGCCTATTATTACTAGCCTAGGTTTAGGTAACTACAATACTAATTGCTTAGGACGAACAATCCTAGAAGGGGGATATTGTTAGGTCCCTAGTCCCTAGGTGCTCCGCACTAAGACTAAAGACTAAAGGCCTAGTAAATGGAGTAGGGGTGGCGTATCTATATAACCTGGCTAGATTGCTCTAATTACTTAGGAGCGATTCGTCTATCTATAGCCTGCAATTACACTCTCTATCTTTAAGTGCTTAATAACGTGCCACCCCTCCTAAAAGGGATCCTAACACTTAGACTAGCTAGGATATTTTTAGATAACGCTATGTAGCCTTATAGGGGTAAACTAGCTACTCTCTACAGCCTATTACCCCTAGACAGACAGAGCGACAGAGTATGCTAACTAAGAGGTGCAGGTAGTCCTACAGGTTATAGTTAACTTTAAATAAGATAAGTAGCCTAACTATCTTCTAGCCTGCTAACTAGCACTTAATAATTATAACTCTTTAGTTACTAGGGTTAGTCCTAACCTACTCCTTTATAGTTATAATGTAGACCTTCTATAGATAACAGTGCTTCTAACTGTTAGCTAGAACACACTATAGGGACAGGTAGTCTATTTCCTAGACTACCTCTAGTAAGGTATAGAGCTTACCTAGGCAGCTATAGCATAGGTATAACAACGCACCTAGAACGCAACAGACTGTAGCTATAGGCCTGTAGAGCAGTACTACGTAGAAGATAGAGTGTAGTTTTCCCTCTATAATATAAAAACTAACAGGCTAAGTTAGAAGTTAAACTAGTTATAAGCCTAGTATATCGTAGTTGCAGTTACGCTGGCAAAAGGGTAGGGGGTACCCTGGGGTTGGGTAGGGGTTAGGTATGGTCCGCACGGACTAGGGGTAGGGGTAGGGTAGGGTCCGCACGGATGTTAGGTAGAGGTAGGGTAGGGGTACCTCTAGCGTGGGGTAGGGGTAGGGTACAGTCTGCACAGACTAGGGGTAGGGGTAGGGTAGGGTAGGGTTTAGGGTAGGGTCTGTAGGGAAGAAGTAGGCCTAAGTAGGGCCCGTAGGTGTCAGCGTGTAACTCTTTAACTAAAGCAGGTATTGCAAAACTTTATACTACAGAAATGTAGATTAAGATAAGCACTTTTAAACAGTCTATATACTGTAAGATTCTAATTAAAACTAGTAGAGCTAGAGCAGTTATTACGTAGGCCTACATTGTAACAACCTAGGATTTACACAATAACTGCTGTAACTCTACTAGTTTGGATTAGAATCTTACAGAATATAGACTGTTAGAAAGCTCTTATTTTGCTCTACATTTCTCTATTACAACGTTTTGTAATACCTGCTTTAGTTAAAGAGTTACACGCTGACACCTACGGGCCCTACTTAGGCCTACCTCTTCTCTACCTCTACCCCTACCTATAGCTCTTATAGTAAAGTAGTTATTACAAAACCTTGTACTACAGAGATGTAGAGCAAAACAAGTGCTTTTGAACAATTTATATAACGTAAGATTCTAATTAAAACTAGTAGAGTTACAGTAGTTGTTGTGTAAATCCTAGGTTGTTATAATGTAGGCCTACGTAACAACTGCTCTAGCTCTACTGGTTTTAATTGGAATCTTACAGCATATAGACTGTTTAAAAGCGCTTGTCTTACTCTATACTTCTGTAGTACAAAGTTTTATAATACCTGCTTTAGTTAAAGAGTTACACGCTAACACCTACCCTATCTAACCTCTACCTAACCCCTACCTAACCCCTACCCCTACCCTATGTGGACCCTACCCTACCCCTACCTGTACCCTATATAGACCCTACCCTACCCCTATCTGTACCCTATATAGACCCTACCCTACCTCTACCCTCTTACCACCGTAGTTACAGTTCCTACCCCTCTAATAGTTACCCTAGATTTGCTAGGTAACCTCTATAAGATAGTGCATGTAGACCTGCTAGAATATACAGCCTCTAACCTACTACTAACACAGCACCTACAGGAAAGTAGACTAGGTCTACTAGTTGTCCTAGAGGAGGATAATCCAACCCTGGCTAAATAGGAAGTAGAGGTAATCCTAAAAAAGAAGAGGGTCTGTAGACAGAACAAGTTATAGGTTCTAGTTAAATAGAAAGGATATATAAAGCTAATATAGGAGCCTTTAGACGTATTATAGGATATAATAGCCTAAAAGGCCTTTATAGTAGTATATACAGAATATAAGAAGTAGGTTAAAATAAAAAGAACTTTTATTATTTTATAATAACCCTTAAGAGGTTCTATTAGGAGATACTGTGCTAGGCCTAGTGCCTAGCGTAGAAGAGCTTAGGACCTCTACAGTAACAGCATAACACTACCTCTTACACTCTACTAGCTACTAATACAGGAACTTAGTTCTTAAAAGATAGTCTTGTTAGATAGGGAACAGCAGGTAGCAGTAGCTGCGTTTAGGGCCTGATTGCGCGCTAGGCAGCAGCAGTAGTCCTGCTTATAGTTGTCCTTTTCCTTATTCTTCTTCTTATTACTAACAGTAATACTGCAGGCCTATTGTAACTAGGCTAAGGAGCAAGGGGTAGGCGCTGTAGTGCTACAACGTAGAGTGCGTAGCTCTAATAGGGAAGGTAAGCAGTAGCAGCAGAGGGGTAAGCAGACTTAGTAGGGGGGTAAGTAGATCTAGTAGGGGGAAGGGTAGTGCTTAGTAGGGGAGGCAGAGCGCAGGCAGCAGGATAGGCAGGATAATAACAGGTACTCTAGGCAGCGCTAAGGCGTAGTAAGTAAGCGCTTAACCTAGTTAATAGCCTCCTTTAGGGTAGATTAGCTATACTCTTAATATAGGTAGAAGACTTATAGTAGTATAGGTCTAGACCTTCTTAAACTAGTTTATATGCTTAGTCTGCGTCTTAATAGCTATTTCTATAGTAGATGTAAACTGTTAAAAGTAGGTGTTAAACTAGTTACTATTATAATAGCTAGATAAAGGTGTAGTAGGCAGCGTAATCTATATACTAGGCTTAGGAGAGGAACAGGCAATATAAGAGGAGGTTAGCTGCTTAGCTAGTAAGAGGTTAGTGTAGGCTAGGTTAAGGGTAGACTTATAGGCTTAGCAGAGCTTATAGTAGGTACCTAAGTAGTGTACAGTAGATTAGTAAAACGCCCCTTACAGTAACAGGTAGGACACTTAAAGACAAAGGTAGGCTACCTACCCTAGTTAGCCTTATTACTATTAACACCCTAGGTTCTAGCTATATTAATGTGGGCGTTACTACCCTATATAGACGCCTTAATAACAATTAGCTATAGATATAGACCTAGAATAAAGCTATATACCTAGATATACCTCTTAAAGTTACACTAGGTATAGTAGAGCTCTGTATTAGCAGCAAAAAGACTATTATCTAAATAACAAATATGTTAGCGCTTAGCGCAGGTGTATTAGGTCTTACTAGCACTAGGGAGGCAGTTAGCTATAGATAAAATTAGCTAGTAGTAGGCCTATAACAGACGTAAGACACTTACTAGGCTAGCTAGTAAGGATAGTAAGCTGGTAGCAGGGGCAGTATAGGACAGCGCAGGCAGGGACAGGAACTAAGTCCTTATTCTTAGAGTTACCCTTAACCTTATAGTTACTAATATAGCAATAGTAGGCTCTCTATAAATATAGTTAGATTCTATAATTAAAAACCTAGATAACTGTTACAAAATACTAGGGGAATGTTATAGGTAGATAGAAGGTAATAAGGCAGGCTATAACTACCTCTGCTAGGGGGACTACTAGCTCTATAACTAGTAGCCTAGTAACTAGAGCTAGGCGTAATAATAGATATATTGTTTAAACTAGATAGGTAGGTATAAAAAGACAGGCAGGTATAACACAGGTAGGTTAGGTAAGAGCAGGGAGTAGTACAGCATCTAATAAGGGAAGGTGCGCTAGGTAAAATAAAAACAACCTAGGTGCGCGTAGGGACCCTAGGTAAACTACAGACTAGACTAGCAGCTAACCTACTAAGAGGCAGACCCTTACGCAACTACAACTAGCTCTAGAGTTTACCTGCTACTAGCGCTCTGCTAGTCTACGCAAAAACGTAGAAAAGATCTAGCAAAATATATTTAGCTAGAGAGAGATAGGGAAAGGAGGTATGTTATAGGCTTAGACCTTGTCTAAGCCTTAAGTAAGACAGGATAGTTACGTGCCCTATAAACATATTAGAAGGACACGCAACGTGTTACCTCCTTAAGAGATACTATACTATATCAACCCTTATTACATCCCACTCTAAGGCCAGTCCATAACATACTCTAGTAATTAGTCTTGTTACTACACACTACGTACCTTAATACACCTACTATCCTCTTTAATCCTATCCTCTCTTGTAATTGCCTTGTACACTCTTTATAGTTATACCTATACAATTACTGCCTAGGTAAGCTCTATAAGTCTATACCCTGCTAAAGGTAGTCTAGAAAATAGATTACACGTCCCTATAGGGTGTTCTAGCTAACAATTAGTAGCAACGCTGTCTTTAGGAGGTCTACATTATAACTATTAAGGAGTAAGTTAGGGCTAACACTAGTAACTAAAGAATTGCGATTGTTAAGTGTTAGCTAGCAGGCTAGAAGGTAGTTAGGCTAGTTATTCTGTTTAAAGTTGACTATAACCTGTAGGACTACCTATACCTCCTAGTTTGTGTATTCTGTCCCTCTATCTGTCTAGGGATAATAGGCTATAGAGAGTAACTGCTCTACCTCTACAAGGCTACACAACGTTGTCTAAAAATGCCCTAGCTAGTCTAAGCTGCAGTTATTAATTATAGAGCTAGAGAAGCCCTAAAAACGCTACTACGTATTACAGAAGACTTTTAAATTAATTTTCTAGAGTTATAAAAGACAATACTTCTAGCTGTATGTACTTAGAGAGGTAATCTATAACAACTAGAAGATATTATAGTGCATCCTTATTAGCCTAAGGAAGATTAACTATAAAATCTATTAAGATCTAGGACTAAAAACAGTTAGTAATAGGTAATAGCTAGAGTAGGCCCTGCTGTTAGTGCGGCGAGTCAATTTTCTGTATAAATAGGAAAACAAAAAATAAAATTAGAATTTATATTTTTTCTTATTTTAGTAAGTAATCACTTTGTGATTACTATTTTTAAAGTGTTACTTTACTATTTATTTTTACTATATAGTAATTACTATTTTACTATTTCCCCTATCCATGGTTAGGGGCGGCAGAGGCCGGCTTAAAGACCTGCCTACCTTCATTCTCGCTACCCTCGTTTAGCTGCTTTGATAATATCAAACAAATTTCTTGGTCCTACTTAGCTCTAAGGTCTCTTACATTTTAATTATTTAAGTCAAAATAATTAGACATATTTGAATTAATGTTATTAAAACTATTTCGGTGCTGACAACCTTGGGCAGGATGAGACGTCGAAGGCGATTTCGCTTGGCGCGCTCCCACTCCGAGCGGGGCTCGAACGTCCCGTCGCAATTCGGACAGCAACCGATGCTGCGGAGCGTCCGCGAAGCAAACAGCTTGTTGTCAGATCTATACCACGGCGCTGGCCATATAGGAAATGGTGTCTACGCTGTACCCTCAGATTTGGCGACAAACTTCTGCGGTCGTCCAGTTGCGCTGCAGAACGGAACAGTCTAGGCAACGCTCATGTATCGCCAGCAGGAGCGTTAGGTTCGACAGTATGTGCGGCAATGCGACAATTCAGGAAAAGAGGACAGGCCTGTAGTGCAACAAGAAGGTACAATGGGAAGGCATCGATACGGATCTGACGGTACTCGTTCGACTGCCTACCGAATGGATCTCATTCAGTACATCGATCAAGCGAGGACTTCCAACCATCGATACCACACTGCAACCGAGATGCGAGCATTTTGAATAGCTTGCGTTCTGTCTACATGTTTGGCTTTGCTCATTGAACTTGCTGCGGGTGAAGGCGCATGAGCTAACGGTGTAACGCTAATGCAAAGGCAGATATTCTCAGATCGTGCAACCAATCTAAACTTCCGGCACGACCACGAGCTCCAGAGTCGACATGAACATGTTCCCATTTCAGGGTTTTTATTGGTCGCACCGTTGTTTCCAACAAGGATGTCGATGCCGTGTACATCATGAAGCATACCCGACCTTCCATTCCTAACCAAGTACGATTCAACGTGGTGCTGTATTCGGTCGCAGCAGATGGGCGCTGATATGTTGGAATGCCTATAAATTACCGTCAGCAGCATACTATCCGTATGTAGTGACAATTTAAATCGTCTATGGTACCATGATGCTGTACACGCTCTCTGTACTGACAGTACTGGCTGCAACTGCCACAGCCTCTTACGATGGCAACATCAATTTCAAGAGTCCCTCCTTCGATCACCCCTCTATGGGGATCGATGTACCGAAGGTGATGAAAAGGCACCTGCAGAAGCGCGACTACAAAGTCACCATTGATCCCAGCAAGCTCAACTTTACCCACGGCGTTGCATCTGTAAGTACGTGGGGCCAAACAAGTCACTCTAGCTGACGGGTGTGCCTAGGGAGATCCATACCCTGAATCAGTGATTCTATGGACTCGCATCTCACCACAGCTGGAGAATGACCGTTCAAACGTCACTGTTGCAGGAACTGTACCTCTGTACTCTCACGAGACTGAGGGCTACATCCGTGCATCGACCAGCCCAATCTGTGTTGACTACCAGGTGTCAACCAATAAGAACATCACCGGAGGAGTTGTCAGCCAGGGTAGAGCATACACTACCAGTGACATCGACTACACTATCAAAGTTGAGGCTACAGGTTTATCTCCCTACACTACCTACTACTACCGCTTCAACGTCTGCGGATCTTCGAAACAGAGTCCTATCGGTCGTACCAAAACATCGCCCAGCGAGGACGATGATACTACCGAGATTGGTCTCGCAGTCTTCTCCTGCAGCAACTACCCGAGCGGCTACTTCAATGCGTACGGAAATGTTGCCCGCAGAGACGAGGTATCGTTCCTAGTGCATTTAGGCGATTATATCTATGAGAGTACTTCTGGTATCCTAGGCCAAGATGCCCGTGCTACAAACCCTCCCCGGACCATTTTCACCCTGTACGACTACCGTACCAGGATTGCTCAGTACCGCACCGATCTCGACTTGACTCTTGCGCACCAGAACTTTGCTTGGATCACAACTTGGGACGACCACGAGGTCAGCAACAACGGCTACCGTGACGGTTCGTCTGCTGTCAACAACACGGAGAGCTCCTTCATTCGCAATGGTGGCGTCTCTGTCGACCAACGCAAGATGAATGCGGTTCGCGCTTACTTCGAGTGGATGCCGATACGCCAGGTCAACCTGGATGACAACCTGCGCATCTGGAGAAACTTCAAAATGGGAAAGCTGTTTGATCTGGTAATGCTAGACACACGAAACTACGACAGGTCCATTACAGATTTAAGCTGGAATACTGACTACGTTACCTCTATTAGAAACGACGCTGGTAGGTCACTTATGGGCTCCAACCAGGAAAACTGGTTCTACCGCACGCTCTCGGAAAGCAAGGAGCGTGGCGCTACGTGGCGAATCATCGGCAACCAGATTGTCTTCTCGAGAGTCAACATCACTTCATGGTTTGGCTCCGAGACCGAGCCCTACAACGTCGACCAGTGGGACGGCTATACATCAAATAGAAACAGGACATACCAACACCTCTACGGAAATCATATCGACAACACCATCATGCTTGCTGGTGATTCACATGCCAACTGGGTTTCGGACCTGCTCTGGGTCGACCCAGACTCTGCACCCTACGAATCGATCAACAACGGTGTCGACATCCCAGCCTACAACCAAGCCACGGGCGAAGGAGCCATTGGCGTTGAATTCGCAGTCACAGCCGTATCATCGTCGGGCTTCAGCGGCAACATTGCAGCAACCAACGCGCAAGCCCAGACGCTGGTTCGCGACAACTCCGAACTCATGTGGAACGAAGGGTATTTCCGCGGATACCTCGCACTGTACCTCAACGCCAAGGAAGCACGCGCAGAGTACTACGGCGCCCCTACCGTACGAACGCGCAATGCGTATGACATTCCGCTTGCCAACTTCACCGTCAAGGCGGGTGCCAATCATCTTCAGAGGCCGGTTGCAGGCGGCAGCGTCAACTCTGGATATCTCAAGAACGCGGACCGGCCGGGTAAGGTCGCGGGCGTAAATGCCACAACCGCCCTGGACACCAACACTGGGTCGTGGGGTCCTGTGCCGGCTGCTCTGCTTGCGGGTGGGAACTACATCACATATGCAAAGACCAACAGCACGTAGGTGTTTCTCGTGTTGCAAAGAAAAAGAAAAAAAAGGACTGCCCTGCTTTGGCGGCAGCTTCGTACACAGCGGGTAGCACTGTTGAAGTCTTTAGCGTATTTTTTCGTGCCTCTTAGCTTTTACAAAGGTGGCTGAAGACTTATTGTGTCTTTTTAGGTTACAGGTTACCTGCAGATTGGCATTGAATACCTCCTCCTGTTTGATCGAGCACCGTCAGCTTGTAGCCGGCTTTTTTTTTTTTGCAACACAAAAGGGTGTGAGATGCCACGTAGGGTCAGGTCATAGAAGAAGAACATACACTCACTCCCCTTACAAAAACTATACCAGTAACCAAACAATCACTTTTACCTCACCACTGTCTCGATCAAGACTCTTCCGACTTCACAGAAGACAATCAAGCACCCACCGCACAATCGTTAACCACTCAACACCTCAACACGCAGCAAAAAAGATGAGAGGTCTTGCCCGGAATCGAACCGGGGTTGCCGGAAGATACTGAAGTGATCAGAATCCGGAGTGATAACCGCTACCTACATAGGGAGTCAGTTCATCTGCTGCGGAATCGAATTGATCAGGGAAAGAACGTACACTACAAAACCGAGTCTTGCTTAGTCATCTGATGGACGACTGCACGCGTGGTAGCAATTATATAAAGTTAGGAATGTTTGGTCTTCGGAGTAGGTGTGTGCTTGTGGGGGCTGGGAAAATTCTTCTTGGGGACTATGTTGGGTGGGGCTTTTTTCTTCTTGAAGATTCCGTCTGGTCTCTGCGACATAAATCGAAGCTTTTTCTGCTGAGCGGAATGGAGGTTTTGATGGTTGCTAACGTTCTGTGCGCTTTGTTGAAGTGGATGGGATTGCTATGCACGTCTCGAGTTGTGTCACAGAGCCAAATGGGCCTTTAGCAATTCGGAGGGCAATGGTGAGTGGGTGCTAAACAGCAGGGCATTGGACAGCATCCTGGCGTGAGCAAGCCGGGTATTACCGGTGCCCCCCCCCCCCCCCTAGACGTTCTTTCATACCTTCCAAGGTCGAACAGGGTCTTCGCGTCTTAGAGATAAGCCACGAATCGAGCGTCGTTCTGACCACGCCCTCACAAATGAGCATGGAGCGTCGACGGCATTCACGGCGCCGAATTATCTACCGTGCGTGCAGCCCCAGATAAGCATCGCCGAGAGAAGCTTGATGGAGATAAGAGTGGGGTAAGCGAGCAGCCCTAAGCCGTTACGAGACAACGCCTATCACGTATCACGAAGCGAGATTTTGCTTGCGTCGGAGCTCGCCAGGCCTCGCTAGGCCTCGGCAGAAGCATTGCGCGGCGCGTGTCTGGGTCCATTAAAACCCAGCTGGCCGCCGTTGAATCATGTGTTGCACGTTTCTTGCCCGCCATCCCATCCCCCCGCACCCACCCCCTCAGGACCCTTGAATTCCCGGCTCAACGATGCATCCAGAGAAGACAGGGGACCGCGAGAGCGTGTCGACGGATAGCGGTCCGGATTTCGGACAGTCGATCCCTGTGAGGAAGCGCGAATCGGGCTTCCTGGGTGCGCTGCGCAACTTCGAGGCCAAGCTGGACAGCAAGTTTGGCATCGAGAGTGATGCCATTACGAGGAAGCTGCCAGAGGAAAAGGGCCATGTGCCGTGGCACCACCAGATGAACATGTTTTTCTTATGGGCGAGCGGGACCATGAACACTTCGTGCTTCGCTACGGGCTTTCTGGGTTGGGAGTTTGGGCTGAGTAAGTCTTCACAGCACACCTGAAGCATTGGGTGCGTGTGGAGCGACTCGAGTACTGATGGCTCGCAGCGCTCCGCCAATCCATCGTCATTACAATCTTCGCCTCGATCCTCGGCGGCGCGGCAACAGGCTTCGCAGCAACTTTTGGCGCGCCAACTGGTCTGCGCCAGATCAGTTTGTCCCGGTATGCGTTTGGGTGGTGGCCGAACAAGGTCATCGCTGCGCTCAACACGATTGTGCAGATTGGTTGGGCCGCCGTGGCGTGTATCACCGGCGGGCTTGCTCTGACTGCCGTCGCCGACGGACGCATTTCCCTCATCGTGGGCATCGTCATCTTAGCCGTGGTAGCTACGTTGATCTCGTTCGTTGGTCTGAAAGCCATCCTCGTGTACGAGCGCTACGCGTGGTTCGTCTTCTTCATCATCTTCATCATCTTCTTCGCCGAGACGGGCAGATACGCGGACAATACACCCACCCCCAAAGTCCATGGCGCTGATCTCAGCGGCGCCGTGTTGAGCCTCATCGCCATCGTATATGGCAGTTCGGCGTCCTGGCAGACCATGGCAAGCGACTACTACGTGCACTACCCCGTCAACGTCAACCGGTGGAAAGTCTTCCTTATGACCACCTTCGGCATCGCGATCCCTACCTCGATCGGCATGATTGCTGGCTGCGTCGTCTCCTCGGGCATGAACAGCCGCACAGACTGGAAGGATGTGTACGAGAACGACGGTCTGGGCTTCCTCATCCAAACGATGTTGTATCCACGGGGATTTGCCAAGCTGATCCTCACACTGCTCGTCCTCTCCGGCATCAACGTAAATGTCATCTCCATCTACAGCGCTGCCATCTCGTGCCAGCAGTTCTCGCGTCCGTTTGCGCGCGTGCCCCGCTTCATCTGGGTGCTCTTCTGCTTCGCAGCGATTCTCGGACTCGCCATCGGCGGCCGCGAACAGCTGTCTGTCTACCTGCAGAACTTCCTCAGCCTGCTGGGCTACTGGACCACGCAATACTTCATCATCATGTGTAGCGAGCATGTCATTTTCCGGCACATGAGCTTCGACAACTACGACTTGGATGCGTGGAATGACCCGAGTCGACTGCCGCTGGGCATCGCAGCGGGAGTCGCGTTCGCGGTGGGCATTGTGGCGTGGATCATGGGTATGGTGGAGACGTGGTATGTTGGACCACTTGGAAAGCTGATTGGGTCTGACGGCGGAGATATCGCGAACGAGTTGACGTTTGTGGTTACCGGGCTGATCTACATTCCAGCGAGGTTTCTGGAGAAGAAGATGGTTGGGAGGTAGGAGAGGAACGAGCAAACAAATGGGTGTGCGGAGCCAAGTGCCGTGAATCTGTAGCGCACGATTAGCATCGTAATATAACTCCAACAAGAAGATCAAACCACATGAGATTGTTTGCATGTCTGTGCCCACAGTATGTTGGATATTGGTGGTTGAGAGATAACGTCCTGACTCAGCTGAGAGTTGACAGTTCGCGTTCATGACTCGAAGCAACCTGCCGAAAGCTCGACATGACGCGTCTTACAACAAACACAGAAACCACAGCTACCATGGATCCGCCACGAGCTACTCACCACGAACGCTCCGACCGAGACCGAGACCGAAAGCACAAGGTGCGCCGCTCGCGCTCTCCACGCCGCGACGATGACCGACACAGCCCCGAAAAGCACCGCTCTGAACGCTCTGGACGCCACGAACGCTCTGAACGCTCGCACCGCTCACGCTCGCCCGCAAAGCCAGTGAAGCTCCCTTACCAGGCGCGGCCGCTATCCAAGCACGACCTAGAAGCCTACAAGCCGTTGTTCCAGTCGTACCTGGACATACAGAAGCACATACAGCTGGACGAACTCAACGAGCGAGAGGCACGCGGGCGCTGGAAGAGCTTTGTATCGCGATGGTTCGTCAGACACATGTTGAACGGAGACAAGCGACATGCTGATTTGAATCTGGCAGGAACCGTGGTGATCTAGCGCGCAGCTGGTACGATCCCTCGATGCTGCAGACTGCACAACAGACGGTCCAGGCCTACCGCGCGAGTTCTCAATCGCCTCGGCCTGTCGAGCGGGCATCACCGGAGTACGAGCAGCGCGCACCCGTCAAAGACTCTGGCGACAATGATGGGAGCGACGACGACGACGACTTTGGCCCGGCGCCACCAACACACATTGCGCGCGCCTCGGGCCACGGACCCACGATACCGCGCTTCGATGACCTCACGCACCGCAACGAGCTCCGCGACGAAGACGGTGCGCGCGACCGCTCAGCGTACGCCTCCGACACACGTCACGAGCGCAAAGCCGAGCGCAAGACGCAAAAAGAG
This sequence comes from Ascochyta rabiei, assembly GCF_004011695.2. NCBI lineage: Eukaryota > Fungi > Ascomycota > Dothideomycetes > Pleosporales > Didymellaceae > Ascochyta > Ascochyta rabiei. The sequence continues at coordinate 1,286,482 of NC_082411.1, read as the reverse complement.
CGCATGGAGGAGCTTGCACCCCGCGCAGATCCGGGGTCTCGTGAGCGTCAGATGGAGAAGAAGCGCGAGACGACCAGCACGCTGCAGTCCTTCCGCGACGCAAAGGAGAGCGGAGATGTAGAGATTGGCGAATCGGAGCTCATGGGCGACGACGGCATTGACGCATACAAGCAGAAGAAGAAGGCGGACGAGCGGGTGAAGAATGAGCGAGAGATCCGGCGCGAGGAGATTGCACGCGCGCGGGCGGCGGAGCGCGAAGAGGCGCTGAGTGCGCGGCGAGCAAAGGAAGCGCAGACAATGGAGTTCCTGAAGCAGCTCGCGCAGGAGCGGTTCGGGCCTTGATTGCCTGCACGTATTGGCCTTACCAGCATAGCAGATCAAGTCCCTTTCCACGACTTAGATAGTCCTACTCGTCGTCCAAAATTGAGTTTGCCAGGCCCCCAAACAAGGGCACTTCATACCGATCCAGTGTCTCCGCTGTGCATGAGTCAGCTTGCAGTGCTTCAAGCGTTGACCACACTCTACACTCACCATCCAAAAATGCCCTCCACGTCAACCACGAAATCAAACATACGTCCCCCACCACCATGACCCAGCTGATGAAGCTCGACCAGCTGAATATGATGTGTATCACGAAGATGAAGGCAGAGAGCAGACTACTCTGCCACGCATGGAACCGCACGTAGTCGCTCTGGTGTTCCAGCACAAGCAGCAGCACGCCGCCCGCAGGCGGAAGCAAGAGGTACGCAAGACACGCCTCGTAGTCCATCCTGATCCCCAGGCTCGTGGTGAATGCCTCCACGTCCTCTCTTGCAGCGCCAAATCCCCGCGACTGGGGCGCATTAGGTGCACTCCATTCCACGCGCTCGGTCTCTGGAGAGTCGTCGCCGGCACCGAAGTAGTCGTGCTGCTCGTATGCGCGGGTCGACGGGGATGTGATGGAGGCGATGTTGCGCGTGCGGTCGAGCGAGGCGCGGGGGGACGCGAGGGGCGGCGAGAGCGCACGCTGTGTCTCGGGAATATCCTGGTAGGGCGCGAAGTTGGCTGCCATTTTGGGTGTGAGTAGTAGTGTTGAGGTCTTGACTTGGGTGCTGTCGTGTAAGGCTGACACGTGCGGGCAGGGATGCGAGTCTGGGGATACGCATGACATAACTTGTCCTCGGCCCAAGTCGCCCTCAGCCACCACACCTGACCCTCGTTTCTCCTTGTGCCAGCCGACATACATAAGACCACCTCACCCCACATGGCGCTATGCGTTGGATGCTGGAGAAACTGGACACACGTATATAGTGGTCTTGCTGGCGGCTACACCGCCCACGTTCAAACTGCATGACACCAGTATCAATAGCCTCAATCAAGGAACCCTTATTCGCTACCTCAGCACCAAGATTCACACAGGTCACTGACAATGTGCATCGCCATCCTCAGCGCTGCACACCCAGACTACCCCTTCATCTTGCTCAACAATCGCGATGTACGCCTCCCACCGCCCTCGTCCACCGCCCACTAACACCACCAGGAATACCTCCACCGCCCAACAGCCGAAGCAACTTGGTGGCCGGAACCAGACGCACAAGTCCTAGGAGGCTACGACCTGCATCGCCCCGTGCACGGGACCTGGCTCGGTCTCACGCGCCAGGGCCGCATTGCCGTGCTCACCAACTACCGTGAGGAAGACCAAGCCATCGTGCAAGGCGCACGGAGCCGCGGCGTAATCCCCAACGCGTGGCTGAAGAGCACGCCAACCTCTTCGCAAACGGCGGAAGACTTTGCGCGGCAGATGATCGAAGAAGACGGCGTCGAAGGCGTGGGCGGCTTCTCGCTGTGCTACGGCTTCGTGCAGGACGTCGTCAACCGCGGGACCGGACTCGTAGTCGTCAGTAACCGCATGCCCGACGTCGACGGCGTGGTGCATCTCCTGCGCCGTTCGGACGAGACTACGGCGCTCAGCAACGCTGCATACGGCGACCGCTCGTGGCCCAAGGTCGTCAACGGGGAAGCATGGACGGCTGCCGCGATTCGGGAGTCTGTCGAGAAGAACGAGACGCGCGACCAGCTCGTCGAACGCTTACTCGCTATCCTATCTATAGACACCATGTCCCGCCAGAAAGCAGACGAGGAGTGGGACATGTACCTTACGCAGCTGCGGCACAGCATCTTCATCCCCGCCATTGGCCGCGAACATCTAGAGCTGCACAAGATGCCGTCCCACGAGGTGGGTGACGTGGTCAAGGAGAAGGCGCCTGATGCTACGAGTGGGTGCTACGGAACGGGCAAGCAGAGCGTTATCCTTGTGGATAAGCAGGGCAAGGCGTTTTATTTGGAACGGACGCTGTTTGATAGCGATGCGCAGCCCGTTGCGAGGGGGGAGGGGGACCGTGTGTTTGAATTCCAGGTCGAAGGGTGGTGAGCAGAGTGAGCAAAGCAAGGACAACGGGAAATCTTTTCGACGTTCGCTACCCGCCTCTGCATAGCCTGTCTGCTCTTTTCACTTACTCTCTAAACACCTTTGAGCAACTCCCCATGGCCCTTCTTCTGACCCTTCCTTCGCCCCTGAACAGGGAAAGCCAGACCCGAAACCCGAGCAAGACAGATATCGCGAGCGTTTTAGCCAAATTGTATAAAAGCAACGATGCGAGGCGCTCGTTGGTTGAAGGACTGATACGCCAGACCACGAGATACAGATAGCAAGCAGGAGCAGACGAGGAAAAACACAACACCAGCAGATGAGTAGAAAAGCGATCGGGGGTTCAGAATTACGATCGAGTGTGATGAAGAAGTATCCACTGATGATCCGTCCTGTCGTGTCTTATCCCGCTCCACTCTCGCCATTCCACGCGCCCAGATTACAATCCTAGTTATGGTCAGCGAGGTTCGTCAGCCGTGGTTTGCAACGCAATAGGACACGAAAAAGTAGAACGGAGGCGAGCTGGAAGCCAACGGCAATGGCAAAGCTGCACACTGGATCCCGGCACCACGAGCGCACAAACCATCGAGGAGAGCCAAAGAGGGTCGGTCGAGACTTGAACATGATGCATTTATGTAACTCCCGCGCAGATACGCACACACACGCACACGTACATGCGCTCGTTCAACTAAATCATGGATGGGTAATAGACTATACAATGATACAATGTCGCCGGACATGCTCGCGACATGCGGCGTCTATGGAATCAGGTAGATGGTGTGTGGGTGGGTGGATGGGCGGAAGTAGGAGGAGCTTTTGGTGCAAGAGCTGCCGACAAAAGCGAAGGAGCTTAAATACCAAGAGTGAATTCGACACCAACGTCGATGTCGCGCGCCATCTTGACCACCTTGGAGAACTGGACCGACTTCTCGGCCGCGGCTTGCAGGTCGTCGATGGAGAAGATCTTGAGGCCAGAGTCGTTGAGCTGTGCGGCGTTAGCATTCTTCATTGGATTGTTCGTCCTGCACGGATGGGTTTCATGACTTACCAGCTTGTGCGCCGCCTCCATGTTGGTACCCTGCAGACGGGCGATGACGGGGGTCTTGAGGTTCATGCTCTCAACAACCTGGATGAGACCCTTGGCGATGGCGTCGCAGCGGACAATACCACCGAAGATGTTGACGAAGATGGCAGTGACCTTGGGGTCAGAGGTGATGAGGTCGAAGGCCTGGCGAATGGCCTCGGGGGTAGCACCGCCACCAACATCGAGGAAGTTGGCGGGCGAACCACCGTTCAGCTTGATGATGTCCATGGTGGCCATGGCAAGACCGGCACCGTTGACGAGGCAGCCAATGTCACCGTCGAGCTTGATGAAGTTGAGGCCCACCTTGGCGGCCTTGACCTCGTCGGCGTCCTCCTGGGTGACGTCCCTCCACTCGAAGACCTCCTTCTGACGGAAGTCGGCGTTGTCGTCGAAGCCGAGCTTGGCGTCCATGGCGAGAACCTGGTGGTCGGTGGTCTCGGACAGGGGGTTGATCTCGATCTGGGTGGCATCGCGCTCGGTGAAGACCTTGTACAGGTTCTGGATGGTGTTCTTTGCGTCCTCGATGCACTGCTCGGAGAAGCCGAGCTCAGTCGCAATGTTGCGGGCGATGTCGTCGGTGACACCAACGTGGATGTCGATGGGGGTGGTGATGATGGCCTCGGGGTGCTCCTTGGCGACAGTCTCAATGTCCATGCCTCCCTGGGACGAGGCGACGATGACGGGGCCCTGCGAGGCGCGGTCCATGAGGATGGCCAGGTAGAACTCGCGGCGCGCAAACTTGCGCTCGACGATGAAGACGGCGTTGCAGAGACGACCTGCGGCTCCGGTCTGCTTGGTGATGAGCTTGTGGCCGATCATCTGGTCGGCGAGGATGGAGGCTTCGCGGGGACTGTGCTGGTGTTAGCGGACGGTCGCGCTGCCGTGGGCGTGAGTAGAGCATACGAGTAGACGACCCTGACACCGCCCTTGAAGCCGTTGTCGAAGGTGCCCTTTCCACGGCCACCAGCGAGGACCTGGGCCTTGATCACGGCATCGTCACCGCCTGCGCGCGCATTAGCCCGGCCTTGATATCAGAGGATGTCGCCCAGCACCTACCGATCTCGGTAGCAATCTTCTCAGCCTCGGCGGCATTGGTCGCGACGCCGCCCTTGGGGACGCCGATGCCGTACTGCAGTCCTCAGTTAGCCTTTTGCGTTTTCGTCTGCGTCCGCGTCCGCGTCTGCGTCTGCGTCTGCGTCTGCGTCTGCGTCTGCGTCTGCGTCTGCGTCTGCGTCTGCGTCTGCGTCTGCGTCTTCCTCTGCTTCTGCATCGACATGTTCGACCTCGACAACACGGGACGTCGCAACGGGGACACGGGCAATGGATGGCAGTCGTACCGACTCGAGCAGCGCGGCGGACCGGTATTCGTGTATCGACAAGCATCTCCTCTGCTGGACAGCAGACTGCCTCAATGGTGTCTAGGCCACGGGTCAGCTCTCGTCTCCTCTGCGTCGCAATGCAAGCTGGCGTCAGAGGCTGTCTGGAGCCCCCGGGCGCGCCCGTCGGTCGCACTCACGTAGGCTGCGCGGACGGCGCTGGCCATGGGCCGACTGGCGCGGGCGATGTTGTACATGGTGTCGGTGTCGGGTGGGAAGCTGACACGCAGGCTCTTCTCTCGTGGTAGAAGGGGAGGTGATGGAGCTGCAGACAGGCCTGCTGGTTGCTATGCTTCGAGGTTCGCTGCACCCTGGCCCGTGCGCCGCGCTTGAAGTTCACGTTCCGCGACATTTTCGAGACCCGGCCGGTAAGTTACCTCGTGCAGAACGCGTCTTCAGCCGGGGTAGAAAGGTGCAGCAGACAAGAGCAGCCAATCCAGGATGGCGAGAAGGCATGTTCAGGACGATGTGCTGGGCAACAAATTCAGCCTCATGAACGCCAAAAGTTCGAAATTGTTATCCTCGTGGATGGGCTCCGAGCCAGAACCAGCAGCTCCTTCCGCCAGTCTTTCAGACAACGCCAAGGACGAAGACGCAGACTTGAAGCAAGCCGACTTTGGCCACGACAGGTAGACAGCTTGCAGAGTCTAGTTCCGACCTCGATTGTGGTGCTGACCGTCACAGGCTTGGCGTGGGCTCAGCCATCCCCAAGGACGTAGCAGATGGAAGTTTCACCCGGCGAGCGCCAACATCAAACGACAAGCTGCTTGAGCAGCTCATCGGCAAGAAGCGCGCAAAAGCGCACCTCGCAGCCAAACAGGAGGCCGAGCGAGCAAGCGCGCGCCAACAGCCAACATGGCAGCAGAAGAAAGAAGAAAAGAAGATCGAAGAGAGCGAGGACGAGGAGGAGGGGCGTGCTGCTATGATCACATCAAAGAGGCAGAAGACGCAACAGCAGCAGCAGAAGAAGAAGAAAAATAAGCCTATAGTTGCGGTACCAAAGGAGGAGGAGGACGAGGTAATGGGGGGGCTAGATGGAGAGTTGAAAGAGGATGCTGTCGCCGTGACGCAGGACGAACAGCAAGAGTCGAAGAAGGAGGAGTCAGATGACGACGTCGATCTGAAGCCGAAGAAGCGCGTTAAGAAGAGCAGAACAAAACCGACGAGCTATCTTGATGAGCTTCTGGCGGAGCGTAGCAAGAAGAAGAAAGGCAAAGGCACAGGAGGTGAAGACATTTGAGAGACGGCGAGTCTCTATCACAGAGCTGGCAGGAGCATCGCATGGGATCAGGAGTTCAGTGTTTGTTGTCTATGATACCCCATATGCTATCTCACGAAGAGCTAGACGATCAGACGTGGAATACATTGTTGGTATGTCGCTAGAAAGTACTTTTACACAGCAACTTCCTCTCTCTCAGTGCTCGCGCACGAACAAACTAGCCATGCCCATACCCGTACCGATGCACTTGCTGATAACACCAACCTGCTGCCCACTGCGTCCCATCTCGCTGAGCATAGTCGCCAGCATGCGTCCACTCGTCGCGCCCAGCGGGTGGCCCAGCGCAATAGCACCACCGTTGGGGTTGATCTTATCCATGTTGTTCTCCAAGCCCAAGGTCCTGATGCAGTGCAGCGCTTGACTTGCAAACGCCTCGTTGATCTCCCAGGTATCCACCTCGTCCTTGGAAACGCCCGTGTACTCCAGCAGCTTGGGAATCGCAAGCGCAGGCCCAACACCCATCTCGTCCGGTTGACACCCAACGACCTGGGTACCCGCCCACTTGCCAATGATGTGGCTGGTCAGCCCCAGCTCTGCAGCAACAGAACGGCGCATCATGAGCGCTGCGCTCGCGCCATCGCTGACTTGGCTGCTGTTTCCTGCTGTGCTTGTGCCGTCGGATTTGAACGCAGGTTTCATCGAGGCAAGCTTCTCGACTGTGGTGTTTGCGCGAATACCGTCGTCTTTGGTGACCGTGACACTCTTCACATTCTCGGGCGTCTCGGGCTCAATCCAGCGCGTTGTAACGGGGACAATCTCCTGGTCGAAGAGACCCGAGGATTGCGCTTTGGCTGCACGGTGCTGTGATTCTGCGGCAAACGCGTCCTGGTCTGCTCTGCTGACACCGTAGCGGGAAGCAACGTTCTCAGACGTGATGCCCATGTTCATGATGCACTCTCTCGCCTCCTTCACAGGACTATCTTTCATCTCAGGCCACAGCTCCACTGGAATCGCTCTTGTGCCGTAGTTGCGCGTCATGCTCTCCATGCCGCCCGCAATGCCGACATCGATCTGTCCGACGGCAATTGAGTTTGCGATCGAGGTGATGGCGGAAAGTCCGGATGCGCAAGCCCGGTTGACCGTGCTGAATGATGTGCTTGTGGGAATGCCGACGTGGTTGGCGGCCATGCGGCCAGCTTTCGAGCCACCAAGCTCAGCGAGGACAGTTCCGATGCAGACATCGTCGATTTTCGAGGTTTCGAGATTGGGGAACTTTTGGATCGTTGCTTTGAGGACCTATGTTATATTAAAACGGAATCGAGGGCGTATGTGTTAGGCGTGACCTACAGCACCGAGCATCTCATGGTCGTATGCGTCTCGCAAGCCTCCTTTCTTTGCCCTTGTTACTGGGGTTCGCAATGCAGAGAGAATGACAACATCGTTTGGGTTTTTCTGGAGAATGTTCTTGATGCCTTTCTGCACGAACGCCATTGTAGGTAGCTGTGTGTAAGAAAAATGCTATGGCAGGAGAGAGTCTTCAAAATACTTTTGGTTGTACAGAAGAAGAGGTCAGAAGTAGGAGTGGGTAACAAGAACGTGGAAGCTCGCCGCGGAAGAAAGCCATGGCTTTGATGTTAGAGCTCCGATCTGGAGCTTCGGCAAGTGAGCGCGGGGCGGAGAAGCTCTGGGGAAAGGCCGGCTAAGTTCTCATCCTTTTCCAGCGTCACATGACCGGAAAAGGATCGGATATGAGCAACGTCAGTGCTCGAAAACGGATATATGTCGGAAGATGAGCCGAGAGACTGAGGAAAGAAGGCCGCGTTGAAGTGCACATGCATTGTAACCATCTAGCGGTGCTATATATCGTCAGCCGTCCTTCGTGCGTGCAACAATCCTGGCAGAGGTCGACGACGCTGTGCGATTCAATCTGCTGCGATTTACAACCAGTGTCAAGCAATTGTTCCACCCTCCTGTTCCACCCTCGAAACCCTGTCGTTCCTCGCGAAAATGCTCCAGAAATCAAAAATTCGTCGCCAATCATCGTCTCGAAGGCCATAGACTCTGGCGTTTATGCGGCAGGGTATACAAGTCGGAAGACATCGTTGAGGACGTAGTAGCTTCCGCCATCTTGCTGGAGGTTGAAAGCTTGGGTGAAGCTCATGGGCCTCTCTGACCCCTCGACCTGGGTATGGTTAGCCAGATGCTGTGGATTTCTACATTGTACGTACGAGGAGCGCGCCGGTCACCAGGACGAGAACACCGTTCTGGCCAGAGGGCTGAGCATCGAGAGTGTCGGTGCGATGCTGGACCTGCTGGAAGGGCAAGTTCTGGGCAAGTCAGCCTAGGCATAGCCTTCTCTCAAAGACTGTACTCACCTGGAGCTTCTCAACGATGGCTGCTGCTCCAAGGATACCAGAGGCCTCGAATGTGAGCATGGAGTGGTCGCGCTGTCCAATATGTATCAGCCGTTGTGTTCCGTTGGTTGTGGCTGTGATGCGCATACGTAAAGTGGGGCGAGAGCAGCGCGGTTCTCGTCGAAGGTCTTGTAGTAGTACTCGACGAACTGCTCTGTGGTGGACATCAGTAGCAGTCCAAGGTGCAGTGCACATTCCTAGCTAATCGAGTTCGATTTGTAGGGCCGTGGCCTCGTGGTATACATACTGCCGACTTCTTCGAAAGCTTCATACAGTCAGTCTCATAATATGGTTGATGCGGGGTAGACACAAACATACACATTTTGCTAGATTTTGGGGCGCGAAGCTGGGAAAAGTGGAGAGGATTATTATTCGAGTTGTGCACGAAGGCAGAAGGGCTGATGTTGTCACAAGTTGGGCTTGTTTGGGCACAGTCAAAAGGTTGTCTTGCTTGTTGGCGATGGCTGGTGGGGCAGGGTCGACAGCGTCGGTCCGAGAAACCTCCGTGCTTGGTTAGTTTTCTTTCGTCGACGCGCTTTCGCTCTCCTCTTCCAACACCACACAAACGTGACACGTCACGCCTTGTCCAACACAACACAACTAGCTATGCTCTGTGTCTATGAATGGGGCTAAGTGAGGCATCAGAGATGAGCGTAGACATCTCCGTGCCGGGTGCTCTTCAGATTTTAGCTGCCGAATCATTTTGGCAAGAGATATCGCAGATGGCTGCTCTGCATTCAAAGCTTTACATACCGCAGGTATGCACTGACTTGCTTTCTGAAGCGCTCAAGCTTTCGAGTTATGGAATGCTACCATGTTGTAAGTACCAACCGTCTCTCCGCTCCCGCATTATGATGATCAACACTTCAAACGATAACTTCCGAGTCAAACGACGATGAAGTTCAAAAAAATTCAAGCTCAACAGGCTGATTGCTATTCGTTCTCTGCTATTCTTGTTACAAATCCAGCACGACATACGCTGACATCATCTGTCATAGGAACGAACACCAGTGACCGCACATCCATATTGTCTAGACGTAATTAGTAGTTTTACAATGTTCTCTCGTGTTGCAGAAGAAGCCGGCTACAGGCCAACAATTTATAGTGATACAGGAGATATGTAATGCTATACCCTGAACTATCTACAATCTATCAAGACGTTACATGACTTCAGTAGCTTATCTTAATGATTAAGAGGCAGTTACAATTGCGCTAAAGGCCTATAGCGCAAAACTGCTTAAGTGGCTGTCGCTGAGACAATGCAGCCGACTCTTTCTGCAACGCGAAAGAATGTTGTCTTAATTTCAGCCAACCTTCGACGCTTGTAATGTAAACCCGTGGTTTTCGCATCGTTTACAAGCCCTTCGCTTGGAACGACTTGACCGAGTCGACGATCGACTGCTCCAGACTCCTGTACTTCAACCCCAAGATGTCGATCGAGCGCTTGTTGTTGTACGTGTACAGACCCTTGTCTGGTGTGCCCTCAGGGTAGTCACCGCCAGGTGTCGAGTCACTTGGCAAGTCCTTGAACTGTGGAAAGTTCTTCCTGATGATCTGTGTAATTTCCTTGTTTGAAAAGTAGCCGGCAGTAACAAAAAATCGCTTGTTCGCTGCGTCTGGCTTCTCGAATGCGTTGACATGGGCCTCAGCGCAGTCTCTGACGTCAGTCCACAAAAAAACTCCCGAGTGAGGTATCTCGTCCTTGAATTTGCCCTGGCAAGCGTTGCGAATGCGTTCGTTGGACGTGTTCAGGTTTTCGAGGCTGTCAAGGGCATGGGCGATAGGTCCAAACACCATCGGCGGGTTGATGGTAGAAATTGTAAAGTTCGGCTTTTCCTTCTCGAGAAACTTCCAAGCCGCCTTCTCAGCAAAGGTCTTACTTGCGCGGTAACCCATCATGGGGTTCTCGGTCGCCTCCTCGAGAGTGATCGGGTTCCAGTCAGCCTCTGAGTACGCATGGCCAGGCCAGAAGCCCTTGTCGGCTTGAACGATGGCGGCAAATGAGGATGTAATGACGACACGCTTTACGGAGGGTGCATATTTGGCGATAGACTTCAAAATACCCGTGGTTCCAATGACCGCGGGGTCGATCAGGTCCTGTTACAGTCAGTCGGCGACAGCACTTGTATTCACGGACCTGCAGATTTAACTCACCTTCTGGACATCTGTGACGTTGAAGTGGAATGGACTAGCTGTGTGCAGAACGGCCTCGAATGGAGGGTCTGACTTGACAGCCTCGTCGAAAGCATTAGGCTGCGCAATATCTGGCACAATTGTGAAGCTAAGCTTGTCTGCGTATTGAGGATACTGTTTCTTGATCGTGTCGGCCTTTTCTTGCGTGCGGACAGTCGTGACGACAGAGTGGCCACGCTCGAGAAGAATGTCCAGGGTGTGCGCAGCGATGAAGCCACTTCCTCCAGTGAGTAGAACGCGAGTCATTATGGGAGAGTCTGTTGTCTAGAAATTGGCGCAGTGATTGAGAAGTGGATTCAAGCTATGTTTGAAGTCTGTGAGACGTTTGCAAGCCCCAATTGCGCGAGATGTTGCGATATTTGTATACTCCGACATCCCACTTAAGTAGCGCGGGCTAGCTTCTGCCGAAGCACCGGTGTTAACTGCTTCGCCGTGGATAACACAGGCCATTCATTCGTCGCTTACAAAAATGCCATCTATCTTCGTTATATCCGTACATGCTGGTGTCGTCATCGCTAAATGAAGCTTGGCGTCGTGTTTACAGAGCTGGCTCTCTAAACCTTCAAGTCGGTTCGCGCCCGCCCTGTCCTTGGATCTATCGCGGTTTGTTGACCCAGCTCGTGCGCTGCGGTTCCCGGTATGTGCGTTGTCTTGTCTTTCTTGGTGAAGGGTACGTGCACGTAGACACCGCAACAGAGGAACAGGCGCATTTTCAACCGCCGTTTGCAGTGCAACGAAGCTTTGAGCCTTCCTTGTTGGAGATCAAGAGCGAGATCAAGGTCGGGTAAGATTTGTATGTTCGTCCAGACTCAATGTCAGCCTGGCCAGTAAAGAGTGTGTGGGGCTAAGCTGAGGCCCCACCATAGCTCGACGACCGCATCCCACATTGCCCGCAACGCCGTCGCAACTTCGCCTTCCAATCGACCGTCGTTGCGCTCCCCTTACTCTTTATCCGAGCGCGGCACCCGGTCTTGAATGTCAAGGTCGAAATGCTCCACGGACCAAGATGAGCGCCCGATCCAGGGTGCCCCGCAATCTAGAAGAGGGGCAATGCCTTCTTACAGCAGCCTTCGTTTCAACTACTTTCTCTTTCTTTAACACAACAAATTACAATCAAGAATGTCGTCCCTCAAGAGAAGTCCACCTTTCCGCGCTGAGCATGTTGGCTCCCTTCTTCGACCCCAGGAGCTTGTTCAAAAGCGATACGATGTTGCTTCCGGCAAGGCCCAGCCGGACGAGCTGGTGCCTTTGGAGAAGAAAGCAGTCGCAGACGTCGTAAAGTTTCAGCAAGACTGCGGCCTCAAGGTCGTGTCTAGTGGAGAGTATACCAGACACATGTTTTGGGGCACTTTCTTCGAGACTCTGAACGGCATGAAGGAGCTTCAGCTTGGTGTGTTGAAGGGCTACGATGCTGGCATCTTCCGCCCCTACGCTCCCGACGTCAAGTCTTTCATGGAAGCCAAGGAGGTTCCCAACCACGTCACCGTCTGCGTTGGCAAGATCAGCCACTCCGGAAAGTCCAGCAATCAATACGAGGTCGACCTCATGAAGAGCCTGCTCCCCGAGAGTGAATGGAAAAACATCAAGATTACCTTGATCTCCCCCAGCTGGTACCACTTCCGCTATCTGAATGGACGTAGCTTCCCCAAGGAGGCGTACGAAAATGATGAAGAATATTTCGAGGATGTCGCAAAGGCATACCAGGAGGAGCTGAAGATTCTGCATTCGCAAGGCATCAGAAACATCCAGATTGACGACCCCAACCTGGCGTACTTCTGCTCGAAGGAAATGTTGGAGGGTTGGGCTGCGGACAAGGAAAACGACAAGTCGGCTGACGACATGTTCGACGCATACGTCAAATTCTACAACAAGTGTTTCGAACGCCCAGCGGATATGCACCTCGGCATCCATCTCTGCAGAGGCAATTACGTGGGCAGCCGTCACTTCTCGGAAGGCGCCTACGACAACATCGCAAAGAAACTATTCCAGGTAATCGAGGCTGTCCTATCGCAACAGAACAAGCGCTGACTGCTACAGGACCTGAACGTCGATACCTACTACCTTGAATACGACACGCCCCGTGCTGGAGGCTTCGAACCTCTTGCACATCTTCCCAAGAACAAGAACGTTGTACTTGGTGTTATTACGTCCAAATTCCCCGAGCTTGAGAGCAAGGATGAGATGATCGCCCGCGTCAAACAGGCCGCTGACTGGATCGCAAAGGGCACTGGCCAATGTCACGAGGACGCCATTCAGCAGTGCTGTGTCAGCCCACAGTGCGGTTTCGCATCGCATGCGGAGGGCAATTCTCTGGGCTACGAAGATATGCGGAAGAAGCTTCAGCTTGTTAGGAGCATTGCTGATGCCGTATGGCCAGGCCAGGCGTGAAAAAGGAACGGCAGATCTACAAAAGTAATATAAAAGCTTGTGAAGACAACTATGTATCAAACTTCTGTCTATGAAGCAAGCGAAGTACGGATAAGTGTTATTCGGTTGTCAGCAGACAGTGCGACAGAGTCCATGGTCTTCTCGTGATCATGTCTGTGCGTTTCGGCTAACTGCTTTGGGGCGGCACATTGAAATGTCGCACTCCTGGATCAGGACCTATCACGTCTCATCCGAACCCTCAGAACATCGAGGCGCGGGTGTGCACCTGCATTTGTGTATCCTGCGTCAGCGTGCCGACTTCCAACATGCTACATCTTACACGCTGGTTGCAGCGGATCTCTATAACTGGTGAGACAATACGTCTTTTTTTTACTACAACCTCATGCATGCATCTTAGGTCATGTGTCATTCATCATGGGCTCCCTTTTCTGTGTTCGATTTGCATGATGTTTCCTCCGCGTTGCAACGGTTCAGGGTCTCCTTTACCATAACGTTCGCATCGTACCATGGCTGATGGAAACTTTTCAGCATCGTCGGTATCAATTACACATCGGATTCGTCCGCTGAGACTCCTCAGCAGTCAGGCCAGCTATGACCGTAGACCCGCAGAGCCACGAAAATTCAAAAACATGAAGGTTTGGGTTATCAGACAATGGTTTCTGGATAACAACTCTCACCCGCACCCCACACCAACCCAGATGGACGACCTGGTAGCTGCAACTGAAATCCCAAGAAAACGAATACTTGAGATCTTATACCAGCTCAGAACGGGCGTTGCGAACCCACATTCATTGAGAGGTGGGCGTGGGACATGGATAATAAATGAGTGGTTCATTAAAAATCACCACTGCCCATATCCAGATGAAGCTGAAAAGGCCCGCCTTGCAGATGCATCTGGATTTTCGATCAAGAAGGTAGCGAAACAATTGGCCTCATTGCGAAATATCATTGAACCGCCAGAGTTTACAGCAAAGGTTCTAAAGCATCCTCCGGGTACTAAAGAGCCATGTCTTTATTATGTATCTAAGAAGAGTATAAGCCATCCGTCAAAACGCGTTGGCAGAAGGCAATGGCCAGAACGTTTTGCAGATACCGCGAGTGGAGCGGACAAGGATGGCGTTACTACCATATCTGGCAATGCGACCAGCAAGATCCGCACACCGTACGTGTGCACCGTCTGTCAAAAATCGTTCACAATTCCCTCATTCTGGAAAGATCACGAAATGACAACGCACGAATTCAATCCAACGGAGTGGATATGTATGCCGCACGGGCTGAAAGAAGTGGGTTCTACATGCGACTTCTGCTTTGAGCCTATTGAAGATCTGAAGCACTTCGAGAAACACAGAACTCTGGAATGCGCGAAGAGGGACTGCAAAGACCGAACGTTCAGATCAAAACGAAAACTTTTGGCTCATATTCGACAACAGCATCTTCGACATGCCACCCACGAAACAAAGCTCGCTTATCAACCACGCGCAGATTGGGAGCGGGTAAGGAAACACGTCGATCCAAACGCTCTGTGGTGCGGATTCTGTCAGATCGAGCTCGAGTCTGTCCATGCTCGCATGGACCATGTTGCACAACACTTCAAGCACGGCGAAACCATGAATGATTGGATTCCAAAGCTTCCTTCTAGCTGATGAACCGCTCAACCATCTCCCTTTGGGCACGTGAAAACCACCAACCGTTGGAGCCTGCTAGCGCCCTGAAGATTTGAAAAGAAGACGAGCTCCGTTGCGGGTTCGGTGGTATCACATACCTGATTGTTGTTGGATGCTTTGGAGAGTAGGGAAAGCAGGAGTACGTTGTGTGGTACCACCCAGGGGAGGGGTTAATTACAAGTTTCAAGTAGGCAGTTATGGTTTCCAGGGGATCCGTTCACAGAGCAGTTAACGTCAGCGGATGCATTCTTGCCATCAAGCGTCGAGCTCAAGAAGAAGTTATCCCAAGGCGTATAAGGGTACTAGTCAAAAATTCAGACTGTTGTATGGTGCATTTTTAAACCGAACTGATCGTCGAGCCAGTCACTCCTTCAGCGTACTCGGAATTCACTATACCAACATCACCATGACAAGACCCAAAAACATGATGTATGTCGCGCAAGTACGCCTCCTTTGTTCTGGTCGTCATGGTTGGGGTATTTAGAAGGTACAAGTCTCTCGCGTCGCAGAGAAAGCTGGCTACACTGTCTTGTCAGCAGTCTCTTAAGCTGCAAGTAGTAATACCCGAGGCCTTTAGCGCTATTTTTACTGCTGTTTGAATCTAAGAGAAGTTGCTAAAGTCTTATAGTGTACCTCAGGGTTGTAAAATAGCTAAGAGACTAGCGTTCAATACATTCTGTATCACCAAAGATTGTCAGCTTGTAGCCCGCTTCTCTGCAACGCGAGAGCAAGTATGTGAGGAAGCATCTTTTAACTGAAAATATTGAAGAGTAATGTTGGCGAGCCTGGAAGGAAATGCAAAGCTTTGGACCACGTGAAGTAAATACTTTCAACCAAATCCCCCGTACACAAGCGCATGCAGATTTAGCCGTTAAAGAAGATGCTCTTCACTCCCCATCTCAGACCTACAGAATCCATCCACTCTATATTCAAAAAGCGGCTCCAGATAGTCCTCCTCCTTAGGAAATCCACCCTCGAAATTGTCTTCTGGTATACAGGAAGTAGGGCTCCTGTGAAACTCGCTCCAGTTGCTTAGCATGTCGATTGCGATTTGTATGATTTTGTCTTTGTATTCGGTTGGACTTCCGAACCCAAGCATGTCAATGGCAAACACATCCGTTAGACTGTTCTCGAGAAAGGCTTGTGGGGTTTCATCGCCGTCGTATGGCGTTCTCGGGTCGCATCCCAGTCTGAGCAGCCGCGCATGCACCCCAGAACGCGAATGCTAACGACGGATCCCGCACATTGTTGGACCAGAACTTCGCAGCAAGTCATGAGGGCGGCACCGGCCTTGGTTCTGTCTTGGACCTCTTCGGTTACTGCTGCTTCGATTAACATGTCGAGAACTGCTTCGCGTGGTTCGTAATCGGTCTCAAGTCTGCCTTCCAGCAGCACGTCGAATAAAATACTGGGCGCCAGTACAGAGGATCGAAGGACAGAAGCACCGTGGCTGATAAAGAGCTGTACCATACTGTCGACTTCGGTAGTTGGTACATAACTCGACTTCATGACTAGCCGAGTGAGTGCTCGTGCCGTATATATAAGACGGTATTTTTGCACCCCCCGACCCATCCGTTCTTCCGCGTAGAAAATTGCATTGACTATTCTGCAGCAGCCGCCTTGAAGAGCTTCGGCCTCGATCGAGTCTTCCACTCCACACTCCACGAAGATTCATGAGCCCCAGTGTATCGAGGAACTCGGGCCAGTCTCGAGCGCCTGCAGCAGCCCAGAGCGATGCTGTATCGTCTGTAAACCCCGAAGAATTCGAGACCACACTATCAAGGACCTCAGGTGAGAACGAGCTGAGGTGGTCTGCGCAATTTGCCAGGAACCGAGAACAGTCACGCTCAGATTCGCGAAGAGCAGTACCACATAGATCTCCAGGATCGTAGCCTTTCTCGAGTAAAATCTTTGCATACCCCTTCCTCACTCCGAATGACTGGCTCGTTCCGGGCCAGGGATGAGATTCCGGAGGTGTTGGATCGTATTCTACAAAGAATGCGAACCAGAATTTTGCCTCTGGCTCAGGAGGATCCCTTATCATTTCGAAGAAACCAGAAACGTCCTGGTGCACTTCATTTTCCCAGTATGGTGGTGAACTGTGAGAGACAATAAAAGCTGCCGCTTTGGTTTTACCCAGTGTTAAAGCAAACCAGCAAGGACGAAACATCCCGACCTGATGCTCCCAGTCACTAGACTCTCCCATTGAGACCATGTTTTGGAGAATATCTTCAGTACGTCCAATTTTTCAGCCCTGATCACTTTGACTAGGGCTTTTGCGACACATCTCCTGGCCCCCGGGGATGTGTGGCCGGAGGTGACCTCGATCTCGAGCAAACGCCCTAGAAGCCAAGAAACTGCATCGTTCTGGTTTGCGTTGACTGCCAGTAGCAGTGGCACTTCATTATCAGCGTTTCGAGATAACAACCTGTAATAGACACTGGTACGAGCCTTCTCGCTAAACGCATCTCTGAGACTTGGCTCGTTTGCATCAAGTTTAGCACTGAACTTTTCAAATGTGACGCGATCATCATCTGCTGAAGTTTCATAGTTACCGGACGGTAATAGTCTTTTGAGTATATCATGTCTCCGAACCGGGCAGCCGTATGGAGAGGATATGCCAGGCTGTCTTTTTGTATCGATTATCCGGCGCACCTCTGTCCAAGCAGTCCATGACATACGTGGCATCGTTAGTGGTGAAGGCCACCAGAAGCTCTTGCCACAGGTCATCTTGCTCTTTCTGGCTCAACTTGAGTTCATGGTTCCGGAGAAGCTGTCCAATATCCAAGAGGAGCTCATCCGCAAGTCGTAACACTAACTTGCATAGGGGCCATCTCTGCTTCAGAAGCTTCAGGGGGTAGCTCCACGTCCATTGTGGAAAGGCCCACTTGACTGGCGTGTGATTGGTCTGACAGATTTTGAGGCGATGTTTCATAGCGTCGAGATTAAGCAGACAAAGGCATGAGTAGCTGACATGGCTCATAGATACCCCAGCCACGATGAGTGCTGCACTTTGGCCCCATTCGCTGATCAGCCTTTGAGCGGACTGAGGCAAATCCGCCTGTGTGATACTGAATGTAGAGACGATCTGAAGAAGAGCGACCGAGCCTAAAACTAGATAGTTTGTGAATAGCGTAGCCGGCAAAGTCCCCCAATTCCTGGCCCGTTTGGCATTCGGGCTCTCACGTGGAGCGTGCTCCATCTCGTTCAGCCGGCTCGCAAGACGCCAGATTGTTGGGATCGGCGAGAAGGCCGCGAACAACCGGATTGCGAAGTAACTCCACATCATGGCCTTCGAAGTACTGATCGTTGGATGATGTAGCTCGAGCAGACATTTCGATGGGAACCGTTCTGTAAGCCAACCAAGGGTGTAGCCTACGGTAGCGAAAGCAGCAAGCTGCATTGCGAATCCAACAAATACGAGTTTGCGAGCAGCGAGGACATCCTTATCTGAGAAAGTGATGGAGACTGAAGCACTGACTGCATCGATGCTGGAACATGCGACGATTGTCTCACGAAGGTTGAGATTGTGGCTTGATTTTGTTAGATTGATTCCGAGATAAAACATATCTGGAGGAGTCAGCGCGGTCAGCTTCTGCTTGTGAAGAACTGACATACTTGCCAGGTGAGCCATACACAGCTCCCTCGCCCCCGATGGCTCGGCCTCCCAGTTCCCTGAAAGCAATATCATAACAATTGCAAACGAGGGTAGAAACAAGCCTAGAAGGATTCCAATGCCACCAATGTCCGCATTGACTTCAGAGTCGGCTGAACGTTCCGCAGATTCGACCAGCTTAGTCAAGGCCGAGGTGACAATTGTTAAAGAAAGGCAGACAGAGATGGCCGGTAAGCATCAAATAGTTCCACGTTTTTTCAATGCTGAGGGTAGTGGCTTCTTTTTAACGAACTCGAGAAGCAAGATATGGCAGGAGTGCGCAGCCATACATAAAAGTAGCAAGATGAGGATTCCATCCGAGACTATCATGTTCGGTTTAGGGAGACTGAGAAACCAGGTGCCGTCAACACCGGGACTTTGAAGAACGAAGATGACTGTAGGCTGAGTGCCAGCCTTATAGCAGGCTATCCACCATTCGCTGTTCGCTGTTCGCTGTTCGTGTTTCTGGACGATACGGAACTTAATTAAGCTGCAGATAGTGCGGGCCCACACAAAGCACTAATTTCAGCCGCAGCCTGTGATGAGAAGTGAGAATCGTGCAATAGAAGTCCTTTCATTCGTGAACTCATTCAGATGATTGGTAGCAACACCCGTCTCAAGTGACACGCTGGCTTTACCAATGCGAGTACCGTTACCTTATCCATTTTTATAGAGACGCTCAACAACATGTTGTTATAGACACCACGAAAGGCCAAGGTCCGAGGCAACAGCACCAAAGCCAAGTCCTGTGCGGTCAGAATGTGCATTCGCTTCTGCTATGACCTTACAATACCATCGTCCCATCAGCCCCAGGCTCATCCCACACCTCCATCATATCCAACCACTCCAACACGAACCCTGCAACAATCCTCGCCCAATCCCTCACCGTCGCCCCGTCCAAATGGGCACCGTCATCCTGCATTGTATGCCAGACCCTTGGGAACGGACTCGGGATCACATGGAGCACCTCGACACCCTGGTGAATGAACGGTAAATGGTCGTCACTTATCCCTCCATAGCCAGCCATTGTCATGTTGACATCGGGCAAGAAGAGTGTGGAAGGTTTGGATTCGAGGATTTCGAGGGAGCGGAGGCGCGACTCCACAGTGGAAAGATGTCTGTATGCCCAGTGTGTGGTGGGGAAGTATGAGGGGACGTTGGGGGAGGCGGAGCCGAGGAGATCGAGCAGGAGGAAGAGGGAGATTTGCGAGAGTGGGGTGCGGTATTGGTAGAATTTTGAAGACGGGGGGTTTCGCGTCGCTGCCCATTCGGTTGCAAGACTCCTGTCAACACACATTAGCGTTCATGTCTCCATCAGACAGTACCTTGCCTGCTGCTTCAGCAGAAAGATTGGAATGTACATACCTTGCGCCGTACAGCGAGTCGGTGTCTGTCCAAGCCTGGAATGCCTCCTCTCCATCTAGCAACAGAATCTGAATGCCCATGTCCATCTCTACTGTCCCTCCCTCCTCTAGTGCTTGCATCTCATCATACATCCTTTGCACATGTCGATCCACCACCTTCGCAACCCACATCAGCATCGCACATGGCGCCGCAGAGTCTGTCGCGCCTATAAACCCCTTGGGGGCAATCTTGCTATCGTAGTGCGCAACCAACGTGAGCAGGTTGGACTGTCCGGGCTTCACCCACGGCGGCTCGCGCTTGAATATCAGGTTCTGAAAAGGCAGCGCTTTGCCGCCTGAGGTCGGGGTCGTCGCGGTGCTGTTCTGCCAGGATATGTCCCATTTGGGCAGCTCGCGCTGGAAATAGGATACAAAGTGTTGCTGCGTAGTCGTTTGGCCAGCGGTGCCGGGCACGCGGGGGATGAGGATTGGCGCAAGCAATTCGCCGTGTTCGTGGTCGAAGAGGTCGCCGGGTGATGGTATTGCCTTTAGAAAGCTGTCCGAGAGCGGCTTGTATGCGTTTGCGGACGGGAAGGAGAGGAGGTATGTGAGTGCCGAGAGGGAAGAAGGTAGTGAGAAGAGCATTGCGACTGCGCGTAGGGGCGTCGGACGCGCCGAGAGCTGTGTACACTCGAGGATAAAGAGTTGCAACTAGGTCATGTTCGTCGAAGAGGTACGAAGGTTGGTAAGTTGCAGTGTTGAGCACCCTATTTCAGCGCCGAATCAATTGAAACTTCGATAACATCGTCCCTTGCTTCCTTAGGCAGGAGTGAACTTGTGTCTAGTGCCGCATTTGCCGAACGCCATTGGCGGTGATGATCTCAAGTGTTTCAGTTTCCGAGGCTTGAAGCTTAGGATTTGCACGTGACGTTGCACATTCATCTTATCAGATCAGATCTCGGTCAAGAGGCGGAGGATCTAACTCGACTGGTGCATACACTCCACTTCTTACTGATGACGTCTAGTGCTGTTTCGATAGAATGAAAGTCCTGGACAATCGTAGATGACAATTGACAAGTTCCTCATTCTACTGTAGATACGAAAAAAGAAATCTACAATTTCGCCTTGACCTGCCCCTCAATCTTGACCACAGCTCTTCCATTCGTAAGTACTGTCTTCCCTCCCTCTACTCGCACAATAAACCTGATCTCCTCAAATCCGCCCTCGACCTTCTCCCCTGTCCTCCACATCTCCGTGATCAGCTTGTCAGCAGGCTTGACTGGCGCTGCGAACCTCGCCTGGAACTCCTTCATGTTCTCAGGCTTGCTCGCACCGAACGCTTGCAAGATGGCGTGGGCAGACATGTTCCATGAGAAGAGACCATGGATGATGGGTCCACCAAAGCCCATCTTCTTGCCTGGCTCGGGGTCGGCATGCAAGGGGTTGTAGTCACCGTTCAGGCGGTAAATGTGTGCAGTCTCCATAGTAGTTTGGACAGTGCGGGTCGCGTCGGGCGCGCGGTCGGGGGGTGGGTAGCTAGGAACCTTGGGACCTGGCAAAAGGGTCAACATAGTGCATCGTGAGAGTGCGATTGGGCGTCAGACTTACCCTTGGGTCCTCCCCATCCTCCCTGGCCGACATAGAAGCCACTGCCCACAGCCCTGCTATATGTCTCGCCAGACTCTGCATCTACAAGCCTTTGTTCTGTCTCAACAACTGTGCCAGGCTTGCCCTTGTCATAAACGCCGAGCACCTTGCTCCTGATCTCGAACTTGCGGCCTTCGCTGGACACGGGGATAGGCTTCAAGAATTGGAGCTTGCGCTCGCCGTCAAGAACATGTTTGGTGTCAAACTTGGGTACGCCATCGATGGGCTCGGCGTTGGAGCGGGCGTAAAAATCAATGACTTCCTGGTCGGTATGCTTGAACGGCAAGATGATGGGGTATGTAGGAAAAGCAGCGAACTGAGGGTGCAGCTCCTAGTAAAGCAATCAACATCGAATGCGCCTAGGACCTGTGTTGTCCTTGAACGTGGTGGGGGTAACTTACATATAGGAAGTGCAACTCTTCTGGGTAAGTAGCGCCGATGCTCGCTGCGAAAAGAAGCAGATCACGCTTGAGCCATGAGACCTCGTAGCTGGGGAACTCGAAGCCAACACCGGGGCCTGCCTTTTCGCTCATGATGTATCGAAACAGACGTAGGTTCGATGTAATGCGACCGTCGACTGAAGATATGAGAGGCTTGGACACGTAGTGCTTGAGAGATTTGAAGTTGAGCGGGGCGGCAATCACGGTTCCAAGCTCTGAGGAGCTCCTAGGCTTGCCGAGGTCGATGTCGATTCACCCTCTCGAAATCAGCCATGCCTGAAACAGTCTAGGGAGACCAGGTGTTCCTCGAAGAGAACGCACCCCATGTAGCCGAAGTCGCCAGCGACCTTTCGAGCAATTGCAGCATGCTCAGAAGAATGCGGCAGTAAAAGGAACATATTTCTTTGACATATTGTTTCATTACTATTACCGATGGTTCTCGGTAATATGTATTTGTGCAGTCCATATGTACAGAGTGCCAGCCTTATCCGACCCTAGCCAGTCCACTCATTGACATTTGAAGACGATGCGAATGAGGCAAATTCAAACATGCTTGAAGCGCAGGATGAAAACATGTGTGATACACAACAGACCATGACGCCAGCATGAGTGAGTGACCACTCTAACAATCAAAATGCTCCCATGCAAGCACCCCACGCAATGCAATGAAGGCAATTCCAAGAAACGAAAACACTTGTACCTTTGTCGCAAACTCTGAGGCGTATCGGTGGTGTGGTCCTTCTGGTTGTAATTCGAACGTCCAACATTCGTAGGTGGTATGTAGATTTCATGGTCAGCCCTATCGATCTGAGCGCGCGTGAAGAGTACTCTTATGTGGCACTCGGTATTGTTCAAGCGCTTGCTGTAAATGTAGCGATAAACGTGCGGCAAAAGCCTACGTGCAAAACGAAAGGATGTACAATGGGCCTTGAACGCAGTTTGGGGCCTTCGTGGACGGACAGGTGTAGGGTATCCAGAACAATTACGGGCCAATGGTCAATGGTCCTACCAAGACTTGGGAAGAGGATTCGTGAAAATCATGACAGCGCTGCTGAAACACTTTTTGTGGGACCAGCCTCCAGATTGACCGAGCTGTCGTCTAGACGTCCATTTGACCGTGGTTGAAGATGTCTTGCTCGTTGTTGCTGGGAATGACACCAGACATCCTATCTCCGCGGCCCGCTGGCTTGTCCCAGTTGACGTCGTCCTTCTCGTCTTCTTCCATTCGGTCATGGTCGTTGTGAGTCCTGCTGCCAAACTGTTGCTCCATGGTGCTTTCGCCAGTAAATGTAAAGCCAGCAAAGTTGGCCTGCATCGTCGGTGACAGCGGCGTCGAGGCGGGGTTGACACCAGATGCTAGAGCAGCAGCTCGAGCGTTCAGCGAACCATTACCATTGAGGGCGTTTGTAAACTCAGGGTCGAAGTTGGAAACGTCTAGCTCACCCTTGAGCTTGGGTTTGAAGGGTGGTACGACGTTCTTCTTCGACAGGGCATCCCAGTCAATGTCGGCAAAGAACGGGTGTTCCTTGAGCTCCAGGGCATCCCGAGTGGCGCCGAGCCTGTGCTTCGGGTTCCTGTTCAGAAGACCCTTGACAAAGTTTCTGCCCTCGGTGCTCAGAGCATCCCTGGGGAACCTGACTTTTCCAAAAGCAATGTTCTTGTACATCTGCTGGGTGTCTTCCGCATAGAAAGGACTCCAGCCGCAGCACATCTCGAATACTAGCACACCAAGAGACCAGAAGTCGACCATCTTTGTGTAACCGTGCTCGTCCAAGAGCACTTCGGGGGCCAGGTACTCAGTTGTACCGCAGAATGTGTTGGTAGTGGCATTCTCGGTAAGGTTGGCCTTGGAAAGACCAAAGTCACAAAGTGCAATGTGACCGTTGGCGTCGAGCAGGATGTTCTCGGGTTTTAGGTCGCGGTAGACAATATTGTGATCGTGCAGATGCTGCAAAGCCAGGATGAGTTCTGCGATGTAGAATTTCGCACGAGCTTCCTGGAAGCGGCCCTCCCTCTGAAGATGCCAGAACAGCTCGCCTCCAGACATGTAGTCAGTGACAAGATAGAGATCCGACGGTGTCTGGAAAGAGAACTTCAAGCCAACAATGAAGGAGGAGTCCGCCATCGCAGTCCTGACGAGAATATTTCGCTCGCCAAGCGTGTGTGCCACCTCCTTCTTCTGGACAATGACCTTCTTCGAGAGAACTTTCATGGCATAGATCCGCTTGGTGTCACGCTTGCGGACCTGGAAAACCTGGCCAAACGTGCCCTTACCGATGAGCTTGAGGATTTCGAAGTCCTCCGGGCCGTACGCCTTCTTCTCGATCTTATGGAAGTCGAGCTTGAGGTGGATCTCGCCAGTGACCTTGCCGGTCTCACCCTCGCGAGGTTCCAACGCGAACCAGCCATCGTATGGTTGATCGTATTCGATCAGGTTGGGGCAGAAGCGAACGTGGCCGAGGAAAGCCTCGCCGTTTGCTCGATCGTAGACGGAAATGTCAACCTCAGCATGATCGCCGACGACATCACTACGTTCTGTTAGCATGTGGCTTGATGCAGGATGTGTGTTGGGTGCGTACAATTCGGCTTCATGCTCCCAAGTGGGGTTCGTTGTCTCTTCGAAAGTGTCGTCTCTAGCGTCTGAGCTGTGGCCGCTGTTACTGCTCTGGCGGCTCTTCATTGGGATAGCCATGGGCCTCTGCATCTCGCTCTCGGTTCGCCTCATCTGCATAGGGCCACGGCGGCCCTTTGTGTCGTCATGCTTGGGTCCATCCGAGATGTACTCGGCCCATTGGAACTGAATAACACAGTACGGGTCTGTGCTTGCACGCAGGTCTCGTCCTTCTGAGATGACTACGGCGAGCTTGCCTTTCGGTGCTCCAACCACTGCTGTTTCCTTGTCCGACTTGTTCGACGTTTTCGACTCTCTTGAGTTGTTTGACGCAAGCGAGGTGCGCGACAGGCTCGATGTTGGCGGCTTCCCTTCCTGTGAGCGTGTGCGGGGTGTCTGAGGAGGAGTGGCCTGATTCTGTGGTGACGAAAAATCGCCTTCCGTTAGCTTCTCTGTTTCACCATTCAACTGCGAAGCTGAGGGGGTTCGAGAAGAGGCACTGGGAGCAGGGCTAGGCAGCATGGTCTGGCGAGGGGCAGGCTTTTCTATGTTTTCCTTCTCTTTCGGCTCCGTTGAAGCGGCGTCTGAAGACGAAGCAGGTGCGGGGTTGGAACTTTTTGACAACGAGGATTTGCTTTGGGGCATGAAGGAATCACGAACCTGGCCAAAGTAGCTATGCAGGATACCCGGTAGTCGTTTGTCAGTGAGATCCGGACGCGGCGTTGAGGCACCGGGTGGGGTCGAGCTGGTGGAGCCGATCTGATCGTGGCCGTCGTCATCGTGGGCCGCGGCTCTGTGCGGCGTTAGTAAGGTGTTGTGGGCCGGCATTGCTGTGGTGCGGGCGGGCAGTCGGTGTCGGTGGGGTGTGCAGTAAAAAGTTTTGAGAGAATAAGTGATGCTGCTCAGAATAAAAGGGTGCAGCGGCGAAAAGCTGACCGTAGGGCACAACGTGTGTAACGCAGCGTTGACCATGGGCACTCAGCAGGGCGACGCTACTGGCTGCGACTTGCTTGGTGCTGAGCTAAGTGGTGGCCGCAACTGCCCTTTGCGGGCTTTGCGAGTGTGCGCACCCTCACTAGGCACCGGGCGGCGAAAGGCAGAAAAGTGCACAAAGGAGGCGAGATTGGCTTACCTCTGGTTGCCCATAGCTTGCCGCAGCAGGTCTGCTGCAGCTGAGGGAGCGCCACCGTTGGTGGAGGTCATCTTGCCGAATTTGGGGGGAGGGCGGACGGCAGTCTTGGTGGGCTTCTCGTTGTTGCTGGCGTTGAGCGTGGACAGGGTGGGCACTGCACTCGAGGACTTTGTGGACAGGTGACGGCGGGGTCGCGAGGCCTTGGTGGGAGAGATCTCAGAGGCGCGGGATACTAGTCCGGGTCGTGCTGGACGAGCATCGACGGCAGCAGCACTGTACGGAATGGTGGTGGTTGCTGGGAGGCTGGTTCGTGATGTGCTGGCGGTGGATGCAGTGCTGGCAGTGCGTATGCTCGAAGTCGCGGGAGACGAGGTGACCAGGTCCATGTGTTGCAGGCGTGAAGTCATATGTAATAGATAATCCACTGGAACCTGGCTCGCTGCACCAAAACAGCGTTAGCCGCAGCAGAGGAAATGAGAAAATCTCTGCTAAGGCTTCTATCGGGCCTGCACGAGCGTCGCGCGAAGAAAGACACCCGAGTTCTTCCAGGCCTCAGGGCTCAGCGCGGCGGCGGTGAACAGCGCGGTACCTTGGGTCCTTGGGTGCTAGTCGGACGTGGGCCAGCCGCCAGCGACAGGAGGGGTCTAACCAACCTAACAGCCAGCTTGATGCGTAGGGCGGAATCTCGGGCACCGTTGGGACTTGCACACCACCGGTGGACACTGGATTGGTACGGTGTGTAAGAGCAATCGTGGCGGCGCGCATGCTCAGAGGCTCCCCAGCCCAGCTTATTATTGGGATGCTGGTAGGAGTAGGAAGCGTGTGTACGATAGCCAGACGCCGCGGTGTTGGCGAGATAGGCAAGTGCAGTGCCGCTCATTCACCTCACCTCACCTCAACACAAAGTCATACCTGGAGGACACGAGCCGGGCACTGGGCAGGTGCACTCACGCACTCACCGGGGCCTGGCACGCATCAGCGGCCATGCACGTAACCGGCCGCGACACTGGCACTAACAGTAGGTACCTGGCCTGCAGCGTGCAGCATGCAGCGTCCTACAAGGCGTCATTGGCAACCCTTTCACCGCCACTGCTCTCATTTGTTGACCCCCATCCGCACTGCGCTGCGCTGCGACACGGGCAGTCTGTGCTCGGCGACAAGCAGCTTGCCGGCTGGTCGTCTGTCTCGCGTCCGAGAAGGCACAAGCGCGATAGCTTGCGCCAAGGCATGCAGCACGATGACGCCAGGCTCCACCGCCAGCCAGCGTCGTGGATCGTCTGCGCCGGAGCTCGCCAATCGCTGCGTGAACTGCACTGCGCTGCGGCTCCACCGCCGCCGTATCAGCTCGACCCAAGTGGGCAGCGGATACCCTCACGACGGACGAGCTGCACCAAGTGGAATGGAGTGGTATCCACGCGCCAATCTCCCTGCGCATGTTGCGGGAACTGTCGTTACAGGAAAAGACGCAACGATCCACACCCTTGATGCACCGATGCGTGAGCTGCATGTGCCGCCGCGGGCACCGGATACGGCAGTCAGGGACCCTGATAACAGCCGCAGGGCGAGATTGGGGCCACTGGCAGCAGCGACTGCGAGTGACTTTCATGTGACGGCTGCTTCGCACAGCTGATGCGTCCGGACGAGCTGACCCATGGCGTGGCAGTGACCCAGAACAGGCCTGCATGCCCCAAACCGAACACTCCAGATGCATTCACGGCACCAGGTCCGGTGCACACGCTCCAGGGTGTCACAAAGGACATTGGGCACCGACTTTGACATCGACATCATCGACATCGACATCCACGTGCATGGCTGCTCACTGATTGGCGAGGCTGGCCGGGCTGCCATGGAGCAACGTTGTTCCCTCCCGCGCTGCACCCGGGCGCGCTTTCTTTGTATACATAAAAGTCCGAGCTCGCCGAGGTCGACGCGCTGCCATTCAGACAGTCAAACACTGCGCAAACGCCGAACATGTCTGACCGCGAGTTTGGCGGCAACGATGACCTGTCGCTGCCAAAGGGTGTGTTTTAGATCAGCCTGCAGGTCCCATTCGGGCAACTAACGCGTCCAGCGACCGTGCAGAAGATTGTACAAGACATCCTGGCGACCGAGCCGGGCATGACCTTTGCGAAGGACTCACGGGACCTGCTCATAGAATGCTGCGTCGAGTTCATCACGCTTATATCCTCCGAAGCCAATGAAATCGCCGAAAAGGACGCAAAAAAGACAATAGCCTGCGAGCACGTCAAGGCGGCGCTCGAAGAGCTGGACTTTGGTGAATACGTGCCTGCCATCCTCGAGGTTGCGCAAGACTATAAGAAGCAACAGCAGGTATGCGCCCACACATCCCTCGTAAAGCTTCCCTCGCTGACGCGCAACAGAACCGCGAGAAGAAGCAAACCAAGATCGAGCAGAGCGGCATGACCGAGGAGGAACTGATTCGCGCGCAAGAAGAGCTTTTCCGCTCGGCCACGGACAAGTTCAACTCGGCTCCCTCGTGATGAGAGTCACCTTAATGAATAATACGACACAGGCTGCGAGGCGTTGAAGGCGTTGACCACACAGGTCTCGGGATGGCGTTTGGGACATACATAGACGGAGCATACGAAGGCCACTTCTTCCCGGCTTCACGGGCCGCAGTATAAGAAGAGTGCTGCGCAACCGCAGACATAACCAAAATACCAAACGTTGGCTGAAGCTGCATTGCGCTCTGCAGCTATACATGACACGATTCACAGCCGCGCTGGCTGCTACATATTGGATGCACCGACGTTGAGTGAAAGTACGCAGTCGAGTGAATGTGAGGCTGCGTGGGGCCAGTGACGTTACGCGCCAACCCCACGAACACCAGCAGTCAGCAGTCAGCCGGCTGCCCGCCTTCTGCTTATCACTTGCACTACCCACGCAGCCCTACCCTGCATACTACCGCACACGACAACTGCATACGCAGAACGTACCGTCACCATGTCCGGCCTCGAAAATGCCCTCTTCAACCTCAAGGTCCGCCGGCGCACCGACCCCGGCTCAAATACCCCGGCTCAAATATGAGGCACAATGCTGACTTCCACAGTTCACAGCAAAGTCGCTTAACCGCCAGTCACTCAAGGCCGGGAAAGAGGAGCAGCAAGAGAAGGCAAAGCTCGAGAAGGTGCGCAAATGAACAGCCTGTATACTCGAACGTGGCTTACGAACCCGCTACAGGCTATGAAGCAAGGCCACAATGACATTGCCCGCATCTACGCCCAGAACGCCGTGCGCAAGCAGAACGAGAAGCTCAACCTCCTGCAACTAGCCTCCCGGGTCGATGCCGTTGCCGGCCGTGTTCAGACCGCCGTCACAATGCGACAAATTACCAGCAACATGATGAAGGTCAACCGCAGCTTGGATGTAGCCATGAAGTCGATGAGTCCGGAGAGGGTAAGCTTTCGCGATACGCACGAGATCACCTGCACGGTGGGCATAACATGAGAAAGAAAGCTGACATATGTTCAGATTGCCGCTGTCATGGTGGACTTCGAGAAGCAGTTTGAGAACGTCGATTCCGCAACCGAGCTCTACCACGACATCACCTCATCGGCGACCGCAGTTGGTACACCACAAGAAGATGTTGAGCGCATGATGGCACAGGCTGCGGACAAAGCGGGTGTTGAACTGCAGTCTGATCTCCAGGAGGCGCCGAAGACAAAGGTCGGTCCTACAGAGCAAGAGGAGGATGCCTTCACCGAACGACTGCGCGCGTTGAGAAATTGAGGAATAGGAGCGCACTTCTATATCATGATATACCGGCGCACTCTGGAGTTTGGGAGGAGGAGCAGGATATTGCAAATCCAATTTCTTCCAGCCTCAGCATAGGAGGCTTTACGACCATAGTATTCCTACATCACGATACCAATACCTCTGGAAATTAGTTGCAGCAGATGACTACATTCGTGTGTTGTTCCTAGCTTTTGCTGACATACGCAGATCGATTCAAAGTCCCACCTAACGGCTATCATGGACCGGCAATTCGAATCCATCCAACTCTTTGCAGACGAGCGTTATGAAAAAGAATTGATAGGCCTAACGTGGTTACCCGTGTACGGCCTGGTTCAGTGGCGCGATTGGGTAGCACATACTACGGACTGCGACTCTGGATGTCTCGTTCGCCTACGCGTGTTTCTCATCATCATGAACTCTTGGCCTACGCCACAACTCACCTTCTTTTCAAACCCTTCCATTAGATAGTACCAACCGTAGTAGCTATCGGCCGCCAGAAGTTGGTCTCTTAGCTACCATCAACCAGGCCTCTTTCTGATACATACACGGAGGCAAACATTCAAGCATGTTATGTCTGACGCCGAGTACTTCGAACAGCCAGCAGAGACAGGAACAGGAAAAAAGGCAGACGGGAACAGAGAAGATGTGATAATTCTGGTCAGGAAAATCTCGGTAATGATGACAATACAGATGTTGGCATAGTTCGAGAAGACCACAGGTCTACCGATATAGAGCTCATGTGCAACAATACGAAAGCAGTTATTGAGAGACACAGCACTCACTATCTGCCTTCCAGGCTGAATTCTTTCCTTTTCCGCGCTGTTCGCAGACTCTATGATACATTACTAGCTAGGGTTCTTCTATGTCTGTCGGAATCTCACAATGATCACTAGACTTAATGGTCTCATTCTGCGATGGAGTACAGCAGTCTTTTTCTCCATAATTACGTCTCAACCACCAAGATATTTGTCACACTTAGCAACTCTGTTATGCGTTCATCTAGTAGTTCTGTTCGATTGGGACGAGTGTAAACTATCCTATGGAATCAGAGCACTCGGCACAAAAATCACCGCTCGGTCTACCTGGACTGTCTCAGATCAGTCATCCGCAAACCCAGCAATTCACCTTGGAGTGACCGATACTGGCAAGAGGGCTTGCTGTCGGCGTTCGATGGTCGCATATAAAAACAACTTCAAGTTACCGTGAGAATACAATCCTTCAGAAAATCAATCTCATCACAAAACCTCAACCTAGCATAACACCTGGCTCACGGTGAGTCCACGCTAACCAGTCAAAATGCGTACCCATCGGCCGGAATATTCTATTTGATCTACCGACGTTCCCCAGACTTGGCACTGCAGTAGAGTGTAAGCGAGGATCCAGTATCGAGTATATCCATGAATCTTCCGCCAACGAGGGAATTCTCCGAGCGCTACTATATATCTGCAACCAGCCAAGAACTACCACCTTAAATCAAAATTCGAAACGACGCACAAGAACAGCCAAGCAGTAACCAAACGGGCGACGCACAGGACGTACCAATCAAATGATGTGTGAATCTGACAATGATCGCTGTCATATTCCACCTAAGAGATTGGTTTACCAATATATACTCAGCAAAGACCATGCTTGTCAGAGAAATACACAAGACTACAAGAGCCTTGGAAGATGGGACTGGAGCAGCGAGCCGAACACCGATGGGGCATAAAAGAGAAAGATGTCGCCAGTCAAACAACACATCATCGAGCAATCACTGACGGCAATTGCGAAACACTACCAACATGAAGTTTTCCACGACGCTTTTCTTCTTCGCAGCTTCGCTGGTCTCGGCAGTACCAACCCCTACACTCGAAGAGAGTCCTGCAAAGTTACTGGCCAAGAGAGCGAGTGTGACCGATGTTGCAAATGTTGGCTATGCCACACAAAATGGAGGGTGAGCAGATTCACTACAATTGTAAAAGGACGCACGCTGATTTTCTTCACTAGCACCAAAGGTGGTGCCGGCGGACCAACTACTACCGTGAGCACACTGCCCCAGCTGTCTGCTGCAGCCAGTGCTTCAGGAGCTCGCGTCATCGTTGTGCAAGGTGCCATCAGTGGTGCTGCGAAGGTGTCTGTTACGAGTGACAAAACCATTGTAGGCAAGGCTGGCAGCTGTACGTTCATGTTCCTTTGGTCACTTCTGTTCGTCGCTCTACATAGGATTGCAGGACTGACGATAAGCAGCACTGACAGGCATCGGCCTCACCATTCTTGGTCAGAAGAACGTGATCGTGAGGAATTTGAAGATATCTAAAGTCCTCGCAACTTACGGTGACGCCATCACCATCAACCTATCCACCAACGTCTGGGTTGACCACTGTGATCTATCCGGTGACGAGAACGTCGGCAAAGACACGTACGATGGGCTGGTCGATCTCTCGCACGCAGCAGACTTCGTGACAGTATCGCACACGTATTTCCACAACCACGTAAGTCCAATCCACAATCAGCGCAAATCTGCGGTCAGAACGTCTAGTAACTCGATCGATTACCATAGTCCAAAGGCACGCTTGTAGGCCACTCCGACTCCAACGCCGCCGAAGACACAGGCCACCTACGCGTGACATACGCAAATAACCACTTCTACAAAGTTGCGTCCCGCGGACCGCTCCTGCGCTTTGGCACAGCGCACATCTTCAACAACTACTACAACGAGCAGGACACGGGCGTGAACACACGTATGGGCGCGCAAGCTTTGATCCAGAGCACCGTGTTTGAGAACAGCGGCAAGAAGATGGTGTACACGGAGAGCAGTGATAAGGATGGGTCGGCGGTCGTTATTGATACCGTGTTTGGTGGCCAGAGCGCGAATACGGCGCCCAAGGGGACGTTGAGCGCAGGTAGCTTTACGTACCCGTACACGCTACTGGGCAGCGCCAATGTCAAGGCGGCGGTGACGAAGGAGGCGGGGCAGACCCTGGCTTTCTGAGTCTCGTAGTGGTAGCGAACTATGGTTGTTGAAGGGATGTTGAAGTAGTTTGTTCAGACCAAGCGAAGCACTTCGAGCCTGTCCGTATCGTAGCATTCTCCCTGCATCATACCGTGCACATAGGCGTCACCAATGAATATATACGACTGAGGTTCTGTATCATCGCTGTCATCAGCTCCAGAACCCCTCGTATACTCTGCGCTTATCCTTTCTTCCCTCACGGGCCGTAGTACGTACGGGACCTTCCCTCCACTTAGCAACACCACAACGCCCCCCACCTCGGCATCGACGGGCGCCCATCCCATGTACCCCTTCTCCGTAACGATGAATCTCCTCAAGGCTATCGCCGCGACGAACGCTAAAAGCCGCGATCTGATCGAAGAGTATATCTGATGCTACAGCTTCGTCTGGTGCTGCATCGTGCAGATCCACTAAACTCGCATTGCCTGCGTTATAAAGTTTGATTTGCCGTTATCTACTTCGCAGAGATTCGTACACCCAGGGCTTGACGTAGGCAGTCTAGTCTGGCACGAAAGGAAGGAATGTTTGGACTTTTTGTTCCTTCCCCATAGACGAAACTCAGTGTGTCGAACGATTCTGTTGCCCGTATAGTCGCCAGCACTACCTCTTGGTATACCTCTCTGGGCGAGCGAGTATAGTCCGGGCTGACGAGATTGCGAACATGTTGGCTTACAAGACCTAATATACCATAGATCTTGTCTAGGGGTTCGAGACATTGGCGTGATCTGAAGTCAGTGATGGTTGTGAGGTAGCGTGGGTTTCTGACCCGATGATACATACAAAGGCGAAGCAGTTTGTCAAGACCCGTGGATACGCTGCGCTTCTCAAAAGGATCATCAGATTAAGAGTCCGTGAAAGGCTCAGAGCTTTTACAGCAGACCTCTCGATGGTGGTAGTAGTCGATACAACTCTCGAGCACGCTGTTGTCTATGATGCGGTCTCCGTGTTGAAAGACAACACGTCGCGTGAGACAACATTCCTACAGGCAGGACCACCACGGAGTTGAAAGGAACTTGTGAATGTGGCTCTGCAAGATCCTGGAACCAGTGTCCATCCCTTGGGCTTGGAGTGGCTGGTACGATCAACGCCCAGACCCTACCAGCTTGAAACCACGTGAAGGAGAAGAACAGCTTGTGAATGTGTTGTGGTTGCGATGGAAATGTGAAGTGAGACATCCATTGTACTGGTGGACGTGAAGTGGTTGTGCCCCGCAAGACTGCATAAGCGGCTGGCGAGGCTCTAAAGATAAGCAAATAGTGCTGATGTCGGAAAGGATAACATATATGTTTTTGGCCCAAAACGCCGCGCTATGCTGTCGATGTGATGCAATGACGATAAACCTTGTGTTTTGAAACATCGCCAGTCTCCTATTCGTCCTGCTGCCACTGGTATTCCAGCTTTTCGATATTCGCTTTGCGATTCCTCGACTTAAACCATTCGCTCTCGAACCCATTCCCTCTATCCACGCCGTCCCATCGGTGACCGGGGCGAATGCCGTATCGATTTGGTTGGAACGCTCCGGTGTAAAGCGGCTTGCCTGTGATGCTGCGTCCAGCCTTTTTCTTGCGCAGAAAGCCAGCTGCAGGGTCGTTCCAATGTCCTCGCTCTTTCAGCTCGTCGTTCAGCTCCGCATCGTCGGCGTACCGTGCGACTGTCATCGTCTTCGCATCTTGCAGTGCCTGTTTCCGTTTTGCTGCAGCAGCGTTTTGTACATCTCCACGAGCTTCTCTCTCCTTCTCCAACTTCTTGCGCTCCTCATCTTCGGCTTTCTTTCGCGCTTCTGCACGCTTCATTGCAACGTTGATAATGCGACCGCTTGCGTCTCGGTAGATGGTTTCTTGCGCCGCTGCACCTAGTTCTTTTGTAGCTTGCTCAGCCTTCCGCTGTTCTGCGTCTTGCCGTTGCTTCATATCTGCAGCAACTTGCGCCGCGGTTTGTAGACCTGCTCGTGCACCAGACTCCAACCTCAGCACTCCTTCAGTATCCACCATTTCGGGTGCTTCGTCTTCGGCGTCTGCTGCTTGTTGCCGGTCGGCGGCTGTCGAGGCTATGATTGCGTTTGCGGCGGCTTCGTCGGCGGCAAGCTGTTGTGCGTGTGAAGGTGCAGCGACACCCACTGTCGCCCATGTTGCGGCGCTGGTTCCTTTGGATTTCTTCTTAGACTTTTTGAGGCTTGCTCCTCCCACTGATAGATCCGTCAGCATGTGATAGGTGTACGAAAGCTTCGAGGGTGTCGTACTGATCAAGGGCGCATCTTCATCATCTTCATCTGCTTTATCCTTCCACCCAAGATTATCATCATCGTCAATTATAAGGCCACCGTTCTTCTCCTTTCTCTTCCGCTTTTTGGACTTCTTTTCCGAGTCCGCCGTGAGGTAATTTTTCGCTAGGTAGTCGGCGAGAGACATATTGTAGTGAGGTATAATTGTAGAAAAGTGCCTGCAGTCGCCAAAGTGCAATGCTCGGAGAGAGGCAGGCCTTGGCAATGATGTCTATCACGTGCCAACGTGTATTCGCGCCAAACCATCTACACTCTATTGACTCACAGAAGACTCAACAGTTACGATAGGAGCACTGATTTTGTACTCCGTTTGATAACACCGTAAATTCTCGTTGGATTTTGTTGATACTGCGAAGCTACTCGTCCAGTTCCGGCAATCTCTATCTAATATCGAATCATCAACAACATGGCGCCGGGCGCACGCTCAGAGGAAGCATGGCTGTGGCATACAACAGTCTGTGAGGCGATACAGGAGGTACCTTATGGGAAGGTGACAAGTTATGCGCACATTGCAAGGCTGGTTGGGAAGCGTGAGCACTTCATACGCGTGACTGTGACACGATGAGTCGCTAACATGTTGTAGCTCAGTGTCCGAGGTAAGACATGGCATCACAGAAACACACCAGCTGCTATGCGACTAACAAGTGACGTCAAGACAGGTGGGAGT
The DNA here is from genome assembly GCF_004011695.2 of Ascochyta rabiei. NCBI lineage: Eukaryota > Fungi > Ascomycota > Dothideomycetes > Pleosporales > Didymellaceae > Ascochyta > Ascochyta rabiei. The sequence continues at coordinate 1,251,213 of NC_082411.1, read as the reverse complement.
CTGTCTCAAGCATTTGCCGCCGCCATCGACGGATTCGAGCAGGAAGAGCCCAGCCTTTCACAGCGATAACGTGCCCTGGCAGCGCGTGATTAACTCTAAAGGCGGCATCAGCCCAAGGTCAGTCGTTTGTCTTTTGCGTGCCTGTGGATATTGTACTCCCTTGCTCAGGGTCCTTGTCTGACATAAACCAAGAGGGCCAGGCGCAGCAAGCCGGCAGGCTGGTGCTCTGAGGAAAGAAGGGGTGGAGGTAAGCGAAGACAGTATGGGCCTATACACGGTTGACTTCAAAACATATGGTTGGTTCCCCAACGAGCTCCCAAGCGAAGCGGGCTTGGTAGAGGGTAGTGACGAGGAGGATGAGGACGCAGCAGCATACCATACCTGAGAGCATTATTACGGCATTCAGGAACGGCTACGGTCTGTTGTGAGGCTGTTTCCAGCCAACTACTGTGTACCGCTCCGCAAGAGCCGACTTGGACAAGATTAGAGATGTGATTTGTGTCAGCGGTCTCGCCCAGGGACCGAGCGCAGCATTCCTGTGGAATTAGGGACGCCGTCTTAGCCGCAAAAGGCGCAGGCTGACGACCGGCCAATTCCGGATCGTTATCAGGCTGGTGTTTGAGGGGTTGGTCGTTAGTGGTCGTATAATCAGCCACAATTCGTTGAACAGAACACAGCCTCTTGAATCACCAGCTTGATTTCGCTGGGACAGTACTCTGGTACCCGGCACAAGTTTCGTGAGTGGGGAGGTAACCAGAGGTGCTGTGTGAAGTGGCTCGACTCAATAGATTACATCAAATTCCACCTGCCCTGTGTGCAAAACAGCATAGGTCTGTCTTTACCTGCATTTGTTAGTCTGCAGGATATGTATGCAAAGTAATTACAGCAAAGCTAAATTCAACTGATGTGAAAGATTCCGCTGAGCCTTCCTGGCTGCCTCCCGCCCCACAAGACATTTGCAGGGTATCAAACATAGTACAGTAGATAATAATCTTGCCGTCATAGTAGCGAGTGTCGAAATAGCTGCTTTGCTGAGCGTATTGACAGCTGCGTGTTTGTTGTTTAAATAACAGAATGCGTGTTAGGGATGGATGCTGTGACGGTTATTGTCTGAAGCCGAGATTATGTGGGGTCGGCGATCGGGTGCATCGACCTCCACCTCGACGGCCAACCCAGGTCCGCCTTCAGACCACCCACGTTTACGAATGCGAGGCGCATGATTCCCTGATGATGCCATCATGGGCGTCGGCCACCTACGCGTCAAACGGACCCTAGTCGGGCTGACAAGCCTCGGCGTATCGGAGCTGGCGCAGGTGATCACGTAGCTAACAGCTTCCCGCGCCTCAAGCTCCTTATCAGGGACCATACCTTGGATGACAAAGGCGCCTACGACGTCGTTCATTGCATAAAGGGCGGTGCTCTCGTAAGAGTAAACAGTTTCCCCGCGCTTTCACAAGCTCCGTCATCTCCGAGTGCCTGCATCGCTTGGCCACCCTTCCTGCCTAAACACTTGACTCACTCACCAGTCACATCTAAGACAGCTGCTACCAGTCACCAGTCGCGCCCACTACCGAGCTTATTACTGCCTACTGCAGCTGGCATACCTGCCGTTTGTTGACTCCGTCATTCTTCCACTCATCCAAAACGAAACCCTCCTATCTAGCTACCTACCATATCCCAACGCATTCTGAGCCTACCTATCCACCAGTATACCACTCCCAGTCAAGCAAGCCTCCATAGCTGCCGTCATGGCTTCTGAACAGACCTACACCAGCGACCTTCGCAGCGACGCCAAAGAGTTCCGCCGTGACAAGGACAGCCGGGTGAAGTGGGTCAACGGACCGTCGTACGGCCCTGGACGACGCATCGAAGATGGGAAGCCTCGTCCTGCTCGCGTCTTCCCCAACATCAAGTGAGTCGTGTCCATCTCACCATTGCATGGTCTGGATGCTGACAGGTACAGGTCGTCCTACCCTGGTCCGATGAAGGCACGAAACGCTCTGAACAAGGACATCGCTGTTGCCAGTGACGATTCATCAGCAGACGAGGAAGTCGACCATCCCTCTGCTGCCCCAGCTCCAGATGCCGAGGTCGCCTACTCCTTCGATGCTGAGCGAGGGCCAAGTCACGGCAGCCAGATCCTAAACGTCGCCCTCGAGAAGGCAATCGAGCGATATGAGATTCTTGAGACAGACAAGATAATCAAGAACGAGTACGAGGTGCTGGACGCTGATGGCGAGCCCCTTTCGCCTGCTTCAAAGAAGAGGCACGTCGCGCCTGAGGACGCCGATTACGAATTTGTTGACGCGTAATGCTCAGCGACTGCAACGCCAGCCCCTGTCTTTACCTTGTTTTCGCTTGTCGTCGATTCTGCATACACCTGATTAGCGTTTCTTCTGACATTTCACTGGCCTCAGCTCCATCTCTATACCACTAATTTGACTTGCGTCATTTGCATTATACGGTTCAGGGCATCAATAGGTGAGCGTACGGCGCTTCCTGAGGACTTGAGCAGCCTTATACCACGTCGGCTTGCTTCGAGGTTATCGCATTGTTATCTTTTTCTGAAGTCACGACGGACTGATTGCCGAGTTGGTTATCGGATCTTTGTGGCACCTTGTCGTCTTGCCGGTATGAGCTCGGTCTCGAGCATTCTGCAACATGGTACTTCGTGCTCTACTCAAGATTAATGAGCACATCAAGTTGAATGAATTCATGCTCCTCTGATAAATGGAGAAATACACATGGACCGTGTGCAAATGTGTTGACATCATCCCAAGTACTTTGCAGGTCGGCAGTTTGTTGTGTTGATGCAATGCGCTCAGTTACAAATCCAGAAGGCCGGTGCGCAACTGTGGTGTGCTTTTGCCAAGCTGCTGCGCAGCGGCGTCTATCACTCAACAAAGCATACGTCATCTATCGACCAACAAGCCGCCTCGTGCGCAGTGTTTTCCCAGAACATTTCGCTCTTGCGACTAACTACACAGTACAGCCAAGATTGCCGATCGTCACTAACCGCTACGCGATCGCCACTTTACTGGGACCACTGGCGCATGGTGCACTCACTGGCAGTTCGTGTGGTGGACTGAGCTCTTTCCTTCTTCTTGACTGCACCTGCTGCTTGAACACTTTACACACCAGACCTTTTTCAGCACCATGCCTGGGACTAGGCCGAGATGGATGCTGCATGTGCAGGCCGTATTTTGGAGGTTCCTCATGGGAATTGGCATGTCTCTCCACAAAATGGCACGACCTCGGCCATCTCGACCTACGTTTCATAGGGACATCGACGCGACTGTCTCCCCCCTCAAAGGCACATTTCGACTCCATTTCTACGTACCGAAGGACTACAAACGCTACAAAAAGCTCAAGGGAAACAAAAAATACCCTTGTGTAATCAACTTTCACGGTGGAGGATTCGTCTTGGGAACAGCACAAGACGATGCCCGCTGGTCCAACATCGTTGTCGAAGAAGTCGGCGCCGTCGTTGTCTCGGTCGCATACCGCCTCGCGCCAGAGTTTCCATTTCCTACCGCCGTAGAAGATGGTGCAGATGCGATACTGTGGCTCGCGCAACACGCAGAGGAGCTTATGTTGGATTCAGATCGGTTTGCAGTATCAGGTTTCTCTTCAGGAGGCAACATGAGCTTCACGGTACCCTTGTGCCTGCAGGGCGAGCTCTTCGATCGAACACCGTCTGGCGCACAAATTATCGATGGTCGAGCGGGTAGCGTGCCGAACGCCGTCATCCAGCCTCCACCAACCACACACTCGACTGCTACTGCATCCGGCTCAACCTCACGTGTACCACTCATGCGCCAGCAGTCGCGCCTCGACCGAATCGCAATGCTTCGCCAGACAGGCGCATCGTCGCTATCCCTCGTTTCGTCATATAAAGATGGACCAGCAGTGTCGATTATGACACAGGGAAACAACAGTATAGTTAAAATCAGAGGGATAGTATCCTTCTACCCACCCACAGACTACACAGTCACTCGTGCACAACGAAGGGCCACATGCGCACGCGCAGACCAGAACCTCCCCGCTGTCTTCACGGAACTCTTCGACGACTCGTACCTCCAACCGCCCTCCCTCGATCTCGCACACCCGTGGCTCAGCCCTGGGCAAGCACCGACCCACATGCTTGAAGCTCTGCCAGACGATATCGTGATGTTCTGCTGCGAATGGGATATGCTGCTCGCAGAGGGCGAACGGTTCAGAGACAAGCTGCAGAAGGACCTGGGCAAGCGCGTGCACTACCACTGTGTGCCCGGGCCGCATGGCTGGGACAAGGCGCCAAATCCGCTGAGAGAGTCACCCGGTGCGAGGCAGCAGTATCTTGTTGCTTGCAGGGAGTTGAGGAGAATGTTTGAGATCGACGAAGATGAGGAGGAACACGAACATGGTGCGGACATGCCGTGTAGAAAATATCACAAGTCTGTAGATATGGGGAAGCTGCAGGTACCGCCAAGGTAGTTTGATGGTCGAGTCAATCTTTTCTCGTTAATAGGCGTTACTGTATCGGCACTGTGTAGCAAAATCGATTGTATCTATATTGTCACAAAGTTTTTACTATGGTCTGTATGCAAACTTTCTTGTACGCCCAATTATGCGTGTGAATCGATCCATGTAAGAACGCATAACCATCACACAAGGATACTTCGCCCTTCTCTACGTCTCTTCCTTGGGCGCTTTGCCACCCCACTCGTCAAGAATGTTGTCCATCAAACCACTAGTAGATCTCGAACGACAGCTGCACCGTACTACAAGCCAGTACGAGCTATGGGGAATTTTCAGACCCTTTCATCGTCATGGTTTCAGTCGTACCATGGTAGACTTTGGGAGATACCTAGAAGAGTATTATAGGAGAGATATCTCATGGAAGTCTGATATCGTAGATGCTTTCACTGATATCCTCAATGCAGTCGATGGCTTGGACCATTGTAGCGTGAACGTCCAAGGGCTGAACGAGCAATGGCCAATGCGGGCTAGAGAGGATTGATGTTATGGCTAGAAGAACGCGAAGATGACGGAAAGCAACACGTACCCTTTGATCATGTCTTTGACTTCCTGCGTGGATTCGACGTGCAGAATAACAATACTGGACGCGCCGGCGTCAAGAGCTGTGTAGCGCGAGAGCTCGTCTTTCTTGGGCACACTGACGATTGCCAGGGCGTGGCCTCCAGAATGAGTTTATGCCGCATGGAGGGCACTCCGTGTTGTTGGCCACCTTCTTCTAATAGGTTCTTCATATTAACATACTTGTGCAACTCAAGTCTATCAAACATGCCGTACTCGACTTCTATCTAAATCAAATCGGGCTTGGTGGAGACGAGAAGCTTGGTCACGAATGTATTTTGATGCCGTGAGCGATACCGAACAACGTCTTCGCTGTATCGGTCATGGTATCTTTATGTGCTTGACGGGGTATGTGATCAGGATAGAGCAGTAGGGTGCGTGTGCGTGCAGCTCCGGCTGCTCGCTGTAGGGTTTGATGTCTGCTATTGCGAAGATACTCCAATAAAACTTGCTTAATATTTGAAATCAAGATGACAGTATGATCGCAGTGATTGCTAGTTGATTTTCAGACTCTCAGCGTCTACTATCGGTGTGCAAATCACTTTCATATTGCCGGAAGCTATCCTTAGTTGGCTACTACTCTGGAGGTACTCACGTAGGGTGCACATGTGTATGGTGGAGTGAGGTGCTGACGGCCGCCTAGGCATGGTGTCAGTGCTTGTGATTAAGTTCATGTGTGTGATTTCACCCGGCTATTCGTCTATGATATGAAACAAAGTGAAAAGTGAGATGGTAATCTGGAAGTTAAGCATTAATCAAGCGTGTTACATTGAGACTCAACGTATCAATTTGCGTTAGGGTGAGGCGTTGATGTAAGACTCGAAGATTCGAAGACAGTGAAAGCGAAAAGGGACAATGTTGGGCCGATTAGCGGAAACAATTATTGCACACGAGCGTGGATGTCCACAAAAGTAGGTGTTTTCAATTGCTACCTCCATTGAGGAGGCTATGAATGTTGTACTCTACACCGGTGCCGTGGACGGCGGCAGCCTCAGTTGTAAAGTCTCAGTGTAACGCGGAGTGGTATAAAAGTGTGCCAGTATCTTCTTCATCTATCCCTGTCTTGCTCTTGCATCCAGTTCAGCCGTTTGATGAACGGATGTTCCACTAACTGTCCTCTTCTTCCTCTTACTGCCTTCATGGCGATGGCTTCGTCCACATCGGTTGCACATGTGGTGGGCTCAGCGTTGAGTACCTTAGCGGTGAGAGTGTCGATGCCTGGCTCTGATAACTCGGGGACATACTCTGCGTCGATGGTTGTGTGCGCACTCTTCCAACCTCATGTTGGCTGACCTTGAGTGTCGGCTTCTGCAGTATCGCATTCACAGGTCTTTTTGGCGCCGGCGCTGCCTCAATGACGAGACTTCCCTTCTCTGCTGCCGACTCCTCCATCTCTGCAGCTTCCTTGGCCTTCTTGCTTCGCGAGAACATGCAGCCAAGGACCGGAATAATGACAAGCAAGAGCATAACACCACCTGCTGCGATGCCAGCCCAGATACCCATCTCGAGTTTCACCATCTTGAATGAGGTAGTTGCCGCGGATCAAAGTGCAAGGTAGTATGATGTGGATGGTAGCAAAATTAGGATCGTCCTTGGTATGTATGTTGTCAAGGTCGATCACTGACAATAACGAAGGTAAAATGATAATGTATGACCGAAGGTATAGATGTCACGAAAACGAAAGTCGACAACAAAGTAACGAACGGCTGATCGAATAAATCGGGGACTGATAAGTGCACTCATCGTCTTGCGCCGGGTACCAAAGGCTTTTTACTTCACAGCAGTGACAGCACTATCGTCTCCTGACAGCCCAGGCCGATGCGACCATAATACTCGTCAATCCCAGCAAGCCACGGCGGAGTATTAATCGAGCGAGCGTTCCTGTTTAGACTATTGTGGGAAATTGTCCAGTCAGACCCCCACAATTTCCACATTCGACCAGACAGACAGCAGAGTTGGGACGGGTGCTAACCAGAAGTGGTAACATGAATCTTCTCCAGCTGAGATCTAGCCACGCGGACGCAACGTAGTCGAATTTTTTCATGTCTTGGCCATGAAAACCCCGCCGGTTTTCATTAGAATCAAGTCTTGAGTTGTTCTTCGCTGGCATTGGCAGGCACCAGACGATGGGGGGTCAACCGATCTGAGCGCTGGAAAATAGTCGGGATACGAACTGGGCACTTTGGGTGGTCGCACTGCGAGCTTTTATTTGAAGATGCGCTGGATCACTGCGAGCGACACAAGGACATCTTCGCAGGCTCTTGCAGAGTTTTGACGTGCTCGGTATGTCGAGTGCTTCGTGCAGCGAATTCACTAGTCTTCTCAAGCGGGCGCTGAAAGGCTGATGGTAAGGTTTGGAGCCGCCGTACTAGCTGCAACGCCTTTGTAAAGCGGCCGCTCCGGAGAGTTGGCAAGGTGAATCGGGATACTTTATGACATGCCCATGAACTGTAGATATGCGAGTTGCTTCTAGCGGTCATGTGCAACTTTTGTTGCTATGTCGCATTGCAATCTACGCAAGAACCTCAAGTTCTTTTCCTTTTTTTTTCCTTTCTTTTTTTGTCTCTCAGGATACCTACATCCACGGAACCAAGGCTGCCCAGCCGGCATTCGCCTTACCAGGCGCTCATGCACAAGGATCATCCGCGGCTGACATCGCGATGTGGAAGAGAGTGCGGCTTGGGAGAGTGTCGCGTTCCTGAACGTGGCAGAGGTCCATGCAGGAGTGGGGGGGAATGGGTCGATCTGCCGAGCCAAAAATCATTAGTGTGGTCCAGCACCACAACCAGTTTAACGGATCACGTCGTGGCTTCCCCCGAACATAAGGCTGAATCGTGTGTCACCTGGTTCAACACCCGACAACTGAAATAGTTTCAATCATGAGTGCACGCATCAATGACGACGACCGTGTGGCGGCCGCGTACGATATATGATTTACTCCACTTGACTATATACAACAAGCTCGTCAATTTCATTGTCCACTTCTTCCCAAGAATCTGTTAGTATTAGGTCTTCATGGGCATCATCAGTACGTGGTCACACAATACACCATGGTACTCTCTATTTTACTTCGACTTCGTGCCATAGCTACGAACCTGCGCTCCCTCATCTTCAACCTCACATCTTGTCATACGTCCTATTTCGAGAATCCATCACGGATCTCGACAAACTTCATGTATCTGTCTCTTGCCCAGCGGCGAGAACTCTTGCCATACACAATCATAGGCCAACTCGAAGCCATGATTACAAAGCTAAGGACGCCAAGGACAATGAAGCAGTTCTCCATTCCAGAGTCAATCCAGTAACTTGCAACGAACGTGAAAAGCATAGCAAGGGTGTTGTTGATGACGGCAACACCGACCATGCCCTCGAGGACCATGTCACTACCGGAGCGTTAGTAAATGCAAAGTGGCATGGGATGAGAATACTAACGGAAAAGAGTCCGCAAGGTAGGATAAACTCAAGTCGCCAGCGCAGCCATATCCGAAACCGATGAATCCCAAGCCCACGTATGGTACAGGCCATGCCCAACCACGTGCAGACCCGATACCAAATAGCCACATGCCAGTGGGAAAAACAAGTGTGCAAAGGGCCATGAGATGCAAGCGGAACTCAGCTTCCATGACACCCTTGTTGCGCTTGATCATCCATTGCATGAACTTGTCACTGCCGTAACCTCCGTACGCACATCCGATTAGACTGCCAATGAGGGTTGGTAGGTTCATGTTACCGACCTGGTTCTGGGTATAATTCCAGGGCTCATTGTACCACCAATCTTCTTGGACAGTCAGGTAGAATGAGAGGCAGATGTTTTGCAGGCCCCACTGAAAACCAGCGTACCAGACAGCCGGGAAAGTGAATACACGCAGGGTGTGCCACAGACGATGGAAGTACTGCTTGGCACCGGTACCTTGGAGGTTGGGGGCAGGCGTGATAACCTTGATACGGTCCCAGTACGTCTTGCGCCGAGAATGGGAGAAAGACATGCGGTTTCTTGCAGTGTTTGAAGGGTATCCATCTTCGGCGTTGTTGAACGAGTCCTCTGTGCTATTGCGCTTCTCTACAGGCTGCACACATTTCTCGTGTCCTTCGCTGGTCGCGATGTTGTGGTCTATGGAAACGGTGTCTTCCACGTCGGGCAATATTCCAACCGGGGCGTGCTCCATAGTCTTCTCGGGCACTAGATGTTCAGCGTCTACCACGAAACGGTCTCCGTTTCCAGTAAGATAACGGTCACGATTGAATTCAGTCTCTTCGAGACCAAAGAAAATGACAATCAGGCTAACACCGCAGATAATAGCTCCCGCGTAGCCGATCCATCGCCAGCCAAGGCCGTTGGCCAGATGATTTCCGATAAGAGGTCCTAGGTAGGTACCTATGGCGGTTGCGAAGGTATATATACCAAAGACACTGCCCGTTTGATGCTCGAACCAGATGTCGAGAAGGGAGAGCTGGACAGTGGCTTCGCCAACCGACTCTGCGGCACCGACAAACAGCTGGCTCCAAACAACACCTGCAACGTTGGTGATACGGCCATACCAGATGAGACCGCCAATATTGACAAGCAGAGAGATGAGATATCCAAGACGTCGTCCGTACAAATGGACTAGTGGAGAGCTAAGCAAAGTCCAGTATCCAATGGCAATGAACAAAACACCGGCGCCAGTATTAAAGACGTCATAGCTGATGCCATACTCTTCGTTGACGCCATCCGACCCGGATCCAGCGTTGTTGGATGTTGCAGCTGTTAGCCCGACCATGTACAGGACCAGGACAGAGTGCCAGATCTTCCTTGGTTTGGACCATCGCAATGGGTCGTTCGGGGACTCTGAAGGTTGCGGTACGAGGACGATGTCACCATGTTTCAGGAGGGAAGCATCTCCAGGTAAATTGTTGCCGTTCTCATCGTAGAGTCGTCGTGTGCCTGGGATGACTTCTTCAAACTCAGAATGTTGGGCGGCCATTGGGTAGGAATTCCTTGGGAGGCTGATATCAGCCAAGCCGTTTGCGCTAATGCGATTCAAAACGTGTAAAAACTTCTAACGAAGTCGACGCCTCCAGCGTCGATAAATGTCAGCAGGCAAGCATTCCGTTCTGGTGTGAAGGAGAAGAAGCGACAAGCAACAGCCGCAGAAATTGACCAAATCTCTTATCTGCACTAAAAGCTAATCGCAAGCTTGGGCATGAGACGGCCCGCGGCAGAAGACCCGAAATAATGTAGGTTATTCCCGAACCGGTGGCGGTAGACTACGGCAATTCGAATTTCGGTTAGGATGAACCACTAAACACGGAAAATAGGCACGAGTGGTTCGATCGATCATGTCGAGGCTGTGATAGTTTTGTCTGGCAGTTTGGTTGATAGAGTCTTGATTGATATGATGCGTCCATGTAATGGGGAGGCGCATATAGCTGAGTGTGCACTCAACGCCTACGTATCAATCCGGTGACTTGCTACCAGTTCGAAGAACGCAATGGCAATGTCCACAATGCATCAGACTCGCATTGCATGAGATGTCCTGCTGAATATCGTGACAGCGTGAGTCATGCTGTGGACTGTAAGGCTTGTTCCTTTGATGGTCCTGGTTTGGCGTTTGTTGCTGGTCGTCTTTCCTGATGATTGTACCGTGTGGTCGCACTATACGATCGATATTTAATCTTTCTTGAGGAAGAAGGCCTCACGGTAGAACTTTGCCTCTTCGATACTTTCTAAAATATCTGCACGGGCCTCATGGAGCATCTGTTTCCTAGGAATCTTCTTCAACGTCTCTTTTGGTGCCCATCTTCGTGCAGCTTCTTTGATGCTGCTGACATCGAAGATTCGATAGTGAAGATGATCGATGATCGGCTTGTATGGCTGTAGCACGAGAAACCCTCTATCGGCATGGATGGAGTTGCCAGCAATGAGTGCAGTACGGCGCTCCGGTGCAAATTTCTTGATGTATTGCAGCAAGCCCTCAGCAGCCATTTCTGCAGTGGTAGTCGAGTCGAGACAAGCCTGTGACAGACCAGATTCGCCATGGTGTCTTGTGCACCACTCGCCCATCTGATCAAGTTGCTCTTTTTTGTGGTGAATGATAGCTTCATAACCCTCCTCGTCAAGTATGTTAAGGTCTGCATCAGTGACGAAAGCGGCAAGAGACATGATGGTATCCTTGCTGGTGTCTAAACCAGTCATCTGGTGGGGTTCAGTACACAATGCATCTGCGTTTTGGGTTGAGAATTATACCTCACAATCTATCCATACTAGAGGAACCTTCGATACCGATGCCATTTCTGAAGTTTCTCAAGTGGTGATGCAAGTGTCATGGTCGTGACGTGGGTGAATGAATGGGTAAGGTGAGAGAGAGCTAGCATCGTTTGGGCTTAAGTGGAAAACGCGTCGTCGCGTGTACTAGCGCGATTTCAAAGCACTGTTCCTCCAGCCCTCAACGCGCCCACAACACGCGCCCTATCTCTTGCACGAGCCTCTTGTTTCTTCTGTTCTTGTTCGAATTCCATTTACCCCGTAATACAACATGTCTCGCGCAGCCAAACTTGCGGAGCTGCGAGCGTTGCGCGCTGCTGGCAAGACGCGCCTATCCACATACGAAGTCGCCGAGGAGGAGGACCTATACGATACAGTTGATGATGAGGGGTATAAGAAGATTGTGCGAAACCGGCTAGATCAGGACGATTTCATCGTCGACGACAATGGCGAGGGATACGTCGACGACGGCAGGGAAGAATGGGATGACGGCCAGGGCCGCTACAAATATGCTGCCACAGACAGCGAGGAAGAAGATGAGCGGCCCAAGGGCAAGGCCGGTACGCAGCATCTGATTGTCGATTTGAAGGCCTACGGTTGACGCGTAACAGCTAAGCGGAAGCGTGAAGAAGACGCCGAGAAACAGGAGAAGATCAACAACGGAATCAGCAAGTATTTCAGCGCAAAGACAGCTGCGAAAGCCCCAAAACCAAAGGTATCTCAACAGAGCTTCTCACAATTAATTCGAGAGATTGACTGACGCGCATAGCCTGTCGCCAGTGCTGCTGACAATGACTTCATGGACGACCTACTCGGCGAAATCGACACAAACAACGCCCGTCGTTCCGCACCACGCATGCGTCCCGTGAAGAACGAAGCTAGGAGAAAGACCCGTGTTTTGTCTCCACCAGTATCAGAGAACCGACCTGCTCTCAAGACGAGACAAACCAATGACTCCGATTCATATATGCCAGACACGCCCCCAGCGGCAAATACGTACGCAGATGATGATGATCTTCCTACATTTAACGACGAAGATGTACCTATGAGCGACGCAGTTCTACCATCATCACCAGTCACGAAAGCTGTCGAGCGAAAGTCGAAGCCTGTAGTCAAATTCGAGGAGGAAGAGGAGGATCTAATGGAAGTGGCCCTGCCCACAGGACACAACGGTTTGCCTGTTGCCAGTGTAAACATGGCCGGAAGACGGCCAATAGCCAAGATCAAGAAGGCAGACTATCCGACACCAGCCAGCTCCTCCCCTGTGAGACCTTCCACAGCCTCGGTAGATGCGTCCTCCTGGAACGATGTCACAAGCAGGCTCAATGTCATGAGTAGTCCAGCCCCACAGACCACAGGTGTTGGCAAAATGAGGCCTGAGTCAGCGCTAGAAGAGGACGGTAGTTTGCACATGTTCTGGACCGACTACACAGAGGTCAATGGCAGTCTGTGTCTTTTTGGAAAGGTCAAAGACAAGGTAACGGGTGGTTATGCGAGTTGCTTCGTCAAGATCGACAACGTCTTCAGGGAGCTCTACTTCCTGCCGCGCGAATACCGCCATATCAGAGGCGTGGCCACCGATCAAGAAGTCGAGATGAGCGATGTCTACGAAGAAGTGGACTCCATCATGTCAAAGCACCGAGTTACGATGCATAAGATCAAGCCCTGCACAAGGAAGTATGCCTTCGAACTACCAGACGTACCTAAAGAGGCCGATTATCTTCAGCTCCTGTACGGATATGACAAGATGCCTCTTTCCGCTGAGTTGACGGGAGAGACATTCTCGCGAGTTTTTGGCACAAACACTTCTCTCTTCGAACAGTTTGTCTTGGGAAAGAATGTAATGGGCCCTTGCTGGCTGAAGATCGACGCCGCAGACTGCGGTGCGATCCACAATGCTTCCTGGTGCAAACTCGAGGTGTCAGTCACCAAGCCGAACAACATCGCAGTCCTGAGCAACTCGGATAATCTCGATGCTCCTCCTATGACTCTTATGAGCCTGTCCCTCCGCACCACTTTCAACGCGGCGGACAACAAGCAAGAGATCCTCATGGCGAGCGCCATGATCTACGACAACTTCTCTCTGACAGATACATCGTCGATCGAAGAGATGCCATGCAAGAGCTTCACCATCATGCGACCTAATGGTGCGGCTTTTCCCACAGGATTCCAGACTGATGCCTCAAGGCTGAAAGGCAATTTCTCGTTCATGAAAAGTGAGAAAGAGTTACTCAGCTTACTCATGGCCATGTTCCAACGCCATGACCCGGATGTGCTTATTGGCCATCGCCTCGATGATGTAGATTACAGTGTTCTGCTCAATCGTCTGCGCGAAAACAAGACACCCGGATGGCATCGAGTGGGCCGTCTTAAGAGGAGCGACTGGCCGAAGAACTTTGGGAAAGGAGGTGGCAGCTTCTTTGCCGAAAAGCAGCTGGCTGCCGGTCGCCTGTTGTGTGACTTGGCCAATGACCTCGGCAAGTCTCTCATGACCAAGTGTCAGTCCTGGAGCTTGGAGGAGATGTGTCAGCTAGTTCTCAACAAGCGGCGTGAAGAGCTTGACAATGAGGCTGCACTGAAAAGCTGGGCGACCAGCAAGGAGGGGCTGCTGAACTATGTCAAGCACTGTCAAGCCGATGCCTACTTCATCGCTGCCATCTCGATGAAGGTGCAGATGCTCCCTCTTACTAAGGTTCTGACCAATCTTGCTGGTAATTCGTGGGCACGTACGCTGAGTGGCACCCGTGCTGAGCGAAACGAGTACATTCTACTCCACGAGTTCCACAAGAACCAGTACATCTGCCCTGATAAACAGTGGGGCAAGGGCAAGATCAAAGTCGAGGAAGAGAATGCCGAAGGTGAAGAAGGTGTGGATGCAAAGAAGAAGGACAAATTCAAGGGTGGCCTTGTTTTTGAGCCGGAGAAGGGTCTTTACGACAAGTTCATCCTTGTCATGGACTTCAACTCTCTGTACCCCAGTATCATCCAGGAGTTCAACATCTGCTTCACAACAGTAGAGCGATCTGACCTAGCCGAGGACGAGGACAAAGTGCCAGAGGTACCCACGCACCAGGACCAGGGTATTCTTCCACGTCTAATTGCCACACTTGTGTCTCGTCGTCGCGAGGTCAAGAAGCTCATGAAGGACAAATCAGCCACAACAGATCAGCTGGCTACGTGGGACATCAAACAACTCGCCTTGAAGCTTACTGCCAACTCCATGTACGGATGTCTGGGATACACGAGGTCCCGATTCTACGCACGACCTCTTGCCATGCTCACTACCTACAAGGGTCGTGAGATTCTCCGACGGACGAAAGATATGGCTGAAGAGAAAATGCTTCGCGTCATCTACGGTGATACTGATTCCGTCATGATCAACACCAATGTTGACAACATCCAAGAAGCACTAAAGTTGGGCAACGAATTCAAAAAGGAGGTCAACGACAGCTACAGACTGCTAGAAATCGACATCGATAACGTATTCCGTCGTATCCTGCTACACGCCAAGAAGAAGTACGCCGCCATAAACATGGTTCCGGTCGACGGTAAATATATCGAAAAACTCGAGGTAAAAGGTCTTGACATGCGACGCCGAGAGTACTGCGCTCTGTCCAAGGAGACATCTACGTATGTGACAGCCCAAAGACCTCCGACCTGCCAATGCTAACAGAGCCTCTTAGCGAACTCCTCAACTTTCTCCTTAGTGGCGAAGATCCGGAGACCGTTGTCGAGAAGATCCATAACCACCTCCGCGAACTGTCCAAGAAGATGCGCGAATACACAGTTCCGACCCGCAAGTACACGATTTACACGCAACTCGGCAAGAACCCTGATCAATACCCCAACGGCGCCTCAATGCCTTCTGTTCAGGTTGCTTTACGTTTGCAAGCCAAGGGAAAACACGTCAAGGCCAAAGATGTCATGTCCTTCATCATCACGGGTGACAGCTCTGGGTCCGCTGAGAACGCAGCCAAGAACGCCTACCCTGTTGATGAAGTGCTCAAGCCCGAGAGTGAGCTGAAACCAGACATTGACTACTATCTGCACAAGCAAATTCTACCACCGGTAGAAAGGCTATGTGCTCCGATTAGCGGGACAAACATCACGCTCCTGGCGTCCTGTCTTGGGCTGGATACGAGCAAGTACCGGATCAGCAGCGCGACTTCGGGCGTGCAGCAGGACACCGAAGTCCACCCCCTCGAAAGTCAAATCCCGGATAGTGTGCGGTTCCAGGACTGCACGCCCCTCTTCCTCCGCTGCCGGACATGCACGAGCGTCAGTCCCTTCTTTGGCGTTGCGGATCTTCGGACCAAGACGCTCTCGCGCCAAGGCATAACGTGCGCCAACAAGGAATGTGCAGCAGTCATACCGACCATGTCTATCGTTGCACAGCTCGAGTCCCAAATCCGCCAGATGCTCGCCACCTACTACTCTGGACAGTTGATGTGCGACGACCCGGCGTGCGGAAACCGCTCTCGCAGCATGTCCGTCTACGGCTCCCGCTGTCTCGGACCCAAGGGCCTTGCGAAAGACTGTTTGGGCAAAATGCATTATGTCGTCAGGGAAAAGGACGTCTGGAATCAGCTGCTCTACCTGCAGTCCTTGTTCGACGTCGACAGGCTTCACAAGGCGGATCTGGGCGCCGAGGTGGGTGAGAGGAGGGACAAGATGAAGATCCTCGCCGAGGATAACCGTGAGAGGTGCGAGACTTTGAAGGGCGTTGTGGATGGGTGGCTGGAGAGGAACGGAAGGCAGTGGGTGCAGATGGACTCGCTTTTCTCGTTTGCGTTGAAATAGACGAGGCTTGGGTCATCTTTCGACTTGGTTATCAGCGGGTGTTGTTTGGTCTTTGGTTGGTTGCATCGTCACAGCGAACGTGTTTTGGTAGATGGCGCACATGGGAGATTTCTTCAAATGTTCAGCTTTTGTTATTACGATTATGCTATATCCTCCTGTGACCTGACTATCGTACCATGGTGTGGAGGAAATACAGTTTTGAGTGGGGGTATAAATGTTGCCATAAGGAAACGAACAAAACGGGCTTTGAACTTCTTCAAATCTCACACCCTTACAACGTCGCTTACGTTGCAGCAATCGCCTCGGGCACGCCGCTCTCGCCGCGCGACTGAATCTTCCCGGCAACAGCTCTGCGACAAGCCTCGTGGAACACTGTGATGAAGCGGTGAATGTCGTGGAAATTGTTGTAAAGAGGCGCAGGCGCAATCCTTAGGACATCTGGTTTCCGCTCATCGACCACGACACCACGCTCCTCGATATAAGCTTGCACGCTGTCAAGCAGTCCCGGGTTGAGGAGCACGCTGAGCTGCGCGCCACGCTCGGCGGGGTTTGATGGCGTGATGATGGTATACGGTGGCTTTCCGCCGTCGTACCGCAGGAGTCGCGCTTCCAGGTAGCCAGTCAATCGTACGCTGCGCTCGCGCAGAGCGTCCATGGTGGTCAGAGAGAAGACATCGAGCGATGCAAGCACGGATGTCATGTCCAAGGCTGACGGGTTGCTGAGCTGGAAGCCGCTGGCGCCGGGGATGGGGACGAATTTGTTTTCCATGGCGAAGCGGGAACTTTTGTCGCTACCCCACCAGCCACTTAGACGAGGGCGATAGGACAGCTGGCTGTCGTTTTGTTGCTTTGGTGCGCTGTTGTTACTGTTTAATTTCCTTTTGGTACCATCTGTAAAATCTGACTTGGCTATAGTACGTTCCTCGACTCTACCGTGCTGCTCATGAACGAAAAGACCGCCAATCACGCCTGGACCGCCGTTCATGTATTTGTAGTTGCACCATGCTGCAAAGTCGACGTTCCAGTCATGAAGCTTCACGGGCACGTTGCCAACGGCGTGGGCGAGGTCCCAGCCGATGAGGATGCCGTTGGAGTGGCAGTGGCGGGTTATGAGCTCGATGTCGAGGAACTGGCCCGAGTAGAATTGTATGCCTGGCAGCAGGATGAGGGCGGTTGTGGCAGCATGTTTCGAAATCACAGACAGAATATGCTCGGTTGAAAGGTAGGGCGAGGCGGCCGAGGGTGGCTCGATGGTGATGAGGGCGGACGGATCGAGATTGTGATGGGCGATTTGAGAGAGTGCAGCATACTACGCAGGTCAGTGGGTGCGCATGGCATGTGGATTTGCGAAGTGACATACATGGTCGCTTGGGAACGCCTTGCCCTCGATGATGATCTTCCACCGGTCTGCAGTTGGTCGGTAGAAGCTTGACATGAGAAGATGCAGATTCGCCGTCAACGTCTCCATGACCACGACCTCGCTCGGCAGTGCGCCAACAATCTTAGCTGATTGCTGCTTAGTTGCATCGTCCAGGTGAAGCCATGGTGGCAAGCCTCCCTCATAGTCTGTAAAGTGGCCAAAGACAGCTTTTGAGGCCCAGGTGTCCAGATACCTGTTCACGTAGTCTTTTGTCTTCCGGGGTTGCAGACCGAGTGAGTTGCCACAGAAGTAGATCGAATCCTCGTTGTCGTCGTTCTGTGTTGCTGCTTCTGCTTCTGCTTCTGCTTCTGCTTCTGCTTCTGCTTCTGCTTCTGCTTTTTTTTGCTGGAACCCATACTGCTTGCTCTTGAGATCGCCTTTTGAGGGAATGACAAACTCTTGCCTGAGCCTGCTCAAATCATCTCTCCTGTCCTCTTTCTCTGCAAACTCCTCGGAGCATAGCTCCGCGTCGGCTATCGACTGATAAGGATTCTTGGACCCTGGCATAGTCATTGCGAGGATGAAACGGCTAGTTCTATGTTGGTACAGCTACGACAAGAAGCTGGCGAACGAAAGGAAAACGCGAAGAGCAGCTCGGGACAATATCCGAGGAAACTGCTCTGAAAAGAGCTCTCGGGGTAGGCGGATGGGATGCTCAGAACAGGCGTCTAGAGCGGAGGAGCCCCGCCCCGCAACGGTCCAGCGGTCCAGCGGTCCAGCGGTCCAGTCCAGATGCTTGGTCAGTTGGTCTGGTGCCATTGGCTGCAGGGCCTTGACAGCTCGAACATGACCTCAGTCTTCAGACATGGCCATGTGAACTCTGAAGCATCTCTATCAAGATAACAACACGACAACGACAATGGCTTCACCCTCGGGAATGTGCGCTTCATGCTTGCGAGCATCACGGAGAACAGCGACAGGCACCGCCAGAACTGCAAACATGCTGCAGAGCGGTGCGAGAGCGTACAGCCGGACAGCCGCCACCTCCCAGCTGCATCTCGACTTTCTTGCGCCCTTGACATGGATCCGAGCAGCGAGGCCAGTGTCGGCCTTCCGAAGAAGCACCCAGCTTCGCCATGCTACACCGCAACCTCGCCGCGCGCTAGCCACCTCCACCGACCCCTCTCTCGCAACCCCCGCGCGTGCAATCCTCCATCCACGCACTGACGACTCCGGCACACCCATGGCCATCTCCATCTCACCGCGCGCCTCACACCGCCTCTCCAGCATCGCCCAAAAAGACGGAAACCCAAACTCTGCTCTGCGCATCAGCATCGAGAGCGGCGGCTGCCACGGCTTCCAGTATCTCATGTCGCTCACGGACCTTGGAAGAGAACCAGCGACCGAAGAAGACACCGTGTTTGAGGGCGAGAAGGGCGAGAAGGTGGTGGTTGATGAAAGCAGTTTGGAGCTGCTGAACGGGAGTACCGTGGACTATACGATGGAGTTGATCGGGAGCCAATTCAAGATTACAGGGATCCCAGGAGCGACGAGTAGTTGCGGGTGTGGCACAAGTTTCGACATCAAGCTTGACTAGGCTGGGGGGCTTTGACGGTGTATGGAGGCTCGAAACTGTACAGTATCGTAGGCGGAATGAGAAAACACCGTGCAAGGCAACACAACGACCATAACACACACACATAAGCCTCCCTCTCTGGGCCTTAGCATACCAGGGCGCACCTGTACAGCCAGATGATGGATGGCACTATTCAGAATCCAACCAACCTAGCCAAACTTGCTCACAAGGCCCTCGGGCCAATTTAAGTTACCTATCGTACCATGCCTCGTTACTTTATCACATGCAAGCACAGCTCTCCAACAACACCAGAAGCAACACCCCAGCATCACACCGCGTATCGCATCCAACCACACAGACGCTTCCCAGCAACGAAACCTTCTGCAGCCCCAAAGCCGCTCTAGCCATGAGAAAAACAACAAAACAACCCAACAAGGAAAGGAAACCCCGTTACAGAACACGTGGAGTACGGGGTAGTGGGTGCATCCATCCCACTGCGTCCCCAGACCGCCCCAATCACGACGCCTCCGAGGCGCTTCCTCACCACCACCAGCAGGATCCGCAAAAGCAGGACCGAAACAGGAAAGAATGCCAGAGGAAGAGAAAAAGAGTCGATTCCTGAGGGATGTTTCCCCGCCGCCCTCCATCCACAGATACCTCTCGCTCGCGGCGCACAGGCAGGCCGCACGGGGGGGGGATCTGGAGTGCGGCGTGGGTCTGGCGAATGGGAGGGGTTGGATGGGATGTTGGCATGTCGTGGCATGTTGAGTGGGCTGCTGTGGGTGGTCAGATGGAGGCTTCTTCATCGGTGAGCGGTTGGGGCGCTCCGCGGAAGGATTCTTCGTGGGAAGAAGCATGGTCCATGGTCCCGTGTCATGAACACATGCTAGGTAGGGACAAACAGATAGGTGGTAAATCTTTGGTGATTCTTTGGTTATTCTTTGGTGATTCTTTGGTTATTCTTTGGTGATTCTTTGGTGATTCTTTGGTAATACTTTCTAATCGTCTACAAGTCAACAATGGACTTTTGGTATCGCTAAATCCCTCAAACGCCTTTCCCGCCATCACAGATATGCAGCTCATTACACAATCACCTAAGCCTTGATCTCGCCGCCATCAGTCTCCTCGGGCCAGACGTTGTAGCCAAAGGTGTCCTTCATGTTGACAAAGCGTGTGTGCCTTCCCTTTGCGACCTCCTGTACGGCTTCAAAGTCCTCCTTGCTGAGCTCGGGAATCTGCCAGTTGCTCTCGATGCGGCTGGCGGTGGAGCTCTTGGGCAGCACAACGTAGCCGCGCTGCAGACCCCAGGCGAGCAGGACTTGTGCGAGGTCGTGGCCGCTGCGCTGCGCAACCTCGTTGAGCTTGGCGTTCTGGCGGACCGTCTCGCCGGTGCTGGGGACCTGGTTCTGGGAGCCGAGAGGCGAGTAGGCGGCAGGCAGGATGTCGTTCTTCAGGCAGAAATCGACGAGCTCGGTGTTGGGGAGGAAGGGGTGGATTTCGATCTGGTTGGCGTGTGGCTTGACCTCTGCAATCTTGAGGAGCTGCTTGAGACCTTGGACAGTCCAGTTGGAAACACCAATGGCGTGAGCCTTGCCGGACTTGTAGAGCTCCTCCATTGCGCGCCATGTGGGCTCGGGGTTCTCGGTGAGGCCCTTTTTGATCACGTACTTTCCGTCGCTGCCGATCTTGGGCATGTGCTGGTCGTCGCTCTCGGCGGCAATGGGCCAGTGGACGAGGAAGAGGTCGACGTAGTCCATCTTCAGCTTCTCGAGCGAGTTGTTGATAGACCACTGGACCTCCTCGGGCTCGTGCAGGTGGTTCCAGACCTTTGTGCAGATGAACAGGTCCTGGCGGGTGACGCTGGGGTTGGCCTTGAGGAAGTCTTGGACGGCATCGCCAACTTCGCCCTCGTTCTGGTAGAACCAGGCGCAGTCGAGATGGCGGTAACCGACCTCGAGCGCCTTGGTGACGGCCTTGTATGTCTCGCCCTTGGAGCCCTCGTTGGCAAAGGTGCCGAAGCCCACGGCGGGGATCTCGACGCCGTTGGAGAGCTTGTAGGTCTTGTTGTTCTGAATGCCCATGGTGGCTGCGTGTGGGTGGGTACTGTTTGTGTGAAAGTGTGGAAATGTGAAGAGTATGGTGTGATGGCGTGTTTCAACCGAGTTCCTGCTCACGCTGTAGATATGATATGATGGTATGGTATGGCATAGATGAGGTCACGACGCGACCCCCGGCCGCGTTGGTACATATACGCAACCACTCGTCGCCATGATTGCCTCTAGCAAAATTCTTCGTTCTTCGATGCGTTGCATCACCGCCGTGCCAGCCTCTCCCAGCAACCAGTGGAGCGATCCCGATCCCTTCTCGTACCAGCCCACACGCACGAGCACCAAGGCCCGAAAATTCCACAGACGGCCCCATCCAGCAACATCCAACAGTTTCAAAAGCGTGCTCGTCTTTCGTCGGCCGCCAGCAGCATGACGTAGCATGTGGGCTCAGGGTCCACCGCGCGGGCCGACCACAAGATCGGTCTTCGAGAAGTTTTGTGTTGAGCGTTGCAACGCCGTCTGTGCGGCTCTGCACAGCCCTGTGAGGCGAGCGGGCAGCCCGGCCGCATGGGGCGAAACGCCTCGCCGATCTCCCCTCGTTAAACTCGGCGAGCCGCCCTTGCCTCATGCCTCATGCCTCATGCCTCATGCCTCATGCCTTATGCCTCATGCGTCGAGCCCCGTCTTTCTGCACGTCACTGCTCACATTGTAGTTGGCTGCAGCGAGCAGCACGGTGCACTGTGCAAGCACCCACTGCACCCTCACCAGGCCAAGCACTGCAGCCCACTTACTGTCTTGTCGACTTGGACGTCAAGTCTTGTCTTGAAGCCCACACATGCAGCAGACGTGTAGCCCAATCCAACCACCCATCCTCCTATCGCACGGCAGCAGAAGAGCGGTGACTGCGGTCTGCATCGCCAGCCCTGCCGGCCGCGCGATGCGAATCCGGTGAAATGGGGCCCGTTGCAGCGCGCATAACCAGGGCTCTACTTCGGCCAAATGGTATACAGGCAGCGTTCGAATGTTGTGGCGACTCACAATCTCTCCTTGTTATCAGTCCCCGGTTTTTTCGCCAAACCGTCCAAACTGCACCATGACGGTACCCAGTTTCTATTTTCTAGCAGCGAGAATTTCTACACTAGCGTTGCCCTGGACGGGCTCATCCGAGCGACTGATGATGTCGCATTGTGGGTACCTAGCTACTTGTTGGTGTTTCGTCCCGTGTACGACTCGGCGACGCTCGGAATGGTTGAGGAAAAGCTCTGGCGAGTGTCGACAGGTGTTTGGAGCAATTATGATGGCATCCGGGGAGCGCGACGAGGGGCTGTCAATCTGACGGCAAGATGATATATATGGCCTTCCCCAGAACCCTGAAGGCTGCTCATCCTCCCATCACTCATCCAAACTTTCATTCCAACATCAGCATACTCACAGCTTCTGAGAAGCCCAATACTTTTGACACTTTTGACACTTTTGACACTTTTGACACTTTTGACACTTTTGACACCTTTGCTCCCCATCCACACCGGTTTACGAATTGATACAACCTTCACCATGTCTCAGATCAACGACAACGAACTCGCTCAGGGGCTGCAGAAGCAAGATTCCCGCACACCCTCCAACAACATGGCTGCCTCTCTTGCCATTCCTGGTGAAGCCGGCCAGAACCAGCAGGGTGGCGTCAACTCCATCGAAGTCCCAGCGACAAGGAGTTCCATCTCTGACGCTCAGAACTACATGCACAACCTGTCTCTCTCGCCCTCCATGAGGGACAGGAGGGGATCCAGGAACTCGTTCGGTACCTCGCTGCCCATTCCCCGTTCAAAGAGGCAGTCCAGGTTGTCTTCTGTTCACTACCCCGGCGGCGCTGCTCAGCGCCCTGGCATGCCCCCAATCCAGCCCTCCCGCGACATCATCGCTGCTCAGCTCCAAGACCTTGCTGGTGAGAAGGTTCACGCTGCCAAGGACATGGCTTTCGTCTTCGACATCGACGGTGTCCTCGTCCATGGTGACCGCCTCATCCCCGAGGGCAAGCGTACCCTCGAGATCCTGAACGGCGACAACGAGCTCGGCATCAAGATCCCCCACATCTTCTTGACCAACGGTTCCGGAAAGCTTGAGGGACCCCGTTGCCAGCAGCTGTCCAACATCCTCAAGAACCCCATCTCCACCGACCAGTTCATCCAGTCCCACACTCCCATGCGTGCTCTCGCCGACTACTACGAGACCGTCCTCGTCGTTGGTGGTGAGGGTTACAAGTGCCGTGAGGTTGCTCAGGAGTACGGTTTCAAGAACATTGTTGTCCCCAACGACATCATTGCCTGGGACCCCACCATTGCTCCTTACCGCGTCTTCACCGACGAGGAGCGTGCCACATCCAACCCCCGCGACTTCTCCAAGATCAACATTGATGCCATCATGGTCTTCTCCGACTCCCGCGACTACGCCACCGACATGCAAATCATCATGGACCTTCTCCAGTCTGAGAACGGTCGCTTCGGAACTCGTGCCAAGGACCCTGTCTCCCAGCGCATTCCCATCTACTTCTCCCAGGGTGACTTGCTGTGCCCCACTGAGCACCCCTTCCCCCGTATGTCTCAGGGAGCTTTCCGCATTGGTCTCGAGGCCATGTACAAGGCTCTTACCGGTGCGGATCTCGAGCGTGTCGTCTACGGCAAGCCTGAGCTGGCTACCTACAAGTACGCCGACGAGGTCATTGCCTCGTGGATGGAGCAGATCCACAACGATGAGCGTCTGCCTTCCAACATCTACATGATTGGTGACAACCCGGCTTCCGACATCATCGGTGGTAACATGTACGGCTGGAACACTTGCCTGGTCCGCACTGGTGTGTTCCAGGGTGGTGACAACGACGAGAACAACCCGGCCAGCTTCGGTGTGTTCAAGAACGTCCTTGAGGCCGTCCAGACTGCCATCAAGAAGGAGATTGGCCAGGACTTCAAGTTCGAGTTCAACGAGTCCATTAACCCTGTCACTGGCAACGCTGGTGTCTCTGCTATCGAGTAAATAGGACAGCATGAGCAGGGTCACTAGATTTTGCATTTCAACGGCGTTTTGGATGAACCCATGGATCTAGTGGATATCCCGCATAGCATTGCTTGCATACTAGATCTACGAATTTTCTTTTCCAGGTAGACTTTGATCGAAATATCAGAAAGCATTTCCTACTTCAAGAACCATTTGCTACTTCGAGAATCATACCCTGCTTCAAGATTGTGCCTTGCCCTGTTCAATCATGGTACTACTGTCACTCAACTCATGTTCCACTAGAAACTCGGGCCCAGGATCCTTGCTGCTGCTGTACCGGGACAGTAAACCTTTGTCGACAGCTGACAGGTCCGCATTCGATCCTCAGACAGACGTCAAGATCGGGTGCTGACGCTGAGTTGCGTAGAGATAAGCAAACAGCAAGCATCTAGCCCAGAGACGTCACGAAGCCCCACCATGCGCCCGAGTCGGAGCCGCGCTCTACCCCGCCCATCATCTTACATGGTCTGATCGTCATGTAGACAACGTCTCGACGCCAAGCCAACATCATCCAGCTCGCTCCCCATGATGATCACCGGCTTGCATCACATCAACCTTGTGGTTCCGCCGAAGACGCTCCATCTCGCCGAGGAGTTCTATAGCGGCACCCTGGGACTCTCGCGGCGCGCGGTGCCCCAGCTGCAGCGCGACACGCTTGCTTGGTTCGACATCGGCGATTCAGGACAGCAGGTGCACGTTGCATTTGGCAAGGCAGAAGACTTTATGGCGCCGTCGTCGCGGCACCCATGCTTTCGAGTAGCGAGTGGCGAGGAGCTGGTCAAGCTGCAGCAAAAGGTATGGGAGCACTATGAGCGGGGAGGCGAGGCTGCACCAAAAGAGGCAGATGGACCTGGGGAGAAGAACAGCGGTGCTGAGGGTGTCGAGTATCCAACGCGGTTTTTCGCGAGGTGAGTTGGTCGTGTTGCGTGCGCAGTGGTGAAGCCGGTTCCTTTGGATGTATGTTGACGTTGCCTCAGGGATTTCGCGGGGAACAGACTAGAGTTCAGCCTGTGAGAGTCGATAGTCATCCGTTCTTCTCTTGGAACGAATTCGATTCACATAAAACCAATGTAGAATAATGAAGAATGCCCAACACGCTCATGAATGCCAACACAACTTGATACGGTCCGCGACCACCCAATCCCAACCCGAAAGCGCTTCTCACCAGCAGACCAATTCCAAGACACATTCGACCCCCCCCCCCCTCTCTTTACGCCCGACCAACGTGACCCCCCAAAACCAGAAAGCGACGCAGCCAACCCATGGCGTACGACGTACGACACGCCCCAAACCGAGCTAAGCCCAACCAGCCAGCCCGAACGGACGACTCCCCGGCTGCGGGTCTCGAAGCCAACCGCATCGAGGCAGCGACCTAACCGCGCAACCGACAAGCTGCAAGCCCCACGAACGCAGCCCACAGCAGCACACTTCCCTTTCCGCAGCCGGAAAGGAAAAACCGCGATAACCGTCGATGCTTGATCGATACATGGTGAATTGCAGCACGACAGCCCCAAACCCAGGCCGAAACGGAACAAGCCAGGCCAGGCTGGACTGGTCTGGACTGGACTGGACTGGGCTGGGCTGGATCAGGCTAGACCAAGCTAGACCAAGCTAGGCTACTTCGTTTTCAGCGGACCTACCTGACCTGACCCTCAACCTCTGTACACACAAAGTACACACCTACCACTCTTCCCCTCGACCCCTGCCACCACACCATTCTCTCCAAAGCAAGAGGTAGATGTAGAAAAGGGCCAGTAGTAAGAAAATGAAGAAGAAGAAAATCTTTCTTTTCCTTTCCTTTCCTTCCTTTCCTTCCTTTCCTTTCCTTTCCTTCCTTTCCTTTCCTTCCTTTCCTTTCCTTCCTTTCCTTTCCTTTCCTTTCCTTCCTTTCCTTTCCTTCCTTTCCTTTCCTTCCTTTCCTTTCCTTCCTTTCCTTTCCTTCCTTTCCTTTCCTTTCCTTTCCTTTCCTTCCTTTCCTTCCCTTTCTTTCCTTCCCTTTCCCTTCCTTCCTTTCCTTTCCTTCACATCTATCTCAATCTAAAGATTGTTCGCGTCTTTCTTGCTTCGGCTATATCTGCATCTGACGGCTATTCAGTATTGGCTGTTAGCGGTTGAGGTGACTGCGGTGAAGAGATGCAACGAATATCCAGAACCAGGAAACAGGGGGGTGGTATCCTTTTGTTTTGGCTTGGATTGGGGACGAGCGAAAGATGATCGCAGAAACGGAATACTCATAGACGCCCTTCCTGATGTGGTAATACTCGACCGAGAAGGAAAGGTGGGCTTTAGTACTGTGTGCTTGTTCTGCTTGGTGCGGGAACCATACATCAATGGTGTATTCAGGGGGTTGTTTGTGTAGATGATGGTACTGTATGGAGATTGAATTGTTTTGGAAAGTCATGCGAGTTCTAAACTCGCTGTAGGTATCGCTGTGTGGATAGCTTGATTATCCCCCCATGCGCAACCCGACCAACTCGTGGCTGCAAGCTGGTATTCTTCGCAATTGTGACGACGATGTGGCTTGACAGGCCGTGATGGTAGGCTTGTCCCGCTCGGCGTGGTGGCTTTGCTTTACTCCAAGCGCGGGCCCTGGTGGTTCCACATGTGGCGCGAGTATCGTACAGTAACACTGACCGCTTTCTACCCGCCAGGGCCCGCCTAATTTCTTCGCTCGATGACTTTGTGCCACGGCCACTCGGTGGGTCCCTATGGCTCATCAAGGTAGAGGTCTGCTAACACGGAATACCGAGTTGCTGGCTCCGCAAATGTGGTATCTTGTGCTACTGAAGTGTAGCGTGGGCTAGGCGTTATGGTGTGTTGTGACGTGCTATGGTGTCCTCAGTCCATTCTCTGTCATGTCAAAACAAGACTGTCCAGCAATTCAAGGTTCCTCTCCTCCCGTCTCCGCTCCCTCTCGACCTTCTTCGACAAGCGATCCGCAACTGGCTGCTGTTCGGTTGAGAGATTCGACAACACAAGGTCGGGAAAATGTTGCTTGGCAAAGGCCATGACGGTTTGTGCGTCTCGATAGCTCTCTTCTTCGAGTAGCTGGCGGGCAATGCCTAGGATGAGCTGCACAATAAAGCGTCTTTGACTTGGTATGGCGTTGGCGTACGTAGCAGCGCCGGCAGGGTCCATGATGAAACGAAGCCCTGGTGCAGCCGACGCCGTGGTGGGATGGTGGAGCCATAACATCGAGTCTACGGCTTGAGACCACCTACTGTTGATCCACAGCTGAGTAGAATGCCTGAATGAATTGTAGAGTTCACGCCCAATAGTGTTTGTTGGTTTCGACATGACGGCTTGCACGAGATACTGCCCAGCTGGTCTCAGCTGTTCGTATGATTTGTCACTCTGCTTGCCGATCATTTCGTAAGCTCTTCTGAACAGAACAATGCCTCGGTAGATGTCTCGACTCGCTTCAGCGTGAACCATGTGCTTCAGCAGCAGCTTCCTGAACAAAAGTGCCTTTGCAGGCTGCAGACCTGAACAGCAAGAGCGGGTGTACCACTTCCACACGAGCGGCTTCTTGCCATGAGCGATCAGCAGGGATACAAGGCGAGAGAGGAACGTGTCAGACGGTCGCTTGGTGTGGGGCTTTGCAATACACATCTCGAGGAATTCCTTGGAGGCATCCAGCCCACTAGAGCGGAGCCAATCAGCAATCATGGCGCCGTGTGTCTTGCCGTCGTGCAGCTGAGGAGGCTGTTCAGCTGTGCGTTTGTCAAGCATGTCAAGGCACATGGAAGCCTTGGAGAGGGTAGCATCTCCTGTGGCGATCTCGTTCAAGAACCAGCCCATGGGATCTTTCAGAAGGTGTGATGCAGCAGACTGCGAGCGTCTGCGGGAGGGCTTCACGGCGAAGAGAGGGTTGGACAGCACAGCATGGATATGTTGTGACGCCAAAGCGGACGAGGATGTGGCACGGGACGAACGGTAGTCTTCATGGCCGACGAGCGTGTGCACGGCCGGCGTTTGATTTTTCTCAGAGACATGCACAGGGTGTTCGCGGTCGAGGTGGGTGCGGAACGAGGTGGTGAGCAGGGTGAGGAGCTGCTGGCTCTCGCGCGGGGTGAGGGGCAGCTGCGGGTGGAGCTTGGAGGCAAGTGTGCTCAGCGCCCGCTGGCCTATGCTGGTCTGCATCGTCAGTGTGTGGTAGCGTGGACGTGGACGTGGACGTGTCCGTGGGTGAGGCGGCGGTGAAGGTGCCCCAGGCGGGTGGTGACGGCGAGGCAGGTGGGTGGTGACGGTGAGGCAGGTGGAGTGGAGAGACGGCGGCGGCGGCGGCACGTGACGATGACGGGGTTGATGCAAACAGGGCAGGAGGAGCAGGAGGAGTAGCAGCAGGAGGAGCAGCAGCAGAAGGAGCAGCAGCAGAAGGAGCAGCAGCAGCAGCAGCAACAACAGCAACAACAGCAACAACAGCAACAACAGCAACAACAGCAACAACAGCAACAACAGCAACAACAGCAACAACAGCAACAACAGCAACAACAACGACAACGGGCTGGGGGGGCAGGAGCGTGTTGGCCCAGCCCTCTGCCCTGCTTGCTGACGGCCCGCCCCCCGCTCGCGGTGTGAGGTGGACGCGAGACAGCCGCGTTCTCTCTGACGCCACTGGGCGACGCCAAGGCCGACAGGTGCTGGCTAAACGAGGTCGCCGCGCCGAGTGTCGTGGAGCGATACATCATTTGCACTTGCTCGTCCCGCACGTCCTCTCCACTCCCCACTGCCCTCTCACCCAGCACACGACCGAGTCCACAGCGGCTTCCCCCCACACACCACAGTCCACATGTCTGAAGCACAAAGCAGGCCTGCGCGAGGCCGGACCACGGCTCGCGGCGGCGGCAGAGGAGGAGGCTATGGCTCGCGAGGGCCGCGCAACACCAACGGCGACAGCGCGTCGCCCACCGTCGACACATCCGCAGAGCAGGGCGAGCTGGCCGAGCTGAAGAAGCGCTACCAGCCGCAATTGACCACACTGAAGGAGCTGTTCCCCGACTGGTCCGACGCCGATCTCGTGCTCGCCATCGACGACGCCGACGCCGACCTGGAGCGGACCATCGAGCGCATCAGCGAAGGTAAGCAAGCGCGCCGCTGCGCTCACACCCAAACGCCGCCCTGCTGTTTCGACGTCTGCTGACCTCGCCCCCTGCAGGCACCGTCTCGCAGTTCAGCGAAGTCCCCAAGAAGGCCAAGGACCGGTCGCGCTCCAAAGCAGCAAAGGAGAGCTTTGCCCCTACAGACTCGTCCACCACCCGTGGTCCACGCGGCGAGGGCCCCCGACGCGGTCTTGACAGCGCCCGCGGCGGTCGTGGTCGCGGCACGGAGCGAGGCCGTGGTGGCTTCCGCGGCGGACGTGGAGGTGCTGCAACCGGACCCCGCACTGCGTCGACCTCAGTGCCCACGACCGAGTCTGCTGCATGGGACACGCCCGCTGCCGAGCCTGGAGCTTGGGACACGAAGCCAGCGACTGCAGCCACGACCGAGACCGAAGCCAGCGCCGGCGCGTGGGGCGCGAAGCCAGACACCTCTTCTACCACCACCAACACCACCACCAACACTACCACCAACACCACCAACACCACCAACACTAACACCAACACCAACACCAACACCACCGAGCAGGCCAAGAAAAAGGACGCAGTACCCGGCACTGCATCAGAGGTGCTGCACAACCCAGTCGAGGCCGCAAAGCACCCCATAACCGCCGCCAAGAAGACGTGGGCCAGCATGTTCGCAAAGCCCGCAGAGCCTACCCCTCCCAAGCCTGCCGCGAAGCCCGCCGACGCTCCCAAGGAGTCAGCCCCTGCACCAGTCGAGACACCTGCTGCCCCGGTCGCACAGGAGTCAGCTGTCCAGGCTGAGGAGCTGCCCATCCCCCCCGTCGCAGACGAGGTCGACGAGCCCACAATCATCGCCGACGAGGCAACCAAGACGCCCGACAAGGCTGAAGAGCCAGTAGCTGAGCTCAACCTCACGCCCTCCAAAGACGAGCTCACAAAGGAGAATGTGGAGCACCTGCCCGACGAGTCGCACCCGCCGCCCACCGAGACCGCGTTCAGCACCGTCGCTAGCTCCAAGGATATTGGAAGCGTTGGCGTAGCCACCCCGCTGAGCACATCAGGCCAGGCTCCTATCGGCCGCCCTGCTGTGGGAGGATATGCAACCACCGCACTCAAGGCAACTTCCGGAACACCACACCGCAGCGCTAGCTTCCAGAGGAAGCTCGTCGAGCAGCAGGAGGCAGTCGTCATGCCAGGAAACCACGCCGTAGACAGGGCAGCAGTCCAGTTCGGCAGCTTGGGCCTGGGCGGCGAGGAAGATGTCGATGAAGACAGGGAGGAGGCCGAGACCAGGACTCAACCCCCTCAGCACTCGCCTGTCACCCAACCTAGGGCTTCATTGCCGCCTGCGCCTCGCCAGGCCCCTCACGTCGAAGAGTCGGAGCCCGAGCAGTCTGTCCCTACACCCAAGCAGGCGCCTGGCTTGCCCCCAGCACCCCAGCAGCAGCAGCCCCTGTCGCAGCAGTCCCCTTCGAACCCGCTCGCATCGCAGGCGATGCAGAACCAGGGCTCGCAGTCCAGCCAGCCCTACAACCAGTTCGGACGCTACGGCCAGCAGGCCGACACCGCTGCTGCACCTTCTCAGAAGCCATACGATCCATTCGGTCAGCAGATTCCGTCGTCTTCGAATCAGTACGACTACCCTGGCCAACAGAGCCAGGCCCAGTCACAGCCTGGCGCATTCTCCTCGGCACCTGACAACTACTCTTCCCAGTACCTCACGTCCGAGCAGCAGCGCAACGCGTACCAGCAATACTACCAGAACTACGGTCAACAGACACCTAGTCAGCAGGAGGCCGGCTCTGCTCAGCAGCGCACCGGCAGTGGATTTGGCTCTGGACCCCAGGACTCTTTCTCCCAGGGTCAGCAGAGTCGATACAACGAAGCATCGAACAGCGGACACAACACGCCCAACCCTACTCTGGGAAGCCAGCTTCCTTCTGGACCTGCTTCGCAAAGCCAGCAACATCACCACCAGGGACACAGCCAGCAATCCCAGCAGGGCCAGCACGGTGGTTACCCATACAACCACCCATACTACGGCAGCCCGTACTATGCCAACTACATGAACCAATTCGGAGGCTACGGTCAGCAGCAAGGCTACGGCAGCTTCGGAAAGGGCATGTATGGTCAGCCCCACCACTACGGAATGTCCCCTCAGGCATCGTACGACCAGCACTCGTCCTCTCCGGCTAATGTAGGGGGCTTCGGAGCGTCCTCCAACGACCGTGGCAGTGGCTTTGGTGGTCTTGGTGAATACGGTCGCTCAGCTTCCGGCATGGGCCAGAACCACAGCGCCACAGCCGGTTCTGGCGGATTCGGCGGTCTTCCTGATACGTTCAGCCGACCTGGATACACGGGTCAGAGCTCATATGGCCAGCAGCAAAGCGGCCAACAGGGTGGCGACGACTCCCTGAAGGGTTTCGGTGACTCCAAGAGCGCTGTGCCTAGCCAGTCGGCTCTGGGAGCCCAGCAAGGTCGTCCTGGATCAGCCACTCAGAGCACCCCTAGCCAAAGCGCTCAGGGTCTGCACCAGCAGCAATCTCACCAGCAGGGCTTCGGCGGTTACCCCAGCCACCTCGGCGGAAACAGCCAGTACGGTGGGCTCGGTGGCCTGGGCCACCAGCAGGGCGGCGGTAACCAACAGCACCAGCAGAGCGGCTACGGCAACTATGGTGGATTCGGCGGTGGTTACGGCGGTGGGAGCTACAACAGCCGTGCAGGCTGGGGTACCAACTATGGGCAGCACTAGGCCGCAAGCCTGGCCGACATCTTGAGATGTGGCATGGAGAGGGAGCACCCAGAAGGAGATGGCTGGAATCTCTTGGTGCAGTTCCATGCTACCTACTTTAGGATGAGGTTGGAGGAGCTTGCTAGAGAAGGATACCAAGTCCATCAGTATCAAGTTGAGGATACAGATTCGGCGAGGGGGTCTTCCTTTTCTCAACGCGTCTCCCGATTGACGACGGGCAACGAAAAGTACGTCTCTTGATGTTGCACGCTTTTGTTAGAGCCACGACCATTGTATTATGAAAGTTTCCTCTTGTCTCCTCTCTTCGGTGGGGTTTCTACTCTTTGCATCCTTCCACTTTTGGTGTTTTCGCATCGTTTGTCGCGAAAGGGCGTTGAGATCAGTCGACACTGCGATGGGATGGGGAGGGTTAAACTCTTCAAAAAATCTTCTTGTTCAGTTTAGTTGCTTTTTTGTTTGAGTATTGGTATCCTTATCTAGGACCACTAGGAGAGGGAGGGAGAGAGAGCATATAGGTACAGGGGCTCTCTCTCCTTCTTGGAGTTGTGGCAGCTGGCCGCTTGCTTTGCAAAAGTATGCGGTGCGGAATCAATGAATGCTGTTTGTTGATTGAGTTGCGAATCTGCGTCTTTTTGGGATGTCGAATGACCTCGTCTTGCATGGCCTTGAGTTACTCGTGACAGACGGGTGCGCTTGCTTTCGAGCGCGCATATCTCCGTATCTTACGATAACGAACACACGACTTGCATGTCACGCAATACTGAATGAGGAACCTCTTCGCTCCAGGCCTAACAGTCTCTCGCGTTGCAGAAGAATAAA
Source organism: Ascochyta rabiei (assembly GCF_004011695.2). NCBI lineage: Eukaryota > Fungi > Ascomycota > Dothideomycetes > Pleosporales > Didymellaceae > Ascochyta > Ascochyta rabiei. The sequence continues at coordinate 1,218,420 of NC_082411.1, read as the reverse complement.
ACCCGGCTGCAAGCCAACAGACCTTGACAATACAAAGGCACGAATGCTATTCTTCAAAGTATCTGACATCCTAACAAGGCATCACAAGACTTCAGCAACTTCTCTTAAATTTGGAAAGTAGCGAAAGTTGACGCTGAAGGCCTCCAGCTGTACGATCAAGGGGCTGCCGCTGAGAGAACGTAGCCGGCTTTTTCCGCAACGCGAGAGACTGTATGCTACTTCCTCTGCCCAAATTTTACATGTATGGGACGTACACGCCATCAGCGTCGCAGACTGCACCTTGCAAGGATGTTGCCGCTAATTGATGATCGCCAGCTCGCAACCAACAAGACGCAGGTACGTGCTGTTGCTGGCCGATCTCCGGCTAAAACATGCTCGGGTGGTTGTATCGAATCGGCGGCTTTTTACTGTACTTCTAGAACCGTTGAGAGGGTAGGGGCTTGTCAAGAGGAACTCTAGGATGGATTGTGACTGCAGCTTTTGCAATTGGTTCGGTGTTTAATCAACTGACGGCGCGAAAGCTCAGGTTATCAGCACTGGAGGTCGATGTTTTCGGAGCGCAGACGGCGCTGAGATTGACCACAATTGCGTGCGGGATTTGCTACTATATCGTTGCTTGTTAAAGTGAGCATGCACGGCTCATGAGTGAACACAAATTCGCTGGCCTCAACAGCACATACCGCTTGCGTGTGACTGCCGAGGAGTCTGCATCTTGGTCCAATCTGCCACTCCGGCTCTCTTCCCTTTCGACTGACACACTGTGGCAACCACACCGCCTATCTTTCCGTGCCCGAAAGAAGGTTGAGTCCAAGGGTGTCCCAAAACGTCATCCCCACTTAAATCGAGCATTTGTGCGCTACCGCAGCCAAGGAGCATATTAAGCCGGTTCAGGTCTAGGTACCTCATCGTGCGCTTGACCCGTCAAAGGATGGCGCCTTCGGCAACGCATCATGGTCATGATGGTGTCGGAATTGCATTGATAAGCGTACCATGATGGTTCTTCTACGTCGTGTCGCCGGAGTCGCATTTTAAAAAGTCGCGTCGCACCCACATCTCGGTTTACTTTCGCCCAATCTTTTTAGAAGATCTGTGCTGTGCTGATTTAACCGTTGTCTTGATCGCTTCTCTGTGGTTGGTGTGAGCATTGCAACAACCGAAACACCATTATCGTGAATCGAAGTAAGGGAACGCCTGGAGGGACATAAAGACTCGACGTTTCGAGGAGAGAAGACGCCTAAGCGTTTAAGAGCATCGTCGAACTATACCTCTACCAGCCGCGCAACCTCGTGGGCACAACATCTCAAATTGCAAACATCATGGCTACATCAAGCAGCTCAGCCGGGGACGGGCTGCCGGCCTCACCCCTACTACGTCTCCCTATGGAGGTTCGCCTGATGATCTACGAATATATGCTGTTTCCATCCTCGCAACCTACGGCTACCAGCGGTACCTCGGTCGCGAATCTACTGCCAGATTTCCACACCTACTTCTCCGAAGACACGAACAACGACCGCTTCACATTGAGCGTACGAACGATCGATCCATGGCTAGGTGCTCAGGCAAGCCGAACATGGCGTCGCCGAAGTACGTACCACGTCAGGACTGGTACGTTCCCTCACTACCAAGCGCAATTCACAAACGTATACTCATCGAACATCAAAGGTCCATTCCTGACCACGACAACACCAACAACATACCGCGTCCTCCTTTCCCCATATACTGCGCACCTGCGTCATACAGTACCTTCTTTACTCAGCATCAACCGCCAAATCCACGCTGAAGCCTCGAAAATCCTCTACTCGACCTACACCTTCGCCTTCCACACCTGCATAGAGGCCGCCGTGCCCTTCTTGAGCGACCTCACCCCCTTCTCCCGAAGCCACGTCAGGCGCATAAGCATCACGAAGAAAGAGCTACCGTACACCAAAGAATTCGACCGCGCAGAATGGGAAAGCCTATGCGTCTATCTCGCAGACGCATCGCGCACCCCCCCTCCACCACCAACCCCCAACCCGAACACCTCCTGGGCGACGCTGCAACCCGCCCCAGCTTCCCCCACCATGTTCCTCCAGACACTGCACTTGAACATCATAGCCGGCCGGCCCGATGACGGCTGGGAGCACATCACCGCGCCCACGGCGCAGGACTACGCGACTATGATGCGCATGAAGCAGCAATGGGGCGGCGGGAGCGTCGGCAGCATGGAGCTCGAGTGGGTGGAGCAGCTGATGCGCATCCGGGGCTTGCGAGATATCAGCGTCAAAGCCTTGGTTCAGCACTGTGCGTGCCCCGTAAGCGAGAAGTTGGCGTTTTGGGTCGCGTTCAGTAAGAGTGTGGAGGCCGGCGGGTTTGGGGAGTGGCTTAGAGGGGCTATGGTGGTGTAGTCAGTCGGCTGTTGGAATGGAATCGAATGGAATCGAATGGAGTGCGATAGGGAGACCGAGACGAGGCGCGAAACGCGCTGCAGCGCGAGCTACGCTTCTGCGATGCGGGTGCATTGCGAGATGTGAATGCATGCGACCGGCGCGTGCAGTGGACGAGCGTTGAGAAGCTTCGACGAAACCTAACTCGGACCAGAGAAAAGGCAGCGCGGAAATGAGCATACAATACTCCAAAGCAAGGAGGTCCTCGCCCACAAGAAGAACGTCAATAGAGGAGTCTGCATCACACTTATAGACCATCAGAACAACACATTGGTATCGACCACACCCGCTCCGTCGAATGTGTATGCACTGCGTTTGATTTGTTTTCCAACATTGTTCCTTCGATGTATAAGTCCCTGTCCTCCGCTAATTTCCCTTATTCTATCTCTACCTTCCCTCCTCCCTTCCTCATCCCATCTGACATCCCATCTCTTTCTGTGCTGTGCTGTGCATGCCAGCAGCGCTGTGGATCATACCGACCTCTTCCCTTCCCTCCCTGCTCTTCCCTTCTCTTTCCCTCTCTTTACTCTCCCTTTCACGACCCACCCCTTCTTTTTATCCTCCCACCTCCTTCATCTCCTCCTGCTTCCTACACGTCCAGGAATCATACACCCTCGTTTCGCCTGCGCGCTTCACACCCGCCAACATCCGCAACACTCCCTTACGTCTTGGTGATCGGATGATAGTACACCGGCTGCACCGGCGTCGGCACAGGGGCGTTGTACCGGGTGCTCGATACGTGTGGGTCTTGCTGCGGCGGGTGTGTATAGGACGGTGTGGTGTGTGCCGACCCAAGTAGTGGCGGCTGCGGGGGTGCGTGGTAGACGGGCGAGATTGTGGTCGGTGCGTTTGACCGAGTGCTCACCGCTACTGTTCTGGTGAGCTGTGCTTGTGTTTTTGTAAGGATGTGGGTTGTGTAGATTGTCCTGTAGGGTGGGGGTGAGTACGCGGGTGGATACGCAGGCGTGTAGGCCGGTGGTGTGTAGACTGGACCGTGGCTGGGCTTTGTGTGGACTGGTGGCGTGGAACTAGAACCTGGGGCGTTGTAGCTGGGCGTTGGCGCGCTGTATACCGAGGCAGACTTGCTATGGCTGAGAGTGGGCTTGATATAGCTCGTGAGGAAAGTGCTAGGCCCGGCGTACTTAAATGTAGGCTTGTCGTAGCTTGGTATAGGCCAGGTTTGCTCATGGTGGGTATGCGTTGGCTGGACATGATCAGGTGTTGGCTGAGCGTAGCTAGGCGGAGCCTCCACATGGTTGGGTTCAGGATTGGAGTAGCTGGGCTGAGCAGGAAGCTGGGCCGGAGGCTGGTATACAGGACCAGACGAGAAGCAGTCGCCGAAGCCAGCTTGACAGCCGTCTCCGCAGTGCGCTTCTGAGAAACCGCACCAACCGTATGCTGGATATCGTTAGCACAAAAGGCTTTGAGGTTGATTATTGATATGGTTAAGGACTTACAGGAGCAGCAGTTGCCATGAGTATAACCAAAACAGGTGGCTCCGAAAGGATCCCTTGCACCACAGACGCCGTTCTGAGTTGTTCCACCAGCCTTCACATCCGGGTTGGAGTCGACAGCATGTTCAGGCTCAGTATTTCCGTTAAAAGTCCTTGCTCCAGCACGCTCAGTGCACATCTCAATAATGATATCGACACCAACATTGCACCTGAAGGTAGGCTCACCCTTCCAGGAACCACGCCGAGTGTAGGTGTTGTGGCAGCCGTCAGCACCACACCAAGCAGGAGGACACTTGGCCTCGTCCGCTTCGGCAACATAGAGCTTCATCCCACCACCAACCAGCGGACAGAATGAAGGGCTTTCCGGACCAGCAGCGCGGTCACAATCGATGGCGCTCAGATCGTACCAGAGGTTGTTCTTGCTGGGCTCGAGGTTGTACTCGACTTGGATGATGCCAGCAGGAGCCACCTCATACTTTGACAAGTCGCGGAACTTGAGGGCAATGCCGCTACCAATTGCCTCAGTGTTGATCATGCCGTGAACAGTGACAGAGTTGGCGGGAATGGTCAAGGCCTCGTGATCGTGGCCATTGAAGCCAGATCCAACAGGTCCAACGCTCCAGGAGTAGATATCGTACGGACAGCGGTTGATCATCTTGATGTTATTGGCTGCTGAGACGAGACCAGGGAGAGTTACTATGGCCAGATTGACGACTAGAGAGACAGATCGCATGGTGAGTGCGGCGGAGCCAAGGGAAACATGAGCCATCAAGGCTCCAAGAAAAGCGAGGACAAGCATGGTGATGCAAGGCCACAAAGAAGCTAAGGTCAATGAAGAACCGGGACTATACAGAGCGTTTGGAGGAAGAACGACAAGAAAATGAGAACGATTGGTCAAGGGACCAGTACATTTATGTAGGCAACATTGTTCCTGGCGTCTTGCTCAGCATTGACTGCAAGACGTCCTTTACCCTTCGCCACAGTAGACCCTCTATGAAAGGTTCGAAATTTACGTTTGGTGCTGCAGGAACTGATTCGTATCTTTGAGCCGAGCTAGGGAAAGTGTGGTTTGTGATCAGACCCCTACCAAAGAACCAGATTAAGCCTCAATGAACTCCATTTGCTGCTGGACACGTGTGCAAAGATACTCTAGAGCTTGCTTATTCTCAGCTGCTAGACCAGCAGTTCTCATAAGAATGTATAGATTTGTTAGTGTGCGTGGTACTTCGTGCTAGTACCACTCGTCAAGATCTCTACCAACTGAGTGAAGAAAGGAGAGGTTACGCTTTGGTGAAAATGATGCGTTGAAGGCTTGATTCTCTGGTTGCTATCTGGAGTTGAATAGAGCCATGGCTCACGAGGTACATGTGTGGTTAACAGGTATTTTTCGGAGGGTATTCTTGGATACAGTGAGCCATTTATGTGTGGCGCAGAGCAAGGCTGGCGCGGTTTGTTGAATTTGACGGGAAATGACAAGGTTGTATGACGAGGTAGTGCAATCTTCCAAGCAGCAGATAGTGGCTGACCTGGTGAAAATATTGTGCTTCTTTCGGATGCTGCGCTGGTGAAACTGTTTGACAAATACACCCAAATCCTGTCACTATTGTCAGAAGCGTAAGTGCATATGCGCGTGTAAGATGCAGATAGACGCTCTGCTTTGCTCTGCTATAGCAAACAACCAGGCTGAATACTGCAAAGGTCTGGATAGTACTCGGTGGGAGAACAGTGGTACAAGTGAGGAGAGATGCGGAGGCAGGGACAATCGATTTGATCTAGCCGAATGTGGATCTCACCCAACGTCTCTCACCCAACGATATGCTGCGCAATACCACTGACCAGACCTGCAGGATATGTGTCGATGAAGTCATGTTTTTGAAAGTGAGGCGGCATGGAGCTGGTGCGGTATGATGTCGCCAGCGACCATTACACTCGAAGGCTAACACGAATGAGAGTCACCTGTGAAGGAGCTGTGGAATTATCACAATGCAGCGCACAAAATATCCCAAACGCCGTGAGTCCATTTTGAAGCCTTTCTATGGGGTATTATAAGCACAAGCCTGTCCAATTTACGTCACCTCGCCCGTGAACGCCGTCCCATGCTCGCTAGTAAATGCAAAAAGGGCGAATAACGAGTATGATCTACCAATGCGTGTTTTATACGCCTTTTTTTTTTTTTTTTTTTTTTTTTTTAATGTTTTTACCCCCCAGCCAAAACATGGGTTCATCTGGACACCAAAATTGCAAGAACGCTTCAGTTCGATCTGCCAACCATTTCCAGACGCTTAGATTGCAGGGAGCCTCGATTTGTCGCCACCCTTGCTGGCTTCCAGCCACTCTTGCTTGATGATTTGATCTTGTGCGCTGTAGAGGGCCTTGTAGGCGGTGCGGATAGTACCGTCGCTGACCTCGACAGCCTGGCCAATCTCCTTGGGGGATCGAGGGTTGCCCATAAGATGAGAAACAAAATAAAGACAGGCACCGGCAATAGACAGAGGAGAGCGACCGGCAGCAATTCCGTGATCCGAGACGAGGCGTGCACACTCTTCGGCAATGAGCTGGATGAAGCGTTCGAGGTCAAGCTTGGCGCAGGCACGAGGCATGAGCGTTTCTGCGCTGGTGCTGCCGCCCTTGGAGAAGTTTGTAGTGTCCAGAACAGCGCCATTTCCGGCAACCTGAGGGCCACCGCTGTCCTTCTGCTTCTTTTGTAGGAACGCTTCGAGAGCCTTGAATGTACGACCCACCTCCTTCTTTGACACGTTGGTCATCTTGAAGATCTCACGGAAACTACGGTTCTGGTTGTGTTGTCGACAAGCGATGAAGATGCAGCCGGCGATGATGGCGTCCTGCGACTTGCCCTTGAACAGCTTTGCATCGTCCGTCATACGGAACAGCAGCTTGGCAGTATCTTGCGTGGTCTTGCTAATGTTTTGCGAGTCGCAGAGCGTGGTGATTTGGCCGTAGGCAGATTGGAGCGACTTGTTGCCATTGTCGTGGTTGCTCTTGTTATGGGCACGAGACAGTTCGCGCACCTTCAGGCCGCCGTCGCCGAAGCCGATTTCAGTTTGCAGCTGGGAGCCTCGCAGCAACGGGTTGGCGGCGTCACCGATACGGGAGGGGTCATCGTTGCCTTGGTCGTCGTTGGAGAACGTACGCCACTCCGACCGTGTGTCAATGCCGCGCTCCGAGAGGACACGGCCGCAGGAGCCACAGATGGTGTCTCCGGCGCTGAACTCTTCGACGAGGTTTGGGGGCATTTCGCGACAGTCGGGGCACATAAGGGTGACGTTCAGGTCCTCTGACCATTCTTCCTCCTTGACGGACTTGGGCGCCTCCTCATAGACCTCGCCCGGCGAGAGCATGCGACCGTTAGGCGCGTACGACATGTCGACAGTCACGTTATTATTATCTAGCTGCACTCTCTGAAGCTCCGGGCGAGGTTGGCGCCGTGCGTAGTTGGGGTGAGAGGATGGGGTGCTTGGCTTGGAGAAGCCGCAGCGCAGCAGCAGAAGAAAGGTCCAGCGCCAAGCCAGCAGGCACGAAGCGCGCTAGTGTGCTTACCTAACGGAAAATCGAAGGTGAGGGCTCCCAGTGCGCGGCAGGAGCTCCATTGACAGCTCCCACCCCCTCCACATCCAACATCATGTTCGCGCACTCCATCAGGGCCTCGGTACGCTTTTCTGGACCCCCAATTGTCGATGCCTGCTGACCCGGAACAGCGCCAGGCGCTCGCACGCGTTGCTCGCCAGCAGCCTACCATTGCCCGCCGCACCTTCATCACCCCTACGGCCGTCCGCTCAGGTACATCATCACAAGCGCACGCCCAGGGACACTACTGACGCAATTGGTGCAGCCGACTTGGTGCAAGACCTCTACCTCCGCGAGCTCAAGAACTACAAGGTCCCCCAGGTCAAGGCCAACGACGCCGAGGGCCATGTCCAGAAGTTCTCTGTCCCCGCCGCCCCCAAGTCCCCCGAGGAGGCCGACATTGCGAACGAGCTCAACGCCTACGAGACCCAGCAGCCCGACGTTGGCACTGAGGCTACTGCGGCGGATGGCCAGGTCCTGCCTGACGAGGACTGGTTCGTTGAGGAGGACGAGTCGATCACCACCCCCGGTGCTACCCACTAGGCTGGACGCGCTGTTGATATTGGAATCACCTGTACCAAAATGCTAGCGAATGTGTCAATACGGATTGGGCAATAGACCGCCGAGCTTGAAGTACATTTACAACGCGCCCCGAATCACGTGATGTGACCCCATGCGTCCGGGGGTTGGCTTTGAGTCCTCCCTCCGGCAAACGTGGGGATGTGGTGTGTGCTTACGTACTGACATTACATGTGTGGAGGATTGTGTTGCCAGCACTTCAATGCGCAGCAAGTTGAGGCCCAGATACGTACATGGCACTACTGCACTACGCCAGCAGAGCACGAGGCTGAGCAAGCATGAAAGCTCAAGTGAGGGGGCTTGATTGATGGATGATGTCTGCAGAGTCTGAAGGACGCGAGCCAGAACCTCCATCGTTGACTTGGTTCCTCAACGCTGTACTCAGCTCGACTTTGCTGTTCTCGCATTTGCGTGCGGGGACATGTAAAATCACCTACCATCCAATGCACGAATACATGCACTGATGTATTGGTGGCAGACGTGAGGAAAGCAAAATAACACACTTGACCCGCCTTGGTACTGTGGATAGAGCGAACTAGGCACCCTTCTGCATGCCACGAGAACTGGTTCGAGACGCTAATGGTATAAGCTGCCTGCGTTGGAGAGACAGGTGCTCGGATTAGTCCGGTGGCAACTCAGTTCAGCCTCAGCGTGGCTCTGAAACGATTGGCGGTTGGATCTAACAAGCGACACATGCAAGCAAGCGGAGCCGGGTAGCCGACTGGCCCGTAGGTGCCGCACTCCGTAGGCAAGACTATCGAAGAATGCACCATGAACAGTGCATGGAGAGAAGCAGTAGTGCGCTCTCTGCACGAATGGATCAGGACATGTCCGGAGCAGGAGGCCATGAAGCGGTAAGCGCGCGCGTTAGCCAAGTCGTCAGTGCCTTCAGAGCGAGCGATAAAGGGTTTGACTAAGGGCAGGCAGGGTCCGCAGGGACACGGTTCGAGAGATTGCAGTGTTCACAAGTCGCGAAAAAACAAGGCTCACTCGCGCAATTTGGTGCACAGCAGAGGTTGAGGGGACCCGCAGTGGCAGATGGCACGAGCCACGTTGTATGGAGCAGAGAGTGGAACTGACGCCAGCCGTGGCCCTGATGGGTGACACGCAACGACCCGAACAAGGCGTCATGTTGAGGCCTGCACTACCACGGCCGCACATCTGACCACGGCCCGTGAGCAGCAGGCGACAGGCAGGAGGTCGGCAGTGAAGCCCCGGTGGTAAGATTAGAAAATCCCTCCGGCTCTGATCTGCACAAGCGGGAGGTACGCCCCTGCTAGCTGCAGTTGTACTCGTCGGCGTGCAGAGCAGGCGTCGAATTCCTGGGACATGAATCGAGCTGGCCTAGTGTCAGTCAGCCTGAGCGCGTTTTCTCAAACGAGCACGGCCTCAGTCGCTGCTCAAGTGCTGGCCGTGTCTGCCTGTCACCCTTCTGTCTTCTGTGCTGCTCGCAAACACCACCGCAGCACTCTCAAGCCACCCTTCCGTTTGTTCCGATTGTACGGCGAGGCTGTGACGTACTAGCATTGTGGATCTTTCAACTGCCTTCACAGCCTGCTGCACGGCCCGCCGTGCCCACCTACCAGCCTACCAGCCTACCAGCCCACCAGCCCACCAGCACAGCGCCGCTCTATTCCTGTTCCTGCGCCATGAACTCGTGAAAAATAGCGCAGCAGCACACCTTGGAAGCCGCGCAGGCAGGACTCGCCCACCCAGGCGAACCAGCAGCGAGCACACTGACACTTGCTTTACACCTCGCCCTCCGCCGCCATGCCAATCGCCGTCGCCTCAGCCCTGCGAGGACACGACGTCTTCTCGAGCAAGTCGAGAGGCAGGAGCAGAGCTGCGTCAGAAGTCGGCCCCCTACCGCCCACCGACGGCGAGAAGAAGCCTGAGAGAGCACAGTTACCCAAGGCGGCATCGTACACGTACTTTCCGCGAGTGAAGAGCCTAGATGGGGATGCGCCGGCGCACGACCCGGAGGACGACCTGAAGAAGGCCAAAGACGTCGATGTCACATCTGACAGCTCGTCAGGTGGGTCGAGCCACTCTTCAGAGGAAGCCCCTCAGGCCCTGGAAATGCCGCAATTGAGGCCCACCAACACCACACGCCGCTCGTCGAGATTCCTGCCATTCTCCAGCAAGAGCCGAGAGCCGTCCGTCGAACCCAAACCCGAGCGCAATCGCAAAGAAGCCGTAAAAGAAACAGAATCGCCCAACGGCTCACCATCGAGGTCCTTGACTAAGTTGAGGAGGAAGTCGTGGGTAGTTTCGTCGCAGCAGCAGCAGCAGCCGCCGCCGCCGCCTGCAACAGCAACCTCGCCCACAAAGGAGAGCAGAAAGGAGAAGAGGGCAGCTCAGAAGGAAGAAGACGCAAAAAAGAAGGCAGCGACTGCCGAAGCGCCGAAACGAAAGACCCCGGCGAGCACCGACACCATTCCTGAGGAGGCTGAAGCGAAGAATCAAGCAAGGGACGAGGCAGCAGACACTGTGGAGCAGCGACCCGCACCCATACCCCTCAGCAAGAAGAACAAGCGCCTCAGCGCACTTCTGACAGCTAACGGGCCTGCCGTCCCCTCCGTGCCGAAATCCTTCTCGACTGAACAGCTTCCCCTATACCCGCATTCGCAAAGCCCCCTCAGCCCCACCAACGTCGTTCCCCCGCTTCCACGCAATCTCTCCACGGACAAGCTAGGCAATCGTGTCAAGACGGAACCGCGCAAGAAAGATGAGCTCTGGACCGTTTTTAGAACCTTAGAGGGCGAGCTGCGCAAGTATGTTGATCACTGTCCAGGGGTTCCCCAAGCTTACGAGTGATAGGTTCCAGCATAAATCCAGCTCTTTAAAAGCCAACATAGTTCGAACGAGCCTCCTTCAAGAATTCATCTACAAGTACGCCAACCACCCCTCGAATCAAAAGCTCCGACCGGAGGACCTTGATCGAAGAACAAACATTCTCAATGGCTGGTGGACGGGCCTGTTGGAACTTGTGGCAGGACGAAACAACCAGTCGATATCTGGGACAGATCGTCCGGTGATCTTGGAAGGTCTTGCTGGAATCATGGAAAGGCCTGAATGGAGGCTTGCCCCATCACCATTCTGCGCGCTCGCCGATCGTGAGGAAACCACCGCAACCTTGACAGCTACTTCGGCTGCTTCTACATCCTCCGACTTTCTTGCAGAGTCCGTCTACCACAACGTCAAAAACACGTTCCAACAGAACCTGATGTCTCAGATGGCGTTCGTGGTTGACAAGATGACCCCGCGAAATGCGGCAGCAAGTCTCGTCACGTTGTGCGGCAAGACCTGTGCATATGCCTTCTGCTTTTGTCCTGGGGTCGCCGACATTCTGGTACGACTTTGGAGTCCACCTTTAGAGATGATGAAGCGTGTCCTGGCCGAAGCAGGTCTCTCGAGGCTGGACAAGATAGACAGCATCTCCGCTCGCGTTGCGGCCGCCTTCCCACCCAACCTTCATTCTCTCAAGTTCCAGTCCTTGGCCAAGATGGTTCGCGTACTTCGCAATCCACCAACCGCAACGCCACCACTGCAGATTGCCAACCTCGATTGGTACGGGCTTTGGACAAAGCGCTGGTCAGGAGCCGAAAGCGATCTGTTCTACGTCTTCGTCAAGCACTACCATATCCTTGCGACTGGTTTCTTGCCCACAGCACCAACTGCGCAGGAGCGTATTTGCGCACCAGGACTACTCATGGTACACGCGCAAATCCTTGTCAATATGGACGCAACGATAAACAGACACGCTTTGCCGCAACAAACAGAGGAAAACGGAGGAGCGCAACCCATTACTTTCGACGATGTTCTGAGCGACCCTGACACTTCAGCGTCAACCATTTCCATCCCACCTGCGAATGCTACTCGGCAGATGCAGGAGAATCGATTGATCATGCTCATACGCGACTTCCTTTCTGAGAGCAACTCCCACATTCACATCGCTCGACGCATGTTTGCGGATAGCTTCGTAAGCTTACTGCAGGCACAAGCACGAAAGATCTCTGTGTACGACAGTAATGCCTGTTACACTTTGTGCGACTTCTTAGAAGAAGCCTTTGCAATCTTGGTCCGTTACGAGCAACACAACGTCGAGCATCATGTCATCATACATTGGCCATTCTGGTTGACAGTATGTAGAGAGATGACAGCAAGCGAGAACACAGCTACAGAAATCAAGCTGTACTCCTTCCTGTACAGTATTTGGTCTACTCTGACCCTGGACGAGCAACGCAAGAGGAGCTTGTGCCTCGATTTTCTTTTGGAGCCAGCTTTCTTTGAGAGCAGGTTCAACCATTGGTGCCCAATGGTACGCTCGTACTATATGCGCTTGATATGCTGGAGGGTTGCTCGATATGATGGCGAGTCTTCTGAAGTTGAAGTGTAGGTTTTGCCACCAACTTCATTTTAATGGCACTAACAAGACACAGGGAGATCAAGACGGCACTCAGCGATCGCCTTCGCTCCGTGTGGTCACACTATCTTTGGCTTGCTGAAGACGCTGAACGACTGCAACTTGCTTTTCCCTCGACACAGGCTTGCAACCCAGCCCCAGGTCGACGTTTCCTTATTATACGTAATGATAATCCCATCGCCGCCAGCAATGGCCCCTTCTTAACATTCGACGGCGTCGTACAAAACCCCCATCAGCGGAAGCCGTCCGCTTCCACTCCAGTTCCGGAACCCATGGTGCAAAAGGTTGCCGCACTGGCGACGGACTCAACAGACTTCCCAGACGAAGAGCCCACAAAAGGCAAATGGGGCATGTTCAAGAGCCTCATGGGTGGCTCGTCGAAGCCTTCCAAGTCCAAAGCAAATGCGCAGGCTGCTAAGGATAAGGAGAACACAAAGACGCCAACGCCTCCCCAGAGTTCCCTCGAAAAAATCTCCATGGAGAAACCGGCGCCTACACCTACGCCATCACCGCCTCCAGCGCACCGCTCCTACAGTTTCCGCTTCTCCCTCGAATGGGTCGACAAGCGGTTCGGTACCTACCAAAATATGCGACTTCAGCCACCACGACTGCCACTTCCGGCACAGATCTTGCTTCAGCAGAAGGGCATACATAACGACGCAGTCGGGAGCGTTCAGCCTACGGGCAAAGCTGTGACTTCTAGTCGTTACGCTGGTCGCGCCCTTGCAGAGTGGACATTCGTCTCGCACGAATGTCAGAACTTCTTCGACCGGAGAAAGAATGAGGGTGTACCGACGAACAAGCAAGTCGAGACACCAACGCTTTGTGTCGAAGCCTTCAGGCGACCAGGTTAGCCTCACTCGCGAGCTTCTTTTGTCAGCATCTTCATCGGCAGGAACGATTTCATCCCATCCTTCGCGCAGCATTGGCTCTGCGTAACGGTCCACTTGCATCTGGATACTCTCTCGGGACCTTGAGGTCCCACGGCGTTGCGATATATCTTGGTTTTCTATCTGTCATTCCCTTGTATACAACCCCTGCATGCATGCATGGCAGCGCGCTGCTTGCATGTCTCTTCTTGCGAGCTTTACTTTCTGGTCTCTGGTCACTATTACATTGGTATCATATAAGGCGGCGCTAAGTGTTGATATGCTGCTAAGGCGCAATACATACATAGATTTATGAACACTTGATATATTTCAAAGCGTTCGGACGAGTCTTGCGCTTTGTGTTTGATGCGTGTCTCAAAGTGAGTGGTGTTTGTTTAGTGGCAGACGCGCCTGCCGATACTGCCAATACTGCCGTCACCGTTGCGCTAGCGTCATTGCTCTCTACGAACCAACTGAAAGTGTAACTATAGCGTCAGGTGCTGGATTTCAAGACGCATATGGAATTAGATTATACATCATGGTTGGGTCTAGGAGGTACTCGCTCTTGTATGCATAAGGCGGCCGATAGCTGCAGGCTTTGTACGGTGTTGTCCACAGGTATGCATCATCCTGGAAGCATGGAGTGCTCCAATCGGCTTAGGCTCGTGAAAGGCTCGTGGAAGGCGCGTTCGACACGCGTTCTTTCCCTGCACCCGTCTACCGAGTCTGTCGATACTTTTGCCGGTGCTCTGTTTGTTTGTATTCGTGTCTTGTGAGAAGGCGGGCTTGAGACATGGAAACGTTCAGACCCAGACTGGTTGAGATGGTAGGCACGCGACGGAGACAGGGAGGATGGTGGCCAACATTGGCCATGCGAGCCGTGACGCAGCAATGCATGTGACCAGCAGCAAAACAACCCTACCGTATAAGCCAGCCAGCACCGCCGAGCGGCCCCGCAAAACATCGCAGTAGCTCAGAATCGACGTCTCACGGGCAGGGGCAGCTGATGACGCGCCGCGAGGATCCGTAATCGCCAGCGCCCGCCTGCTGCCGAACGTTGCTAACGCCGCTAAATGCTGCTCACGCCTCGAACCTATTCCCTCGCCCAAACCCCGGACACGGGCTGCACTCGCCCCGGGGCCTCGTATTTCCTGTGCACCCCGTCGCAAAAGGAGCTCCAGGCCGAGGAACAGCGCGCGTGCAGAATGCTGCTGCTCCACCAGACGGGCAGCGTCAAGGTGGGCGAGGTTGTACGGTAGGTTGCAGATGCCCGCGGAAGTCGCCCGGTTTGGGCACAGGCCGACAAAGTGCTAAGACATGATGCAGGTACACGGTCACCTACACGCCCAGCGAAGACCGTATCCTTCCTGCACCTGCATTCCTCCACGTGCGCATACGCAACACCTCCGCCCTGCCGCTGCGAGCCGCCTACCTCCACGGGCCCTACACCATCCATGTCGCCGCATATCCCTCCACCTTCAATCCGAACAGGAAAGCCGAGTCGCCCAAGACGTACGGTGTCCCCGAGTTCGAGCCCAACCTGAAAGCCGGCGGCTACTGGAACGCCCGGCTGACGGTGCCGGAGCATATCAGACAGGGCGACGAGTGGAGGAACTTCGATGGCACCCCCAAAAGCGCAACATGGATCATCGAGGTCGACTCCCAGATCATCTTCTCCCACTCGGCCTCTGTGAGCTACGAGCTGCTGGTAGCCCGCGACGAGAGGTCACTCGACCTTGGCTTCACGGCCGTGACTGGAAACAGCTCTGGAACGCCAGGCAAAGTCCAAGATCACCAGCAGGGGAACAAGTCCCACACGTCGAACCATCCTGCGCAGCAGAGGGGCGTCTTCTCCAAAGCCATCAAACTAGTCGTTGACGACACAACGAGTCTGTGGAATAAGCCGGAGCTACCAGAGTACAAGGATGAAGAGAGCCAGCCTGACAGGCGCAAGTCGAACGACGTCCAGCACGAGCAGAAGGACGACACTCGCAAGCAGAAGAACGTGCACCTCGTCGTGGTCACACATGGGCTGCACAGCAATCTTGGCGCAGATATGCTGTACCTGAAGGAGAGCATCGATGCGACCGCGAGGCAGGCCCGGGAAGACCGCCGGAGACGGCGGCAGGAGCAAAGAGGACAGAAGCCGAGTAACGAGGGCAACAACGAGACATCGACAGCGCCTCTGTCGGGCGGTCAAGAAGACATACCAGACGAAGAGGAGGACGAAGATGAAGAGGATGTCATCGTTCGCGGCTTCGACGGCAATGTTGTTCGCACCGAACGGGGCATACAGTATCTCGGGAAGCGGCTTGCTAAGCACGTGCTGCGACTCACGTACCCAGATCAGCCATACCTACCGATCAAGAAATCGGTTGGGCAGAAGCTGAACCCCTTCTCTCCAAACAAGGACAAGCCGGATGAAGGAATACCGGCACACGAAGGAAGCGATGTCCACTTCAAACCCCATTCGCATAAGCAAAAGCGTGCGTACAAGTTCACTAGCATAAGCTTCATCGGACACTCCCTAGGAGGACTAGTCCAAACATATGCTATAGCATACATCTACAAGCACTCTCCCAAATTCTTCGAACACATCAAACCTATCAATTTCATCGCCATGGCGTCACCTATGCTGGGTCTCAGCAATGAGAACCCAATGTATGTCAAGTTCGCTCTCGACTTTGGCTTGGTGGGAAGGACTGGACAGGATCTTGGTTTGACTTGGAGAGCCCCAACCCTGGCGAAAAGTGGATGGACTGCTATGGTTAGTGGATTTGGGGGACAGTCTGCGAGCCAGGAACAAGAAGATCCTGGTACCAAGCCACTCCTCCGGATCCTACCCACCGGGCCGGCTCACATGGTGCTACGCATGTTTAGAAACCGTACGGTATACTCCAATGTTGTCAACGATGGGGTTGTGCCACTCCGGACTAGTTGCCTGTTATTCCTGGACTGGAGGGGTTTGGGCAAGGTCGAGAAGGCTAGGCGAGAGAACGGACTGATTGGGAGTGTCGCGATGTGGGGCTTCAGTCAATTGACAGGGCAGAACTCATCGCCCAATCCGTCGAGGTTAGGGTTTCCAGACAAGGACGACGAGACCGAATCTCCATCAGGGAATGGGGACGACACTACCGTCCCTCTGCCAGGTGCAGATGTCACCAACCAAGATGACAGAGTGACTGCCTCGGAGCCTGCAGCTCATCAGTTCTTGGATGGCCAGAAGCACGACCCAGAAGACGCTGTGCAAGGGAACCCAGGTGTGCCGGCATCTGATCAGTACTTCCAACCACAAAACACATTGATGCAGTGGTGGAGCTACATCCGCCCTACAGGCAAGCATACTTCAAGGGACAAGAAGATGTTCACCCGCAGTCAGACTGTCTTCAAGGACGACGAGGAGCAAGAGGCTGCGACTGAAGAACCACCGTCACAAGGCTCGCAGCAGAGGAAACGACCCCTGGCATCACGCGGTGACAGCACACTCGATCCGTCGAAGAACTCGGCGGCACCACCTAAGACGACGATCTTTGAGTCGGCAGGAGACCTCATCAATCCACCTGTTCCACCCACATCCTGGATCGTTGATCCAAGTACTCGTGCTCGCACCATCTTCCACGACCGTGTGTATCACCCAGAAGACATACCGCCGCCACCTGCCAGGAAAAGATCTTCCGGCCGCTCTTTCTCTGGTGAGAGCGGTAGGTCTCCGACATCCGTCGGTACCGTCGACGAGGGCGTCATGCGAGTAGAAGAGAAGATCGCTCGTGCTTACCATAAGGATCTGTCGTGGCGTAAGGTCCTTGTCCGTCTCGAGCCTGACGCGCACAACAACATCGTCGTGCGCCGCATGTTCGCCAACGCTTACGGTTGGCCGGTAATCAAGCATCTATGTGACACTCACTTCGCAGACACGTACTCTGCACAGACCCGCGATGAGCAAGAACCCGCTCTTGATCGTGCTAAGGGCGTCGATGCCCCTGTAAAAGAAGACGGTGAACACGTGAAGGGCCAGGAAGACTCGGTGCCACCCATTGAGCGTACCGAGAGCGAGCTGAGGGAGGTCCGCGACGAGCTAGCACCACTCGAGAACTCCTTCAGGGCGCCAAAGCGCATGAACACTTCGGACTCGATCCGCAGCACAACCTCGGTAGATTGGGATAACTACTTTGATGGAGCAACAAGTGACGAAGATGATGATAATGATGAACGCAACGCAGTTCAGAAGTTCCTGCAACTCGGTTATCCTCGCGTTACAAGGACACCAACTTCTCCCAATCCACCACGAACACCAAACAGTCAGGGAACCACCGATGCAGAGCTCTCTGGCTTCTTCAACGGCACGTCTGCAGCGCCACAGCCAACACCGTCTGTGGATATACACAGAGGTTTGGGTGCAAGTCCAAGGCGACCGACCAAGGCGACTAAGGAGCCGGACTCGCAACAACCGCTAGGTAGCCAGGCTATTCTTCCTGCAGGTCACCAGGTTGCCGCAAGTCCACCTGGTAGTCCCTCTCTTCACCTCAGTGACGTGGGCCTAAGACGGTCTATAGAGGGCAGCCCTGATACTATTAGAGTGGGGAATGGAAGTGGAGTAACTGAGCAGGTTGCCAGATCCTTGAGTACGGCGAAGGACCGGGAGCGCTCGTAACGTGGGTGTGGCTGGGGGCGACGAACATTGCATTTGGACGGGTCAGCATATTTGGATGGCTGCATGGTAACGGCTATGATATACCCAGGATTTTATACATGGTTTGTGCACATATCTTCTGTTGTCTCTCTGATTTCCACTATAGTTTCCTTTACACTTCAGAATCTCGTTGGTGCTTTCCTAGTGAAGCTGTTTTCGCTACGTCATGTCGATATTGCTCTTTTTGCATTCACTTTCGCTGCTCCTCCGCGTGCACTGTGACTAGGCAACTACGAAACTATTCCTGGCTCTTCACATACATCTCACGGTGTCACGCAATCCAACACTTCCCCTTGAGCTTCGTGAGCTCGCCTCGTTACGTTGCAAACACAGCGCTATCGCACCTTCGATCTTGCTGTCAGTCGTTGAGCGCCACAATGCCGGGAACCAAGAAGAGCACCCCGGCAGCGTGGATTGGCGGTCGACGACGCAAGCTGATCCGCCGAAATCGCACAAATGAAGAACCGCCACGATCGAGCACTATGCCTGTACTGAACCCCGAGTCAGTTGCTGCTAGCTTGGTGAATGCTGTCAATAGTCAAGGCTCAACACATGTGAAGGAGAGACAATCAGAAGACAGGTACGATCAACATCGATACGAACATCGACAGGGACCTGAGAGAATCGAGAGTAAAATGCAATCATATTTGCATAGTGGTGCGGTCAAGTAAGTACAACTTAAAAACCACAACAGATACGTAGCTGACATGTTTAGATCCAGTGCGCCATACACTCTCTTTGCAGATGATCCAGCCACGTCCTCGCCCAAGTCCACAGCAACCGATGGCAAGAGAAAGCAAGGTTTGTTCGGCACCAAAAGGCCTAAAGCCCTTGATCGACCGAACGGCTCTCCTCACACACCAGTCGTCACGTCGCCGTTACCGGTCACCACACCCTCCAAAGCTGCGCAGTTCTTTGGTCTTGAATCTAAGCCTAACATCACCGAGAGCCCACGCCACGGACATTTCCAGGATGATGCCAATGTCGGTGATGACGATGATGATGCTCTGGTTAGGCCAATGTTTAAGAAGCAGTTTTCTCTGTCTCTGCTAACCGAATCCAAGGCAGGTGCAGAACGGCAGACCAGGTTTAAGGAAGATGGTGTGGAGCCTGATCTGCCAAATTCCGCAAAAACTAGCAGAATCAACACCAACAAAAGGCTACGCATGCTTATCCCGAATTTGACAGGCCCCAGACGTGCACCAATCCAGCAGACCACAGCTCCGACAACGCGTTTCGACCTTGACAAGAACGATGCCGATATTATTTACAGCAGTGATAATGGCCTTCAGAAATCCCGATTCCGCATTCCAGCTGCGCCTCGGCCTGTGCCTGCTGTAACCAAGCGTCGTGTGAGTAAGAAGAGTCCCAGATCATTTCAGCGGATGTCGCCTATAACGGAGACCTCGTTTGAGGAACTTCGCGCAAATTACCGCCAAGATAGAGATACAACCGATTTAGGCGTGATCTCTGAATATGAGTATGACAATACTCCCTACAGCGGCCCGGTATTGCCTCAATCTCACAGTGAATCGGTGTTGCCTCTGTATGGTGCTTTCAAACTTGATGAAGACGATCTATCGCCTACCGATGAGTTCTACGACGAAGAAGCTACCGACGAGGAGGATAATACCGTACATCCCGGTACCAAAGTCAATGTCAAACGAGGGCATTGGCATTGGTCTTCCACACTGTACAAGCGAAGCCCTTTGCAGAGCATCGAGGATGGTTTTCTTGACGCAACCGAAGATGACATGCGGTTTGAAGCTTGCAGGAAGACAATGCTCAGGGTCGAAGCCAAGAAGCCAGCTATGGACGCCGAGATTGCTGTTCTGAAGCGTGAGCAGGAGAGGATGAAGCACAAGTTCTGGAACGACAAGAGTGGAGACTGTATCTCTGGGCGACTGAATTCTACACCTGATGAGAGCAGCGACGAAGACGTTGGGGGCCTGGTATTAATTCGCAGCAGCATCGACCTCGATAAAGAGCCAACAGTGCATGAGGCGAAGGTGATGACATTTACCACGATCTTACCAGCAACCGTGAAAACTGTGGATATTCCACCTAGGAACAAGAAGCAAGTATCCTACGTCGGGAGCAGTACTTCTCTTCCGGAAAACCTTGTTCTCACAGAAAACGAGAAGAAGTGTATCACCTCTCCCACCCAGAATGAAAACATTCTTCCAGCAAGTGTAAGCACAGTCACATATTGCTGCCTTGACATTGCTGACAAGCCAAAGCCTGTCGTCACACACTACCATCACGAAGATCCGGATTGTACTTCGAAGTCTAAGAAATCTAAGATGACGCGCGACGAGTCGCGTCTACTCGTACAGAACTGGATCTCAAACTACAACAGTACTGAACAGCGCCCAGTATCTACCCGTGTTGATCCCGACGTCCTTGCCGATCAGGAAACACCACCAGCGCCATTTCCTAAGAGCGACGAAGGCCTTCCCACCCCGCCGATTAAGCCGCGTTCCGACTCGCTCACGCCTCCAAAGCAGCTTCAGAAACACCAGTGCATCAGCAACGGTCACATATTCCATCCGATTGATCTGAAGCGCATCCCAGACAATGCTGTCGTCAATGGCTTGGAGGTCAGGCCTTACTTGCAGACATACACCGGTGTCAAGCAACATGTGAAGATCCCTGTGCTTTGCGAGAGGTGTAGCGAGAACTGTGATGAGAACGTCTGGGAGTGTGAGATTGCTGTCTGTCGCATGGCTGTCTGTCAGAGCTGTGCTGAGGACATGGAGATAGAGTGGCAGGAGAGAAGTGTACGTGGCTGGAAACATAAGTGATAACAGTGACGAAAGGGATGGGCTAAAACAATTGGTCAGGACCTAGATGATGCGCAGGCGAGTTCTTGTCTTGAACAATAAGTACAAGAGTTCTTACCTCTGATGAATGCGGACCGAAGCATCTGCAGTAGATCTAATATGGTAATGTAGTCATCGATGCCTCGGGGATTGGTGTAAAGTGAAAAGAGGCAAAGGTCGTCTCTCACCTCATCTTTCTCTCACCTCGCACCTTTCACCCTCGAGCCACGTGCATATAAATTCTCTTGACACTCTATCTCCTTGTTCTCTCAATCTTACACGTACCTCAACCTGGATATCTCGCATCAGACCAACAGCACTAACTTTGGCCAACAACATCTGCAGCACTATTCAATCAGACTCACGACGATGGAACGGCAAAGCCCAGCGTTGTCAGTCGACAGCAGACCAACAATGCAACCTCCGTCTCGGCCACAGCCTGGTCTGCAGCAGACCCACACAGATACATACTTGCGAATGTCAGACGCCTCACGTTCTTCTCCTCAAGATTACTGCTAACGTCCACAGGCTTGAAGGGTCCGTGGTATCCGTCATCGTTGGCTCCGGACCACTTGCAACAAAGTACAATCTCCCAGTCGCACTTCTTTGCTTTCATTCAACCTTCTTCAAGAACGAGTTACTGCGGTACGAGACGGTTCGTACTCGTGTGTACGGCAACAAGAAGCGCAAGGTGTCCACTCAGGACCAGTCAATGATTGTGAAAGTCGAAAAGGTAGACGACGAGACTGAAGCGGAAGTGATTGCACAGTCTGCGAATTCAGAAGAGACCGTAATCAGGCTGCCGGGCGTTGATCTCGCTATCTTCGGCCTTTTCCTCAAGTACGTGTACATGGGCTTCTACCCTGCAACTGTTGATGCACGGCCTGGATATCCGCTCTCGATCCCATATGCACCTAAGTCAACACAACATAACCCATCTTACACGCCAGCCAAAGCTTCAATGCCACCCCCAGCAACAATCAATTCTCAAAAAGCCGTCCAAGGCAGCCATCCGTATCCACTGCCGACTCCAAGCCTCAACAACCCTCGAGTGTCCACCGTAACGGACGGGAACAACCATACCTTGGTCCCACCCTCGGTCCACGCCTACCTGCTGTCCATCCGTCTCAACGCACCGGGCTTCCTGAACCACGCGCTCAATCACATCTACTACGGCCTCGGTAAATATTTCGCCCTGACCCCAAGTCTAGTAGACTACATCTGCAGCCACACGACTCCAGGATCCACACTGCGCAAACTCATCCTCGACGTGCTAGTTGTTCACTGGCCGTCACCGTCGACACACATCGTTGTCAAGCACGCTGCACTGAGCAAGCACTGGAATGAGGTATTCGACATGCACAAGGACCTCAGGCATGAGTTTACTATGGGCTTGCAAGGCAGTATGAAGGTATTACCGGTGCAGGCGTACTTTGTCAGTACGGCTATGTCCGCTGTGGCTACGAAGGAGGAGGCAGGAGAGCGGGAATTGGAAGTCGTGGAAGTCAGGTCTGCCCAGGCCGATACGTCTGTTGCCGAGGCTGCCGTGAAGAAGTGACTGGCAAAACAAGAAAGCGAGGATCAGGTTTGAGGACCGCAGCGGTAACGCAAAGGGTCAGACGACTATGCTGGGAATCCCTGGAACAACACACGATTTCCCCAAAAGGAAGGTATATAAGCGCTCTGCGTCGGCGGCGCGTTCAAATCAAGTTTCAAAAGCTAGCAAAGACAACAACCTCTGACCAGGATAAATCCCTCCATACAAAATACATGCCCTGTATCACGGGACCGACAACGAGCAAACCAATACGCGACCATCGCTTCGAGGAAACCACACTCTCTCCCGTGTGTATACAAGCTGTGGCACAATGCAACCTCGGTCTGTCTGCCACGACGAGGACTCGTTGCCGTGCCAGCAGCCAATCATACGGGCTGCTACCACCAAGAAAGCTAGACTTAGGCCGCCACTGTGTAAACCGGTCAAGCTTCGTTAAGCGCAGAGGGCTGGGTAGCGTGTGTAAAAGAAGCGTTTCCCATGGCTTAGGGGTCTGCTTGTCGGGTCGGTCTCTACGTTTTTTTTTTTTTTTTTTTTTTTGAGAGTCAGCGGTATATTGCTGGAGTTGTTCGTGATCTGTGGGCAGAGTGAACGTTGAAGTGGAGCTTTGTATCGTTGCGAACAAGCTTGATCCTCACGAATGAACACTATGCGTCGGTCTCTTATCATGGCAGCTGTAGTAGCAGGTACGGCGTCAGCGCAGTCTGCACCGTCCGCTACTGCACTCACGTTCTGGAAACCAGGTCCAGGTGAGCCTCCTCAGTCGAGCCAACAGAGTCAACACCACTCTATCCCATCACCCGGATTAACACCCACACAGCCCTGAACCCCTCGCTATACTCCAAACAAGGCTTCGGGTCAACCACCTACCCACCTGTCGCCTCAATCATCACCTCAGACGCCGCAACCACCATCTTCCAGCTAGGCTGCCCTTCCTTCGTCCCTGCCACACAATCCCCCATCCTGGACGGCAGCATGACCCTCACCTGCGACTGGGCGACCAATAGCGCAACCTACACGCTCATCAACAGCACGCGTAACGTCATGCACGAGACGTACGCTTCGCCCGCGTACTCGCGCTGGTGGACCTGTGACTACAACACCGCCGCGACGCAAATGACATGCGCGCTCGAGGTCATTGGCGGCGAGATCGACACCAACGGGCCGGTCAGCGACTGGGTCATTCCGGACAAGGCCGGTAATGTGATTGCGTTTGCGACGGCGGAGATTGTTACCGAGGGGAGCTTTGCTGCGTTGCTGTCGACGGGTAGTGTGAGTGGCAGTGCGCCGACGCGGTTGATGACGCAGAGTGCAAGTGGGCCGGCGCCGACGGCAACGCAGGGGAGTGGAGTGGCTGGTTCGGAGCCGAGCAGGACGGCGAGTGCGAGTGCGAGTGCAAGTGCGGCAACGGTGAGTACGGCCGCTGCGGCGAAGTATGGGGTTGAGGGCGCGGCGCTTGCTGTGCTGGCTGGTGTTGCTGCGATGGATGTGTGGTAGTATGGTACGGATGGCTTCGTTTTGGGTATGTTGTCTGAGAGCGGTGCAAATTTGGTCCTGAATAGTTCAGTTTCAATCTTTCTTATACTTTCGAGCCATCTCTTGCTATGCACATTCGAGTGTCCAATGGTTTGCCTTTCGATTGTGCGCATGATCCTCATGACAACTTCCATCTTCGTACCGCTTAAAGCACTACCGATCAGTCCAATTCTTGGGCCGTGAATGCTTTGTAATGGTTCGGGATAATCCAAAGTTCCAAGTCTCATGAATCCAACTCTTACCATATATATGTTTTCCAACCACGATCCCACACCCATTCTTTTCCTATTTCTACGGCGCAATCTTCGGCCATCACAGAGGTAAGGCTAACGGATATACGCAGAACCAAGCTTTGAGCTATTCTGCTTCTGTAGGTCGCCAGACTAACGTCTCCCTAGGTCAATATCCAGTACTTGAACCATATCTGTCTTGCTCTCTTCCTCTCTCTTGGTCCCAAAGTACGGAGAAATAGCCTTGTCAACAACCCCCTCAAACAATCCCTCGATCATCCCGCTCAGCTCATCGCCCGTCTGTCTAAAGTCCGGAAACGCGTTGACCTCGAGCAAATATGTGTTCAAACTCCCATCCTCCTCAATGCCGACCATGAAGTCCAAGCCGAAGATCTCGAACGCGTTGGGCAGCGGCTGGAAATGTATGCTCATGCCCCTCGCCGCCGCTTCGAAAGTTTGGCCCGTGATGTCTTTGATTTGGGTGAAAACTTCGTCTTTCCAGGATTGTGATGCATTGATCTTTGCGTCTAGCTGGGAGGCGATGTCGTTGGGTAGGTTCCAAAATAGTCCGACTGAGCCTTCGCGGTCCCCAGTATCTTGGAGACAGGTATTTGTGAGGTGTGCGCGCATAGCGTCTTCCCGCTCTCCCTCGGACTCGAAGTCAGATGCCCAGGGTGGTGAATAGGGTTGTGCGGCGAAGAGTGCAAGCATGGGTTTGTAGACGAAGACCTGCAGTGCGCCGGTCGCGAGAACGTAGGTCCTGATGTGGAACTTCCTCAACTGTGTCGGCTCCCCTGGCGGGGCAAGTAAGAGTGGTGGGTGAATATACGGCTGTGCAACAAAGTGCCGGAGTTGGCTTGTGATGATTCCATTCCCCTCGTCTTTCTTCTCATCCCTTCCTGCGTCACTTCTCGCGTCTTCGCCCTCTTCCTCGTCGTCACTCTCAGGATCCCATTCCTCGAAGATAGCTGTTAACTCCTCTTCCGACGAGAAAAGCCTGATGCCCTGGCCCCTGTCGCTCATTCCCGGCTTCAGAATCCACCACCCCCTTTTCTCTTTCTCATCTTCTCCAAACTCCTCATTTCGTGCCCAACTCTCCTTCAATTCCCAAGCCTCAACAAGTGCATCATCCAAGAATTCCGCGTAATCGACTTCAAACTCCACACTTGGCTTTGCGCCCCTCTTCAGCACGCTGTCGGGGTACTTTGTGATCCAATTTGCGATGGTGGTGCTGAGATAGTGTTTCCTGATCAGGGCTTTGCGGATGATGTATGCGTTGGCCAAGGACGTGGAGGAGTGCGACATCAGCTGGTCCCAATCGATGGATTCATATTGAACGAATTGCAAGCATGGTGTTGTCGGCGAGGGGAGATCTTGGAGAGACTTGACGAGTTTGTACGACGAGGTGGGTAACCGCTTCTCCAGTGCTGAGAGGATTAGGGGCTGAACATAGGGGTCTTCGTAGTTGATGAGAGCGTGGATCGGTGTGTCCGAGGTAGAAGATGTTGGCGCCATGGTGGGGAAGTTGTGTACTGTGTGGGGTGAGGCCGATCCTGCTCTTTTTGATAAAGTCCAAGTGGTCGCGTGACGGAAGCTTGCAACAACGGAGGCGATTCAAACGGGAACGAAATCTTTGATTCAAGAAAAAGACCAATGACAGATCTATGGATACTGTTGTACACTAGGAAACTCGTTACTGTGGTATCTGTCGGGGCAATCCAAACCCAAAACGCAAATTCGCTCATCCCCTCGCTTAGTCCGGCCAATGACCGGGCCGCATTTTGAACGCCATAGAATCGTTTCCTTTCTGCATCGTCGCGTGCAACAATCGTACAAAGACGCCCGTTATCCAGGCAGGGATATCAATGGAATTAGACCACTTCCAAGTCATCATCATCGTCGTCCATAGCTGCAATGAGCCCAATGTCGAGACCTCCCAGGCTCTCCCGACCAGGCTCACGTATGCCCTTCTCGGGTAGCAGCAGGCGTGCTTTCTTTTTTGCTGGGCTACCGGCCCTCGTACCTCGCATTGCAGAGTCAGGACGGCTTTTGCTTGGCGAGAGAGGGCGAGCCTTGTGTGGTGACAGGACGAGGCCACGTCTATAGGCCCCACCCCAGCCAATGGGTTCGCTGGCACTGGCAGCAGTTGCCTTGCTTGCATTCGAGTGCTTCCGTTTCGATGGTACTAAGGAACCGCTTGCTTTTCGATTTAGAGAGACGTCGGCTGCCTTCCGGTTGAGAAGTCCGCGAAAGTCGCTCTCTATAGCCTTGTTCTGTCTTGCGTTGGCCAACTCTTGAGACGAATTAGTCGGCAGAGCCGTAGAAGGATCAATCCTGCGCTTGAGGTAGTCGCCGCCTGTGGTACCCTCTCCCATTTGCCCCAGTCTCTTGGCTAGATCCCGTTCCTTTTCTTTCGCAGCAAGCTGTCTGCGATGACGCTCTTCTCGACTACCGCCTCGCTCGAAACCTTGATCATCTTTGTCGAGCGCACGCGCAGCACCTCCCGGTCGCGGTGCAATAAACATGGTCTCATGTAGGTACCGGTCGTGGTACTTGCCCTCTTTGCGGAGTTCGTCGCCTTTGAACCCGTTTGGGCCTCTTCGACCGAACATGCCGCCTCCACCGCCTGACCCAACCATACCGTTGACTTCCATGCGGCCTTTTTTGCTCTTTTCGACTTGTAGTTGTAGATGGAATTCGCAAAACTCAGTTTTCCGCCCATCGACCCACTGGCCGCATTCCCTGCCGTCCTTTTTCTTTGCATGACAGAAGTCCAAATCTCTTGCAAGACCAATTTCAAGTACCGTATCGTCAGAGTTCGTGAGCTTTAACGAGAACTTGCCACTGGTGCGATCTTTTGGGGGCATGATGTCTGGGTTGAGGATAGCGACTAGCGTGCCGATGGGCAGCTTCCAGAAGTGTTCATAACCGCTGTCGAACAAGAACAGATCGAGCTCCCATTTCATGTCCGTCAGCCGTATGACCATGAACTTGCCGTGCTGGTTTGCATTACGTTCCTGACTGCCTCTGGAGTTATCGCGGGCTGAGTTTTGGGTGTCGCGTGGTGAAGACTTGGAGCATATCACGCCCATAACCACGTAGTCGTTCTCCCAGTCTGGCGGATCGTAGTCAGGCGCCTTGACATTTTTTAACAGCTGCGGTATTGTAAAAACGGTCTTGCCTTCCAACGTGCGAGTGACGGCACTGTGCTGCATCTCCCGCGACTTCAGATGTAAGCCAGACAACGACTCGAAGCTGGGGGCGTCGAAACTATCGTTGCGCTGCACAATCTCTTCGTACTTGGAGGCAGTTGCTGTGGCCTGGAAACCTCTGGGGGACGGTCTTGACGCGGATGATGGTGGACGTGCATCAGGGACTGAACCTCGGCGTGGTGTAGGTGGATTCTCTTGCGAGCCTAGTAGTCGACTGTGTGTTCTGCTGTGAGTTTTGGGACCTGGTGGTGGCATGTCTGTGAACGAGCTCCGGGGTTCTGAGGTGGCTGAAGTGAATGAAGAGCCTCGTGATGATGTCGGCCGTTCTCGTTTAAGTCCCGCAATGCTGCTCAGACCGAACCCTCGAGTCCTCCTCTCATCGTGCTTTTGCTCGTTCTCCTCGCGCTGCTTCTCTTTGCTTCTGCTCTCGGCAATGCGCTCGCTGAACGACTTGATCTTGGGCGTCCCTACTGCACCGGTCGTATTGGCGCGTGCGAGGCCATTTCTTGCTCCAATTTGGCCAGGACGCTTAAGACTGACCTGGGAGGCCTTGAGGCCCTTGTCGATACCAAGCAGCACCCGTGCAGGACTTCGTGGTTCGTCGAGGATGAGGCGAGCTCGCGTGGGTGAGACGGGCACCTGTACGTCTGCCTCTGGTCGCGGCAGGTCTGCTCTGTGCCGTGTTGGTATTGCACGGCTCTCTGGCTCAGCCTTGCGCGCTTTCTGCAGTTGCTTTTGCTTGAGCTTGAGACGTGCCTCGATCGACTGCAGCTTGAGCTGGAGCGTCTCCTCGTCTTCGTCTTCGGTGGTGTCGCCGTCGTCTTGCACCTGGTGCAGCGACACAGGGCGGCGCTTCGTTGGGGAGGGCGACACCGAGTTGCGCGCGCGCCGCTCTTCGTGCCTGCGGCGGCCAGACGGGGAGCTCAGGAGCGCTTCGTAGGGCGACTTGGGCGGCCAGTTCGGCGGGTTGTTCGTGGCTGCGGCGGTCAGTGAGGATCTGCATGCGGGGGATTGGAGGACGCACCCTTGGCCTTGGGGCTCTCCCGCACGATCATGGTCGCTGTGATGTGGGTGTCAGGGTGCTTCGTGCGCCGCCCATTTCTCGCGCCAGCAGGGTGGAGTGGAGAGTGGAGTGTGTGAACGCTTGGGGTGGGCTTGGTGGATATGTCAGGCCTGATTTGGCGTGTTGACAGCTTGACTCGCTGTTGTTGTTTGCCGTGCAATTAAGGTTGCGCCTCAAGGTACCATCTCAGATGAAACGACAGGGATTCGCGTGCCGCGTCGCGTTCGCGTGCAACCACTTTACGCATGATGACTTGGCTGACTGACATTCAACATATTCAGCACGCAACATTTCAATTTATATTCGACACACCATACTACCGCTGACAGCAGACATACCACAATGGCAAGAGCAACACGCGCTCGACCCGCGCCAAAGCAACCCACACCTGAGCCAACACCGTCCACCACAAAACCCCTGCCAGCACCCACATCAAATCCACCCAAGCTCTTTGTCCTCCCCAAAGACACGTCCAGCGATGCAAGAATAGTCACCATCGACAACCCCGCCACCAACACACCCTCGCGCTACTACTTCTGCCCCTCAAAAGGCTTCTACGAGTTCACGCGCATCGCCGCGCCCAAGAAAGCATGCAGGAGCTGGCTGATCACACGGCACGAAGACAAGACACCGCAAGTCGGAGAGAAAGAGACGATTGATGGGGACAACAAGGAAGGGCTGGGTAGTGGATACGTGAACAAGAATGCAGACCTTTTCCTCGCAACACCAATCGATCTGTTGTTTCTGATCCTGCCGGCCCTCGCGCCGAAATCAGCAAAGGAGGAGAAGCAACACTTCCTTGAGCTCGATGAATACACAGACGCGCTCTCCGCCTCGTCACAGCACTGGCAGAGCCTCCTCGCACAGTACCCAACCCTGAAAGGCATGCTGGAGGAAAGGATGCGGCTCGTCTGCGACACAGTGACCACCGGCGACGAAACAATGTACCGCATCTCACACGAGAAGCTGTATGCACTGCTCGTCAAGAAAGCAGAACGCATGGTTGCCAAAGGACTTCCACCAAGCATGGAGGACAAGTTTATCAAAAGCGCGCTCGACGTACCTGTCATGAGCATCCGGCGAGAAGAGAGCACGCTATCCGCGATATCAGACACACCCACAGCCACCGCCACCGCCGCCGCCGACTCGCAAGACACTACAACAACAGCCACAGCCGCCGAGAGCCAAACAGCCACCACCACCGCAACCCCAGACGAAGCCGACATACCCTCTCAACCAACCCTGCAAACCCCACCAGAAATCCCCCACCTCCTCCGCCTGCGCACCGCACTTAGCTACCTCACAACCTCCTACTTGCCCCCCTACTTCGCCAGCAAAACAACCGCATTCCAATCCACTTGCCCAACCCCCAACTTCTCCCCGCTAACAGCCCACCTCACGACGCTGGCGCAGCTGAAGCGCGACGCAGCGGCGCTCCGCAGCATCTCGGACAACATCAGCCGAAAGCGGCAGGTGGAGTGCGACGAGGACGTGGTTGCGGAGCGCGAGGAGAAGAAGCGGCGCAAGGAGGACGAGGAGCGGAAGCGGAAGAGTGAGGGCCGTGGGGTCAAGGCGCTGAAGAAGGTGGATGTTAGTGGGATGAAGAAGATGAGTGCGTTTTTTAGCGTCAAGCCCAAGGGGGCGTAGGGTTGGGCGTGCTGGGTAGACTAGAGGTGTATATTATAGATGGAAGTGCGAAGTATGTTTGCTCTTCTCTGTCTTTTTGATTGATTGTTGGTGTTCTACTTGAGTGTGTGTGTGTGTCCTGCAATGGCCATACGCATATCCACACAGCACGCGCCCTGCATCCTATCACGAGATCAAACGCCGGGCTGCTCGTGTTTCTGCCTCTGCCTCTCTCCGCCTTCAACACCCCGCTTTGCAATGTACAAACACATGCATGCTTCCCTCATTACCCTAGACCGAATATACCTACCCTGCGACAGCGTAGGACAGACCCCTACTTGCAAGCGCACTAGACCAAAACGCTGGGTATCCCGTAGAGAGTGATCGCTAAAGTCCGATGATGCCCATATAACGCCAGTTGGAAAGACAAGAAAAAAAGCGCAGTAATGGTGCGAGTGGGGTAGTAGTGTGAGCAACTCCAGCACAGCAACGGCTGTCGAGGGAAGAAGTAACAGCTATCCAACACGCCAAATGCAAAAGTGCGGCAAGTGCGGCGGAGTTTACGAACGCGCTGCGCCGCATTAGATGCTGTCAGTAGACAGGGAGGAGGCGGAGTGCTCACTGCGAGCCTTCTTGTCCACCTCGCGCACCAACGGTGAGCCGCTGCGCTTGGCTCCGCGCGAAGAGCTGCCAGAGCTATGGGAGGACTTGACGCGCATCCACGAGTCGAATGAGATTTCTAGGACAGGTTAGCACTGTGCTATGGCTTGTACAAGTGGAGAAACGTACCTCGCTTGGGCTTGCGCACGGTTGGGGGCGGCGTTGCTTCTTGCAGCGAGGCTGCGATGTGCATGACCGTCTTGCCCTTCTTGCGACTTGGAGTGGCAATGTGCGCTTCGATGTCGGTGGGTGCCTCTTCATCTTCCTCCTCGTCAGAGACCTCGCCGTTCTCAAGCTTCTTCTGCTTGATCTCCTCCTGGAAGAGCAGCTTGGGCTTGATTGACGAGCGAGTCAACGGTCGACGCGCTTCATGACCGGCTTGGCGGAGCAGTTGAAGATCGTCTCCAGAAGCTTGAACGTCCTCCTCAGTAGGTGCATCTGATGGTGGGCCGTCGTGGAACTTGCGGAAGACTTTCCTTCCCCGGCTGTTATTTGTTAGCCAAAGCTTTCAGTGATTGGATGCGCGCACTTACAAAAGGTAGACCATGCCCTCCTCGCGGTCTACGGCTTCCTCCATCTCCACAGTTCTCGCATTGGCCCTGCGAGTCTTCTGCGGGGTTGCTCTTGCCTTTGCCTTTCCCTTGCGCTTTTTCGTGACAAAAGGATTCTCCTCGTCCTCGTCGGCGGTGGGAACGCGCTCTTTCGAGTCGGTGAAGATCTCAATCTTCTCAGACGATACACGACCCTGCTCGAAGCTTTCCAGAGAATAGGCATTCTTGATGGTCCTACGCGCCTTTCGTGGAGTCACCTCGTCAATGGTAGCTGGGCGACTTGGGAACAGAACGCGCGCGGTGGGCTGGAGCGCCTCCTCCGAGTGTAGCGCGCGCTTGCGGGGCGTCTTAGCCGGAGTGGGAAGCATGCCTGGGGCCATTGATGCCAGGAAGCGGCGTCCTGACGTGAGTGGAGGGTGGTCGGAGTCGGAATCGAGTGCGTCTGCTGCAGGGAAGAGGCTGCGTCGCGTCGAGCGGGGTGTGCGGTGTTTGGGCGGGGAGGTGGGCGAGGATGGTGGTGAAAGTGTGAGGTGGGAGGTGCGAGCAATTGATTTCCTTGACGAGGCCGTGGGCGTTACGTCGCGCCTGGTCCGTGGGGTGCGCGCCGGGTCTGTTTGCTCGAGGTGAAGACCGCGTTGTGCTGCGACTCTGCTGGAGCGGCGCGGCGAGAAAGGCTCCCAGCTGTCACCGTGAAGGGGCGCGGGCGGCGTGTGCACCCGGCGAGGGGGCGACGGCGTGCGATGCATGGTGACGGTGAAGGTGAAGTGGTGCGCGGTTGTTGCGGTGACGGTGGTGTGCGCGTTTGTTTAATATCCAAAATCAAAACAAGCCGAAGCCAAGCTCTTTCCAGGGCGCTTAGCGGTTGCGATGCGCAGTTTCCGGGCGATAGGGGGCGCAGTGCGGAGTATCGATAGAGATAGGTGACGGTGACGGTGACGGTGAAGTGGAGCTGATGGGGGCCGGGCAGCGATATGGACGGGTCGAGGTGCAGCCCCGGGGGGATATATGAGGAGGTTGGTGATGGCTGGTGACGCGCCCCGAGCGCCCTCGCGCCAAGTCAACGGGGTGGGCCCGTCAACAGGAGGCATGCCAGGCCGCCCAGCGCCCAGCGACCCCGCGCCAGTCAAACGCGTCAAACACAACAACGAAAACACGTGCCGTCCGGGACTGATTGGGTGGGACAGAGAGGGCATTGAAACAGGAGCAGGACAGAAACAGAAAGAGAAAGAGAAAGAGAAAGAGAAAGAGAAAGAGAAAGAGAAAGAGAAAGAGAAAGAGAAAGAGAAAGAGAAAGAGAAAGAGAAAGAGAAAGAGAAAGAGAAGCACAAACAGGAATTGACCACCTCACGCCATGGTGCAGCCACCCGGCATGGACGACCTCAGTCTCTCCGACAGCGACACCGACGCACTCTTTGACACCCCCGCGACGCGCAAGAACAAGCAGAGAGCACACGACGACGCAGGCGCTGCTGCGGGAGAGGCGGCGGCGGCGGCGGCGGGCAAGGCGCGGGCCAAGGAGTCGCACTACACGGCCGAAGAGGCGCGCGAGGCGGCATTGCGGCGCGAGCTGGAGAGCGTGCGCAATGTCAACAGCGTGATCGAGGGCGTCGTGGAGAGCCTGCAGAAAGCCAAAGACAACATGGGCGTGAGTGAGACATCGAGACGAGCACATGCGGCCGACTGACAGCCACAGACCGTGTCCAAGACCGTTCAGAACGCCTCGACCCTCCTCCAGACATGGACCCGCATCCTGTCGCAGACCGAGCACAACCAGCGCCTCATCCTGAACCCGCAGTGGCAGGGCGCTACGCAGGACATGGCCGACATTGAAGAGGAAGAGTCCCACCGCAAGCAGGCCGTCGAGCGTCGCGCCGCAGAAGAGCAGGCACGGAGGGAGGCCGCAGCACGCAAGGCGGAAGAGGAGCGCCGGAGAGCTGAGGCAGGCCCACCCAAGCCTGCAGCCAGAGGACGAGGCCGAGGCACGCGACCACGCGGAGCTTCAGCCTCGACATCAACTGCCTCCAGTGGCTACGTCGGCGTCGGCGGGCAGACTGGACGAGGCGTCGGCCGTGGCGACTCCACCAGAGGGCGAGCCGGCAGTGGCATTGGACGCGGCCTGCGTGCTCGGGGCAGAGGGAGAGGAGCCGAGTGAGCGACATGCTGGACCATGTGCCATCAGATACACCAATGATACCCAATTCGACACGCCGTCCAGATTCTTTTCATGGCACCCAACACTCCATCTCCCCGTGTGCAGAAGCATGCAACAGCACGGCGAAGATGCAGGAACGGACGCTGCGGCGTCTGCAAGCCCACGGCTGGGGGCGTGTTTTTCGTTAGACTGCCTTCTCCAACAGACGCTGGTGCCAGCCAAATTTCCGTCTTTTCTCCCGCCCACATGGCCAGGCGTCATGCTGCTGAGCATGCTTCTGGCGTCGACGGTACCTTGCAGCAACGGTGGGGTAGCGGTAGCGGTCCCCCTTCGAGCCTAGCTCGCACCCCACGGTCTCGCGACTCTCTCAGGCATATAACCTGACCTTCCCCTCTGTTGTTAGTTCTCTTTTTTTGTTTATTTCCCCGCTCTGGCATAGGCTTGGGAGCGCATACAACCTCACTTCGCCTAACTTCGCCTCACTTCGTATCATGTCAGTACCAACAGCGACGTCGCTGCGCGACATCTACCCCGAAGACGCGGTCCCAGTCGAGACGAAGCGATGGGAGAAACTCCTCGCAAGGTTCAAGGAGATCCATGGCAGGCAGGCAGAGTTCGTTGCTCGTAGCCCTGGGCGAGTCAACATCATCGGAGAGGTAAAGCAGCTCTCCAATGCCTGTACATGGATACAAACTCACAAATAATAGCACATCGACTACTCTCTGTACGAGGTCCTACCCATGGCCATCACTGCCGACTTTATCATGGCTGTAGCTGTCCGACCCACAGATGAGAAGCCCCGCATACGGATAGCCAACCTCAACTCGGAGAAGTTCCCAACACGAGAGTTTGACATCCCCGAGGGAGAGATCCCCATCGACTCTTCGGAGCACGAGTGGACCAATTACTTCAAGTCTGGTCTGAAGGGCGTATCAGAGCTTCTCCAGAAGAAGCGCGGCAAATTCCAGTCGGTCGGCATGGACATCGTCTGCGACGGCACGGTACCCAGCGGTGGAGGCTTGTCCAGTTCAGCATCGGTCGTCTGCACAAGTGCGCTTGCTGTACTGGCAGCCAACGGCGAGGACAGCGTTGACAAGAAAGAGCTCTGTGAGCTTGCCATTGTGTCTGAGCGTGCCGTTGGTGTAAACTCGGGAGGGTGAGTTGGCATGAACTTGCTGTCTATACTTTGCTCATCATACTCCAGCATGGACCAAGCAGCGTCCGTATTCTCTCTCCGCGGTTCAGCCCTCTACGTCTCGTTCAAGCCCAGCCTCGACTACACCAACATCGAGTTCCCCACAACCGACCCTGAGCTCACCTTTGTGACCGCCCAGAGCTTCGTAGCAGCCGACAAGCATGTCACCGCCCCTGTGTGCTACAACCTGCGCGTCGTCGAATGCACACTTGCCGCTGCATTCTTGGCCAAGGCTTTCGGGTTGAAGAAGGATCTGCCAACAGACTCCTCGCCACTGGGTGTCAGCTTGCGTGGCTTCCACGATACGTACTTTGAGGAGAAGGAGGGCGTTTCAGACAACACAAAGACATCTGTCTCCGACTTCGAAACACAACTGCACAAGCTCGTCCAACACACAGAAGACTACCTCACACAAGAAGAAGGCTACACAAGGTCTGACATCTGCGCCCTCCTTGGCGTCTCCGAAGACGAGCTCAACCAGCGCTACATGTCCAAATTCCCAGTCCGCGCAGAGAGATTCATGCTCCGCCAGCGCGCCCTCCACGTCTTCACAGAAGCTCTGCGCGTCATCAAGTTCCGCTCCCTCCTATCTTCCCCACCCTCCACAGACCAAGCCTACCTCCAGTCGCTAGGCGACCTTATGAACACAACCCAAGACTCGTGCCGCGACATCTACGACTGCAGCTGTCCTGAGCTTGACGAACTGTGCCAACTAGCACGCGCCGCCGGCGCTACGGGAAGCAGACTCACCGGTGCCGGGTGGGGAGGTTGCAGTGTGCACCTCGTGCCCAAGGACAAGGTCGAGGCCGTCAAGAAGGCGTGGGAGGAGAAATACTACCGCAAGAAGTTCCCGGACATCACCGAGGAGAAGCTGGCGCAGGCCGTGGTTGTCAGCAAGCCCGGAAGTGGCAGCGTGGTTTTCAAAATCTCCGGCGGCTCGCTCGTCTAGACGGCCTGAGTTTGGGTTTATTCGTTCGTTGAAATTCGGGTTCTTGTCATAGCGTAGCTGGTTGCATGGTTCCATAGTTCGAAGATAACATACCTTATTCTTCACTCCGAATCGCTGGGTTGTGCTGTTCTCGCTTGTCGCCTGTCACTCTCTGGTCGCTTGCCGGTCTTGGTGCTGTCGCTTGCGGTGAGAGGGAAGGTGCGGATGGCTCCTGCGAAAATTAAATGCGCCACCAGAAGTTGGTGGTGGCTTGTGACGTATTCCTACATCACTCTTCGTACACTGCTCTTATTCCTCCTTCTCTTCCGTTGACAGTGGGGAGCACCTTGGTCTACCGACAGTTCACCATCTCCAACATGTCCGCCATCACCATCGTCGAAAGCTTGGAGCAGAGCAACGAAATCGAGATTGATCTCTTTGAGTGGACGTTAGTGGGCATCACCACTGTCATCGGTGGCATGAAGCTCCAATGCTACAACAGACACGATGCGTGTGGCAAGCTCAAGGAGCGCATATTGGACAGCGCTTTCCTTCGCAACACCGAGCTGAATACTGCCCTTGGTTTGAAAAACGGCACTCCGCCATCTGTACGTATTCTAACCCCCCTGTAGAATGCAAGCTAATGCCTTATACAGGAACAGCCCTCAGGCCTCTCGCCCAAGGACAATGGCAATGTGGCTCATACAATCAACAACGCAATATGCCAAAACAACGACACGCAGGACTCAGATGCAGATAGAGCTGGCAATCTAGATGCCAAGATGGAGAACGAGGATAGCCATGCCTTGGACGATATATACATGACATGTGACATGGCCGCAGAAGTTGAGTGTCGCCTGCAGAAAGTAGCGAATCTGCTCTACCGCACGAGACAGCACGCTGCGGTGGCAGATCTGGACAAGACCTTGAAATCGATGGACGATATCCGCAATGCGCTTGGCAGGCAGCGCAAACGTTACGGGGACCAGCGGCTTTATCAGTCTGCTGAGCTCAAGAGGATATCCAAGGACAAGAGGAGGGACTGTGCTGAATAGACTGACGCGCTGGGATGTATAGCGGAGATCGTGGATCTGGATATGGACCTGTTGCAGCCAAAAAGGTAGTATTTGTACGCACATTTACTTGCCCTCTTAGCCACGTTATATTGGCCTATTTCTCTACTGCGATAGGACTAAATTGCGGAGGGCGTAAGACGTTGAGGTATCGCTGCGTTGGCTGGAGATTGCCAGTCTTCTTCAAGGTCTTACCTGAAAAAGCAAAGTGCGGATACGTTACCCGCATCACAACCATACAGCAAACTCTAGCCACAGAATTAGAGCACTTCTGCTGTGTGACTTCGTTCCTGAAATATCTGCCGTCCCGGTCTCTTCTGTCAACCTGCGCTCCAACGAGCTCTTGTGTGTTCATGATTGGACTACAACCAGCATGTCAATGGAGCCCTCAAGCAAGACAACAACGTAGAGCTCGAACTCGCGAGACACAATCAATTTATAGCGCTGCGGAAAACGAAGGCTAGTCCTAGGTCGATTATATGGCATGATCGAGCGCCTCGGCCTTTTCCGTCAAGATATGTACCAAGGCCCGATTGCGCCAGGGAACGGCCAGCCGGTGAGTCTGCTGAGGTTAGTCCCTGTCGATCATTGTGACCCTCGTTCGTACTCCATTTGTAGAAGGCTGTAAGCGGCTCGACGTCGGTCGCGCAGGATGACAAGAATCCACCGCCGACATCCCACTCAGCACTCTGTCTCTACTCCCATCACGCATCACAACATCCATCGACAAACGTCGATTGCCATCAGAAGTCAGCCGTGCGACGCTGTACCTGACAATGTTGTTGTTTCCAGCCCTCGATATCCCGCGCTCCGAGTTGCATGCGCAACAAGCAGGGGCAGGCGAGCGACAACGCCCTGTGCGGCTGTGGTCGTATTATTAGCGCTACGTGCACCCACTTGCCCAGCCTTATGTTGCGCGACGATATTCTCATAGCCATCGCCGGCGCCCTGTTTACCTCTTGACGTTCTAGTCATCTCTCTATCTCTCCCTGTCAGAAGCTTGTCACTTTGTTACCTTCAGGCTTCCCCACACCCCAGGTCCATCAACCGAGCTCGCGGACCTGCGCCTGACTCAGGCTACACCATACTCCGCGGTTGGAACGAGTCGCGAGAGGCTCTGCGCTCACGACCAGGTGCTTGACTTGTGTAGGCATAAGGACGTTTTTCTTCACAGCGTCGGACCTTTCCATAATAATCCGCCTGAATTCCTATGGTTGGTTCGTCGCTCGTCGGAAAGACTTATCATCATTGTAATGGGCTGAGGCTGAATGGTGCCAGTAACGCCTGAAGGCTGCAAGGCGTACTTGAGCTCCGAGGCATCCATCTTGATGTGCTTGTCTCTCAGGAGTTCGTTTTCTGTTCCTGGATCGTTGTTGTATGCTGCGTTCTGAATATAAAGAGTACGTGTCTTTGATTACAGTAAACTGTCGCTGCGTTTCAGAACTAGGGCGACGCAAGAAAGAGCTTGGAACAAACAAACTCAGCAATAATGGCAGGTATACCGTCGCCGCTTCAGGTAGGATCGCCTGTCTCGGGGCGAAAGCCATCAGTAGATACCGTCCCTACTGCACTCCGCGCGGGGTCTCCAGCAACGGAACACACAAAGGCGCCATGGCATAGTCGACCACCACTTACGCGCAAGAATACATCAGGCTCGAACAGACTCTCAGAACTCTTCCCCTCCAGACCCTCGCCAGTATCCCCTATCAGCCCCCTAATGACTACCGAGGCCTCTAGACGCACTTCATATCCATCTCCTCTGATACCTGCTGCTGAGTCTCGACGAACATCTTTGAGCTCGACGCCCCCAGCGCCGCCTTCTTTCTACGCAAATACCACATACGAACCTTCAGCGAATCCCTTCGAGGCTCAAGGCGCGTCAGCATCATTACAGAGCAGAAGCGGTACTAGGAAGTTACTAAACCGGCTCACGTCGCTGCGAGGTGTGTCAACTCGGGGCGGAAGCTACAACCGCATCAACGATAAGGAGTCAGATCTAGGCAGACGTCATTTGGGAGGTGTGAAAGAAGATGATGAGTCTATCGGCCACCTTCAAGGTGGTGCCTATGCTGTACAGATGGACCGGATTGACTCATCGAAGAAGATGAGCAGTACTGTGGACGCTGTGGAGCATCAACGTGACCTGAGTGAGGCCGGCTACGCTGCTGAGTATGAACGACTTGAAAGACAACTGGGTGCCGGCATGAGCTCGATTACGGAGAAGCCTTTCACATACACTCCAGCACCACTAGGACCTGGGAGCTATTCAAGACAACCACGCGGGTTACCGAACACTAAAATCTCCGCCTTCCAAGCTCAGGACGCACAGAAGGAGGCTGAGAAGACTGGAGGCATTGTTGCTGTTGCCGAAATTCCTGTCGACATCAGTGAATCATTTAGTGGCGGCGATTTCGAGGCGCGGAGTATGATGATTAGCTCCACACGCCTTGATAAGGACGAAGCCCAGAAAAGTTACTTCTTTCCAAAAGGTTTGTCTAATCAGACGGTTGGGCTGAGGAGATTTACTGAAACCACCTAGACCCGGATATGCCGTCGTGGCGTCCCTTGACAATGGGCTTGCCGTGGCTTGCAATGCTGGTGTTTATCGCGCTGGCCTTGGCTGCTCTTCAAGAATACCTGTGTCGACTATCCAAGAAGAAGGCAGAAGAGGGTCACGGACTAGCAGAGTTCAAGAAGGCGGACGATCTGAGTCTCGGAGCTTTCTTCATTTGGAAATATGTGCCCATCATCGCCTTCGTCTTCTATGGTATACTTTGGCAGATGTCGGATTTTGAAGTGAAGCGACTGGAGCCTTATTACCAGCTCAGCCAGAAGACGGGCGCTACGGCGGGAGAATCACTCAACATGGATTATCTTACCTTTATGAGCTGGCTTGTTCCGCTCAGAGCCCTGCGACACAGGCAATATGCGGTCATCTGGAGCTCTTTGGGCACTCTGATTGCCAGTAGCTTGGTTCCTGTGCTGCAGTCAGCTTCGATCACGGTGTATCCACTCAAGGAAGATCGCATAAGCAAAGACCCAAAGTACATTCGCATTGATGCGCCATGGTCACGAGCCGTCTCAGGATGCCTGGTCTTCGTTGCTTTCTGCGGAGGAGCGTTGATGTACGCAATGCGCCGTAGAAGCGGACTCCTCTCTAATCCTCAAGGTATTGCTGGTGTTGCGGCCATGGCTACCAGGAGTCATATTCTGACAGATTTCCATGGTCTTGATGAAGCGCCGCTTGAGAAGATACACAAGCAGCTACGCCACCGCCGCTACATCTTACACAAAAGCAGCCTATGGCAGGGAGAGTATATCCGCAACGCCAAGGACAAGCACCATGAGCACAGTGCAGACCCTCGGCCTCTGATGTTGCGTCTGGTTTCTGGAGTACCTTTCGTCGCTTATATCATACTCGTCACTGCCGCGGTTCCCGTGCTCACATTCATGGAAGCGACCAGTGTTGTTACGGACAAGATACCTTTCCTTTTGACCGGCCTCGCGACAATTGTCAAAATCCTTTGGAACACTATGAACTGCGACGTCCGCATGCTACAGCCGTTCTACATACTCTCCAAGCGACGCGCCCCAGCCAAGACACTCACTCTCGACTACGCCGGCACAAACCCCCTGTTCCTACCCTTCATCGCCATCTTCAACCGACACTGGCTCGTAGCCCTTGTCGCTTTCGGGTCTGTCCTCGCCGAAGTCCTAACCGTCTGTGTCTCCTCCATCACCGTCGACGGCACGCGCTTCATTCCGGGAAGAGGAGGCGACGACGACAAGAAGCAAGACGCGAAAGACCGCCACAATCAAGAGCAGACATTCCGCTCCTTTTGGGTCTCGCTCACCCTCTCCATACTCATCCTTCTGTACCTCATCACCATCGCCATCCTGACGTACATGCGGCGCTCGCACAAGTTCATGCCGCGACAGATCGGCACCATGGCATCCGTGCTCGCCATGATCCACCAGTCCAAGATGCTGACGCGCAGCTTCGTCGACACGGAGAAACTCACCAGTAGCCAGATGACCAGGCATCTCGAGAAGCAGGGCAAGACGTACGCCCTGGGATGGTTTACCGGGCGGGACAACGACGAGCATCTGGGGATCGATGAGGAGCCGGTCACGAGGAAGTATGTGTATGGTGAAAAGTGGAGGAGTACGAGGGTGTTGGGGAACCAGATTGGGACGTGGGAGCAGTATTGAGGAGAATGCAACACACTTGTTCAGGAATCGTTTGTTTCGCGCGCCCGAAACGCTCGCTGATGAAATACGGTACTCATTCAGATCCACAGCACACTCCTACACGAGCATCGTCAGCTCCACAACATGCCAAGTTCTATAATCTAGCAAACCAGCGTTTCTCAGCAGCGACTTACCCTGAGCAAACAACGTGTACGAACCAGCATGGCTCAAAAGAGAGAGGGAGGATCTGAATCTTCGTGATAAGCGATGTCTGGAGAAAAGTAGCTGATACCGGAGCGGGCTGTGAGTGAGCTGAGGATGGATTACCACGAGGCAGATCCAACAGCCTTCGTACACAAAACAGAAGCATGAAGCTCTCCCCCATGTCATAAGAGTCCGTACAAACCAACCCATGGCTCAACATCTAGTCCCTCAGAGGAAATCTCAACTGGTCTCCAATTCTCCATATTTCCCATGGTCATGATCCGCGGCCCTATCATCGCCTGGCCTCGGAACGAACAGCATTGAAGTAGGAAACTCGATGTGTGTGTGTGTGTGTGTGCTTCGAATCAATCGTCATGGCTTGTGTTCCGAGGAAGCACTGTTTTGGCATCCAGAAAGCCGCTGAATCTCTTCGGTCAATATCTCGCATCTCAACCAGGTTGCAATCGACAGAGGAGGAGATATGGCGGTAGTCCCGCCACGTGCAAGAGAGCTGAGCGGGGGTTAGGAGCCCAGTGTTTCGCGAGCCTGGACCTCCCTAAAGCGGGACTGCCAAGGTGAATATGGTGAAGGCAAGGGCGGCGATTGGGCGGTGTTTCGCTTTCTTCGCTGTCTTGTTTGGAGTATACATGCACGCCGTCGAGATCATCCTGGGATGGCTGCGACTCTTGTCTACTGCAGTGGTCTGTACTACCTGCCCTGTAGTCAACACGGCACCTTCTTGAAAAGGCTCGAGTGTCTTGTTGTGCGTCGTAACATGCACTGAGCGCTCCAATCGCACTACGACCTGTTCCTAGTCAACATCCTCCCCTGTATGCTGCAAATGATAAGGATCCCGCTTGATGCGGGATACCAACAGGAAGCGCTGCGAAGGAGTCAAGTGCCGAACGGTATTTCCCACATTCGAAAGCCGCCCTATCCTATAGCTCGTTGCGATACAAGACCTTTGACGATCGGTGGGTCTAGATGAAGCGTGTAACTATTTTAGTACACACAGAGACAAAGCGTGCAAGCGCGCAACTCACACTACACTTGTAGATCCCACGTTTTAAGCTCAAGACTACCTGTGCAGCTTCGAGCGCCACGAAGAGAAGACTCCATGAGCATGCGAGGGATGGTGGAGACTGAGTCCGCCAAAGGAGCGACGATCGCTGCAGCTGGCTGACATTGCCTGAGCAAGTGCAGGTTGGAGACAGGACATGGGAAGGAAAGGTACTAGATATCGACACAGATACGATAACGGAGAAGCTGAAAGGAAGATGGAAAATCATTCTACTCAATATCCTACAGTATATGCGGCAGCCGACAACGCATCCGCTATGCGCCTGCGTCATCGCTCAATCCCGAGATTCGCCAAAGCAATGCTAATCTACACGAATTTCGAGAGTCTCGTCTTCGTGATCAGAAATAAATGAAAACTCCCGCCGTTGTGACTCCATGCTTTTTGACCGGCAAGGAAAGCCCAACACCCGCCTTTTTTTCGTACAGTCCATCCGCGAACGATAACCATTGCGTTCCTTCTGTGCCAGCCAGCCCAAAGAGTCGTGAAACCGTAGCGTGTAGACGAGTTGACGTCCAGATGTACATTCGTCGAAAGTATTAGATCGGTTGAAAGACAAAGCTCTTCAATCATGCAAGAAAGAATCGAATCCCTAACGCACGCAAATGCAACGAGCACAAAACGTTAGGTCTGCTTCTTGAACAAAGCCAAAGTCGTGAATTATAGATGGCGAACCTGGTTGCTTTTCGATGTGAAGCATGCCAGGGGTAAGCCGTGAGGATGGCTAGCGAACTAGGCTAGCGGTCGGGGGCTCTGCTGAGCATGAGTAAACAAAGCGTTGAGAAGACGCTCGACCTGCACATCATGTTAGCTGAGCTGTGACTTGCGTTTGTATAAAGTGCGAAGCTTACTTCAGGTGCTGCCTTGACGAAGGGCAGATCCCAGAACGCATATGTGCGATTCTTTAGGATCTCGAGCAAAGTGATGATGAGCCCCCATGGGTGAGGACGATGTACAAGCAAACGTTCCAGAAGCACTCTTGTAATAGTCTGTTGGATCTCAAGCGTTTCTTCATCATCGTCGGGAGAGCCGAAGAGGTGCAACAGCGCGTAGCTGAAGAAATGTGTGTGAGTGTTCGGGTAGCGCAGCTGGTTGGCAATCGCGCTGACGAAGTGAAACTTCGCTTCAGGGTGGAAGTCCTTGACCAGCCTAAGCATCAATCTAGCAGCCGAGCTCTCTGAGTCGAACAATGGCGCCTTGGTCGCTTCAGTGCCTAGAGTCGCGACTCCAATGTAGAGAACGAGCGCATGGATAAGAGCTGGGTCAGCAGTGGTCGGCACTAGCTCGAAACCACTCTCTTTGGCCTCTGGGAAGTAGATGGCATCGCAGACCTTGCGAATATCCTGGGCCTTGGGTTCAGACGCTTTAAGCAGGTTATCAATGGTCGTCTTGATGCCCGCTTTCGAGAGGATTTCCACGATATCCGTACGAACAACAGGTGACTGGAGGTTGTTCTCAAGTCGGTCAACCTTCAGCCCTGCTGTAAATGGATCCGGCATCTCCAGGATGGTGGACGGGTAGGCACTAACAATCAGATTCCGGAGCTGAGTGCAATGCATTGGGATACTGTTGCACAGACGGAAATGATGTTCAACAAAGAACTCAGGGTAATCGTGATGGATCACAAGCAAGACGCGCAAGACGCCACGGTAAAAGTTCTGGGCCATGATGGTCTCTCCGGTTGGCTTGATCAACTGTCCGGTGAAGACCAAAAGAGTCTCCATGAGGCGGGCATAAACATCCCAGCGCTCATCCGATTGGCCGCCCTCAAGCATTGCCGGAATGAAGATACGGTGAGCAACAAGGGTCAACCAAGAGAAGGTGAATCTCTGGAAATGACTGGGTTGCAGGATCAAGAGAGCCCTAGCAACACAGAGGAAGAGCTCGCCCTTGTGTTCCGCCAATGTATCTTCCTTGGTCGCCTCGTTAAGGCGGAACAGGATCGTGGAAAATAATCGGAAGAAGACCTTCTGATTGAAAGCATCTCCTCGAGTGTTGTGGTGGTTGCACAGCACCAGGACTGTTACGACGAGCATTTGGTCGAGGTATCTCGCCTTGCTTTCTTTAGCACCCGTTTCACGTTCTTCCTGATAAGCGACAAGGTCCACGATAAGTTTACCGAGTGCATCAATCTTCACGGTGGCCGTGTCGAGGTTTCCGGCGCCGTACGGCAGAGACTGCTCCTGCTCGTATGCAGTGACAGAGGCATCAATGCAGGTGCGGATGAACTCGATGGAGGTCTCTTGACTCTGCATGATGTCTTGCTTGTGGAGTTGGTAGATAAACGCTCCAATCGTCTTCTTTGGCGTCTCTGGAAGCTGCAGGTGAACCCACTCGTCGAAGATGTATTCTAGCTGATCTTTGTGTCCAGTGGCAGGTGGAGTCAAGGATACCTCAGCAGGAGCTGCTTGTAGATTGGCGATAACACGCTTGCCAACCTCGAGTGAAGGGTCTTCTGCTAGCCAGTTGGTAAGAGCATCGAT
Source organism: Ascochyta rabiei (assembly GCF_004011695.2). Lineage (NCBI taxonomy): Eukaryota > Fungi > Ascomycota > Dothideomycetes > Pleosporales > Didymellaceae > Ascochyta > Ascochyta rabiei. The sequence continues at coordinate 1,173,835 of NC_082411.1, read as the reverse complement.
AGACAAAGCAAAGTCAGCCCGGAACGCGCTTGGGTGCTCGCTAAGCAGCAGCTCCTCCATCAACGTAGAGAGCATCTCAACAGCAGCGACACGTCTCTCTTGGATCGCTTTAGCGACGGTGGTGTTCAGACGATGCATGTCCATTAAGCCAACCTCCATCAAGGCGACCATGACGGTGGCCTTGAAGATACGGTCGTCATCATGAAGGGTCGCAAGCCACATGAGTACTTGACGTGAAGTGGTTACAGACAGCTGGCAGAGGTGGCTTAGCAGATGCGCCATGACCTCGACCTCCAGACGCTGCAGGGAGTCGGAGAACAGATGGTTGGTGACCTGTCCAGCGATCCGGAATGCCCATGAGTCTTTGTTGGGTCCAGCAAACTCGATGCTTGAGATGAGCTGGTCGAACACGCGGTGTATAGCGCTGCTTCCGGGTTGAAGCTCACTAATGCGGTCTTCGGATGCATCCTTTATGACCTGCGTCAGCTCTACAAGAAGATCCTCAACACCACGTTGACCACCTGCAGGAACGGGGCCATCCATATAGCCGTTCAACTGCTGTTGTGAAGGAGGCACGTGTGCAGATTGAAGGTTTTGCAGTCGAGGCTGCTGCGTAGGTTGCCGTGGCTCAGCAGGGGCGGCACCGGGAGTCGGCAGGTTTGGCACTGCGACAAACTGATCCTGAAGTACATCAGGAACCTGGCGCCCACTGTCCTGTGAGATGTTGTTCGTGTGTGGAAGGCCCCTCGCCTGTCGACCAAAGTCCTCGTAGATTGCTAGTTGTTCTCTGTTCAATCCTCCAGCTGTTTGCTTGTAGGGCTCAGGGATGTAGAAAGCCCAAGGACTGATGTTCGCATCCTTGAATGGCTCGTTCGGTCGCGTGTTGCGGAACATCCGACGCATGCGGACAGCCTCCTCAACTTGCATATCGATCTCAGCCAGGGAAGACATCTCGGCCGCCTGTTCTACAGTGTTGCAAACCAAATCCAGATTGTCATTGACGAACATGACCACATGACCTTCGGGAAGGGTCTGTTCTGGGAGGTCGCGAGCCATTATACGGATGTTGTTCTGGATGCTCATGCGTAGGGGCTCCTTGCAGGTTACTAGAGCCAACGCACCAGACAGCGCTTTGACAACAGTGTGTGCTGCGGTCCGGAGTTTCTCCTCGTCAGGCTCCATCGCAAAGTCTTTGCTTATGAGTTGTGAGGTGGAGATGGCGGCGATTGTAACAGAGCGCTCAACGACTGGAGCGATAATCTCTTGGATAGCCTGATTGACCGCCGTGAGGAAGATCTTCTTGATCTGTGCTGGAGGCACGGCGCTATTGCCGGATGGAGGATACTGCAGCTGGTTTGTGAAGTCAGGCAGAGCTGCAGTGATGGCCGCAGACGAGAATCGCTCGCTCGGGCCTCGAGCACGGTTCAAACTCATAATGGACAAGTCGCCAAAGGCATCGAGCCCATCTGTTACCATAGGGTTCAAGTATTCCTCGTCAGCTTGCGGTCGGGCTCGAATGCTATTCGTGGGCTCGATCTCCTTGTGATCCAGATCCAACCCCTTGCAGAGGACCTCAATCTCGAACTTCTGATTCAACTTGAGATCTGCAAAATGGTACAGCTCCATCAGCACACCGAGAATTTCCATCAACCATGGATTTGGATGTTTGAAGACTGTCGACTTTGCAGCCTGTACTAGTACCTTGCAGGTGAATGGGATAACCAGAAGGAGTCGGTCCGTGTCGTATCCCTCAGTCAGCAGATCCTTGAACGATATATTGCGGAATTTGATTGGTTGATCGCGAGCGATTGTAAGGGAACCAAGCCAGGACCCAAGGTTCTTCAAGTGACCTCGCTCGGTCGAACCAAGTGTTCCATCGTTGTTGAGCATTCGTACAACGCTGACGTAGGTCTCACGAAGGACTTCAGCCCACAGTGTCCGGTTGTTGAACAGGTCCAGCATATCTAGGTAGAGCTGTTGGAAGTTTGGTTGCATCTTCGCACGCTCCTCGACGAGATAGTTGGCAAACCACTGATGGTGCCTTTCTTCGACGGCTTCGGTGAGGTCGTTAATCTTATCGCGCAGGTTGCGCTCGGAAACGTTGTTCAGCACGAAAAGCACCTTATCCTGAACATCCTCATCGGGTTCTTCGTAAAGCTCTCCGTGCAGCGGGGGGTCGACATAGAGGCAAGAGAACTTGGTCACCGCAGACTCCTGTTGAAGCGCGTCTTCCAATCCGTTCCCGTTAGAGAGGCCGACGCTGTTGTGCGCATCCCCGTTGACCTCGCCCTCCTGCTGTCCAACAACCTCCTCCGCCTTAGCAAAGATCTCGGTGCCTTGAAGACCAGGAACGATGAGAAGCTGGTCGCAATAGTTGGGCCATTCAGACAGTCGGCTGGAGAAATGAAGCAGAGCCTGGAGACCAAATTTGTACATGGAATCCTCGGGCCTGTACTCTTGCACAGCTTCCAGCACCATGGCCAGTCCAACCTGAAGCGCAATCCTGGACAGCAGATTGAAGTTGATGATACCGCCGAAAAGGACTGCTGTCGTCGCCAGAGCTTCCAAAGGATATTCGCCGAAGCAGTTGTACTCGTCGAAAAGGCCGTGTATCATACAAGCAAACAGCTCTTGCTCCGCAGGGTCGCGAGACTCCTTGTACTTCTTCAACACTGATATGATGTCACGCACGTCGCTCTCGCCACTGTACATGTTCTTGAAATGTTCTTGCATCTTGGTGTCGGCATCTCCTGGGAGAGCATTTCCACTTTGGCCGTTGGCATCGATGATGTCGTCCACGCCTTCGCCGTAATTGATGAGCCGAGGATAGGCTTGGATGCAATTGCGTTGGAGGGGCAAGAGCTCATGCTCGGGCAGCCCGCACTCCGCCAGGAACCAGAGCAACGGGTATACTGTCTTGACGGCGAGCGGCAGGCTGAGGGAGTGCTGGTCGTCTCGCACGCGTTGCATCTCATCCGAAGCTCTCTGAGTCAGAAAGTTGGTCAAGATGCGTCGGAAAAGAGGTCCGGCTTGTTCGATGGTCTGTTGCAGCCAAGGCTCGATTTCGAATTTGCCACGTGCGTGCGCTTGTGCCGCCATATCCAAGCTGATGTCCGTGTTGCTGCGGATCAACGTTTCCGACCAGTTGTTGGCTTCGGCGTGTTCTAGAATAAGTGTGAGAGACATGGGGTCGGCGTTGTAGGCATCTACGAAGCGATCAACAAGCCATTGGAGATCTTGCTGCCAGAGGCCGTAGAGAACAAAGTTGTAGATCGGTAGCTTCTTGTGGAAGTATGGGTCGAACAGCTGCTTCAAAGCTTGCTCCTGCAAGGCGCCCCAAGGCTTCGGCACGGCTGCTGCCGCGACCAGGAACTCTGCTGTATGCGGATTGATGACTAGATCTGGGATCCCCATTATTTGGGCTGTGTGGTAGGTCTCCGAGGTACGGAAGATCATCGTAAAGAGAGCTCCTGTAGCATCAAGCGATACAAATGGGTGTTTGACAGCTTGTTCTGCGAACGCTTTGACGTCGTCTGGGGCTCCCTCAAAAGTCTCCAGCGAGTACGAAGCGCGCAGTCGTGGTATCTGGGAGACATCCAGCTCTTGGGGCGTGCACGCCAGATAACACAACAAGAAGTACAAGTGGGTCAAATCGTGCTGCCAGTTCCCGCCCCATAGCGCCTGGATGTCGAAGCCCTCGTTTTCCTGGGCAATCGGAAGCAGTGCGTTGTAAATTGCGAGGAAGTGGTTCTTCTCGATGCGCAGATGGTCCCGGTCGAAAGCGTGTACGACATCTTGCCAGTCCAGCCGCTGTCCAGCGCGATGCTCTCGCAACGCTGCTACAAAGTTTTTGACATTGTATCCGGTGGATAGGGCCAGATAGAGCAACACTGTGGCCACTTGCTGGTAACTGATGTCTCGTGTCTCAGCCGATGCAAGCAGTTCTTTGCTGGCTTCTACTGTAGCTGTGCTTTGCGGCCCCGCCCGTTGTACTAGCTTCACAAGAGGGTTTCGTGAACCATCTGTGAGCTCAACGAGGGTGAGTATCGCCTCGACTGGGCCCGGTACCGGCGTGTGGAGGTTCTGGTAGCGGAGCTGGACAGCATAGGCAAGGCTCATTTTCTTGTCCTCGTCCCATCCTTGCGGTGGGTCTTGCAAAAGGCGCTCGATGAGTGCGGCAACGTATTCTGGACTCGCGTCGTCATTTTGACCAGGCTGAGCAACAGCCAACAGCAGGTCGTCGCCGAGGCCTGAAAGCAGTGCATCCGCTGTGTGATGTCAGTACGGAGAGTGGTCGTGACACGAGAGCAGAGCTTACCTTTGGGTCTCAGGTCGGTCTTTCTGCAGGCAAGTGCGAGCATTGTTCTCGACAAAGGGTCCATTTGGAAGTGGGAGATGAGGGTGGACAGGTCGAAGTCGCGGAACAGGTCTCCTTCGCTGGAGCTTATGGATTCCGCGATCTTGTCTGCTTGCTCTGGTTCCTTTCGCAGTTTCTGCATCTCAGTCACGAGGATCTGGTAGCTGCCGTTGGGGTCGGCGTTGCGGCCGGGCGTGCCGAAGACTTGTGCTGCATTGTTCTGCAGCACGCGGCGGAAGTACTTTGAAAACACCTCCATGCCGTTTGAATCAATCAGCTGCGGGGCGTGTTAGCCGGGTAAAGTGGAGACGTGTACAGAGGGAGCCAATGACGCACCTTCCTGATCTGCTCGGTCTGTGTATCCCACCTGGAGCGGTCCTTGTCGTCCTTGACGGGGCCGAATTGGCTGAGCAGCAGGAAGACCTGGGCGATGACAATGCGCGAGAGGTTCTGTGACGGAGCACCGGAGGAGGGGTTGGTGGCCGTGCTGGGCGAGCCGAGGGTGCTCGACGAGGGCGAGGCGCGGACAAGCTTGGAAGCTGCGACGCTGCTGTTGGACACAGCTGCACCGGGGGCGGCAGAGGCGGCCAGCTGCGAGGCGGGCTGGGTCACGTTGGCCCGGGACCGAGAGGACAGCAGCTGGCTGGGCGGGAGCTGCTGTCCTGCGGCTGCAAAGTGGGCAGACGACGTCGACGAGGCGGCCGACGACTTGCGGCTACCTACGAGGCGCGACGAGGCCGAGGGCAGGGCGGGGAGCGCGGGGAGCGAGGGCAGCGAGGGCAGTGAGGGCAGCGAGGGCAGCGAAGGCAGCGAGGGCAGCGAGGGCAGCGAGGGGAAGCTGGAGGCGGCGGGTGAGTAGGGCTGGCGCGAGCCGCTGGGCGAGGGCGAGGGCGTGTTGCGCTGTTCGTGGGCGGCGCTGGTGGAGATGGGCGTCAGGCGAGTGCTCTGGTTTTGTCTCGGGGCGCCCCAGGGGTGTTGCTGGCTCATCGAAGTGGTATTTCCATGAGCAGCGCGACGGCGGGCGGGAGGGGGCGGGTGCGGCGATGGCGGGTGGGATGGGGTCGTGGGCGTGAGGGTGCGATGGTCGTGGGTCTTGCAGCGGAGGCTTGGCAAAGGCGCGCGCACTTGCCAGCTAGCCAGCGACTGCCATGTCCATGGGCCGCGGACAACACTGGCAGTCTTACACTCTTACACTTGACAGACACTCGAGACTTGAGGTGAAGGGCAGTGCATCCACACAACCCACAACCCACAACCCACAACCACCTTGGCCGCCGGTGCGTGCCGTGCAGTGCAGACGCCCGAGAGAAGGGCCCTGCTCACGTGCCTGGCGCAGACGGAGGATCCTGCTGTTCGATGCTGCAGCTCGCCGGCACGGCAGGTGGGTGGTGCAGTGAGTGCAGCATCGACGTTACCCCACATCATCATCTTCGTGATGTGAAGCTGGCTCGACGCCTCCCGTTTCCCGTGGCCAGCCCACGCAGGAGCGCTTGCTGCTCTCCCGCCCAGGAATCGTGACACCACGCTGCTCTGCACCTCCTCACGTGTCTCGGCGTGTAGCTTCGACTGGAGGGGACTCAGCACGGGGTGGGTCGACACGACATCCAAGGTGCCCTTGTGCTCTTCTCGAGTGTCCTCGCAAGTCAACGTCTCGCAGCACCAGCTCACACTCGCGGCGACCACTGTGCTGTCGCACCACGCTGAGACGCTTGTTCGTCTTCTGCCCAGGGTGTTTACAGCGGCGCAGACGTGATGGTTTGGAAGTGATGGCTTGAACGACTGGTTGAGCCTCTCTTTCTGCTCGACCTCACAGGCACGTGGCAGCCATGACCAAAACCAACCCCAACCCCAAAATCACGCAGGCTTTGCATCCCGCAGACACCGCCAACACGAGAGCTCGTGCATTCGGAGCAACGTGCTCGAGGACCTGAGCCGCACAAGGTTGGCCCGTCTCCCTGCAGACCATCGTCGTCATAGGGCTGAGCGCGCTGTCTAGCGCTCCTTCCCGCGTCGCCCATGGAAACGCCGGCGATAAACACACTCGAGGTACAGGCACCCCAGATCCGCACATCCTCACCACCTAAACCTGGTCGCCGCACCTGGGCACCTGGTAGCACCATCCTACCCCATATATACACTCCAGCATTTTTCCCGACTTTCGTTGTCCCTGCGCACCACTCGCTGCCACGTCGTGCACCCGTTCCAGCACGTAAACAGCCGGCACGATGCCAGGCACACCGGTATCAGAGGTGCCTTCGGTATCTCTTTCCTGCAAGTCCACTCTCCACCCTCCCCCCCGCCCACGCCCCGCTAACAGCTCAGTTGCCAACAACTTCTGGGGCAAAGACGATGCCGGCGTTGGGCCCATGCTGGACCGCATGCACTTTGCCAAGGTCACCAACGACGAGCTGAAAGCCTTCTACGCGGCCCGAGCAGCCATCGAGGAAGACTACTCCAAGAAGCTGCTGCAGCTTTCTCGAAAGCCCCTCGGGTCCTCAGAAACAGGCACCCTGCGAATGTCGTGCGATGTCATACGGGCCGAGGTCGAGTCCATGGGCAAGGCCCACCAGAGCGTCGCCCAGCAGATGCACACAGAGCTGGAGGAGCCGCTGCAAGCGTTCGCAGGCGGCATGAAGGAGCGCAGGAAGATTGTGCAAAACGGCATAGAGAAGCTCTTGAAGCTCAAGATGCAGCAGACAGCCACAGTCAACAAGGCACGCGATCGCTACGAACAGGACTGTTTGAAGATCAAGGGTTTCCTTGCACAGGCGCACATGGTCATGGGCCACGAGGAGCGGAAGAACAAGGCCAGGCTGGAGAAGACGCAGATCAACCTGTCCACCACAAGCGCAGAGTACGAAGCCGCAGTGAAGGTGCTAGAGGAGACAACGGGTCGCTGGAACAGGGATTGGAAGGCCGCCTGCGACGTAAGTCGGCTTCTCGCAATGCAAGTGTTCCTGCTGACAGCTCTCTAGAAATTCCAGGATCTCGAAGAGGAGCGCATTGATTACACCAAGAGCAGCTTGTGGAACTTTGCAAACATCGCCTCGACAGTGTGCGTCAGTGACGACGGTTCGTGCGAGAAGATGCGTCTGTCGCTCGAGGACTGCGATGTAGAGAAGGACATTACCAACTTCATCACCGACAGTGGAACCGGTCAGGAGATACCCGATCCGCCAAAGTTCATCAACTTCTGCCGTGGAGACGCCGAAACCTCGTCACAAGTATCCGATGATGAGAACTACTCCGTGGCGCAGTTTGCAAGGACTATGAATCCGTCGTACCGCGCTTCGTCTCCACCAATCTCGGTCTTCGAATCCCACCATGACCCCAACAATCCTTTGGCAAGGGAATTGGGCTTGCAGCACGACACCCAACCAATTGCCATTCCGCAGGATCAGATCAACGTCCCACCACCACGACAGCCTGCCGAGCCACAGCAGGTACCTCGTCCCTCGACAGCCTCTCGCACAGTGCAGCCTGACCCACGTCTGGTGCAAGCACAACAGCAAGCACGTCAACAGTACCAGCAAAGTCAGGCCCCGTACAATGACTACCCGGCAGACGGCATGACGCAGTTCTGTCGACCTGCAGCACAGTCTGATCGGAGCACCATCTCAAGTCCGATCCGGCCTCCAAGCCGAGACTCGCACAGTGACCACTCGGATTTGAACTCCTTCTCCAGTGTCGAGCCACCCAGTGGGTCAGCATCGCCTGGCAAGCCAATGCCACCATCCTCATTCCCTGAGTCGAGTCCTGTAGAGGAGACTTCTTTCCAAAAGAAACGGGTTTTTTTCAACAGTCCTTTTGGCCGCAGGAAGAGCAAGCCTGAGGTTGAGACACTAGCATCGATCACACCGACAAGCCGCAACACATGGGCTCCTGCATCGCGACAGAATACCAACGAAAATGTCAGCCCCACTCGCCCACTTGCTAGGGCTAACCGTCAGCCCATGGTACAAGATGCTACGCGATCTGCCAGTCCTGAGCCAGTCGACCCACGGGCCAACTTCCAGTTGAACGTAGGGAACAATGTGTTCGACGTGGCGTCGCCTGACAAGAAGAAACAGCAACAGCAGAACCAGCAGGAGCCGCTTGAGGAGCTCGATCCCATTGCAGCGGCTCTCGAAGAACTCAGAGGCGTCACAAAGCAAGGCACTCTGCGTGTGTCTGCCGACAAGTTCCACGGCCTGGCCACACCGCAGCCTCCAGCCACGCCCGCTGTTGGCACAAAGATACCAGGAGGTGCGCCGACGCCGTTGACCAACGTGAACTTGAACGCCGCGAAGCGCGGCACACCACCACCGTCTTACGAGCAACCACCAATGTCCCGTCTTGGCGCTCCTAAACCAGCACATACCGCCCGCCAGATGCAGAAGACGACCGAGATGTATGTGAATCAAAAAGCGAACGTGTTCAATGGTAACGCCGGATCACGACCCCCAACACGAGGCACCACTCAGCAAGAGCCTCCACGGGCGACATCTCCTGCACCAAATCGTGCTACTAGCCCGAGACCTAGTCTATACACAGCACAACAACGGTCGTCGCAGGGCCAAGCACCTGCATCGCCGTCCACTTACCGACCTGCCCAGCGTCAACAACAGTCGCCTGCTCCTACTGCTAGCTACAATCGTTCAGCATCGCCAAACCCATATGCGGCCTCGACTGCTAGTGGACGACCACGCGCGCAAACTGCTACTGCCCCAGCTCAAGCCTATGGTACTCCAGTTGGGCGCAACTCGTATTCATCCACGCGAGGTGCTTCTCCTGCTATGAACTCGATGCCCCGGGCAGCATCGCCACAGCCACCACAGCCAGCCTACGCGCAGTCGCGACCAGGATCTCGCGCGGCTCCTAGCTCTCGAGCTGTCAGTCCTCAACCAGCATTCCGCCAGTCGAACGACCGACCACCCAGCTCGCACAGTGGAGTGGCGATGTCTATGGCAGGCAGCGAACGAGGTGACGGATCTGTGTATGGTGGCAGTATACGCGGCCGACCACAGAGTTCGTACTACGGGGGAGGAGGTGGTGGAAGTGGAAGCTCCGTGCGGGCCGAGTCCAGAGCACGCAGCAAGAGTCTGGCAGAGCCGAAGAACTACAACAGGGATGGACGCATCATCTTGAACTACTGTAGGTTACTCACACCATGGAGTGCTAGAACCAGATCACTGACAACTCTCACAGCTCGTGCAATGTACTCGTACACAGCACAGATCCCTGAAGAACTTGCGTTCCAGAAGGGCGACATTCTTGCCGTGCTTCGCCTCCAAGACGATGGATGGTGGGAAGCAGAGGCCGTGGGTAAGAACGGCAGGCCTGGTCTTGTCCCTTCGAACTACCTACAGCCATGCTGAACCCCTGGTGGGTGAAGAGCGGGTGATTTTGGCATTGTGATTGTGTTGGCTTCAGCGACTTTTGCATATTCCCCTCTTTTACGGTTGCTCAAGGTGTGTTGGCTCTGGTTGATTTCTTGTGATCCGACTGCGATTAGCGGGCGCCATTCGTTTTTAGTACATCAGTGTAGTGGAAGGTTTTGTTCTCATGTTACCCGAGCAAAGCAGCGAAAATTGTACATGGCTGCCTCAAATGGTCTAGGCATCCGACCCAGTGCACTCACATGCAATTCACACATGACTGAAAGGTTACCTCTTGTAGCGCAATGGTTCGCATACCCATCAGCCCTGCGACAGTCAACAAGTAAAGAGAGTGGCACGTCACCATGCCTCGAGCCTAGGAAGTCACTGTTTGCTATCATCATAGCTTCCAGCACCTACAAGGCTTTTTTTTCTTTCTAAAACTCTCGTCCCCTTTTCCCGGACTGTGCTACACCCAGTAGTATCACTGGCCACACGCATCAGCGAGGAAGTGCGACAGGTACCCACTTGTCTTGTCGTCGAGTATCTCGCTTGTTCAGCCACTCTATCCAGCAACGCTGTGCCGTGCCGTGGTGAGAAGGGAAAACCCAAATCCACGCAGCCACTACGTCTGACACGGGGCGAGGCCTACCCGACGATGCGCAGAGAAGCCCCTCCGCTGACTGCGCAGGGCCGCTGGGACAAATCGGGGCTGTGCACCCAGGCATCGCGGGCGAGACACTGGCTCGCGTGGTGGCCAGTGCCGGGATGGGCGACGAGGGGCCGGGATACGCAGTGCTGGCGATGAGCGATTCCTGGCCGATCGTCGAGGCTGGGTGGGTGCTGGTGGATCTGCACCGCTCGGAAGGCTGTGCGTTGGATGGTCGCGAGTCTATGGGTTGTTCCGAGTCGCGTTGCCGTGTTGCTGCATTGCACGTCTGCCTTCCTTCAGCGAACAACTGTACACGCCTCTGCGATTCCTTCACTTTGCAGAGTCGTTGGCTCGCGTTGGCTACGCCCTACACTCGGCGTCTGGCGCAGCAGCAAGCACGCTCTTTCGGTCGATTCTAGGCCGTTCAGCACTGCTGCTTTCGAACCGATTGCTCGAGCAGCTGGGCGTGGGCTGGACGTTTTCTCTGCTTGCGATTGTTGCACTGGCTGTTGCGCCTGTGCCATGGAATGCGGATCGGGTTGGCGAAAGAACGAGGCGGGGACGTTGCGAGTAAGCGGTGGTGATGGATGCAGACTCGGGGTGAGGTGACGAGAGGGGAGGATGGTTGAATATGGTGTGACAGATGCTGCGAGACTGGAAATGGTCACGGGAGAGGATGAGGGACAGTCGAACTTGTCAGTGGTACTGATTCCCGTGTGTACACTTTTGGTGACTGTGATATCTTACAGAGCAAAGACACCAGTACCAGTCACACCCTGAATAACAAGCTGACCATGCAAGCAACATTCTCGCCACTTCCAAATAGCGGTACTAGATGCTGGTCATGCTTTCCTGAGATATTCTCTCTTATCTGAGGGAGGTGTTCATTTCCGCCCAAGGTCTGCGATACAGCACAACTCAACATGCTCTCATTCCGTATACGTCCCAGGCGCCGCCTTGCCCAACTCCGAGACGCACCGTGAGGCAGTTCGTAATGTCCAACCTAGGCGCCCAACCTCATTGCCGCCCACCTCGTCATGTCAGCATCCACAGTGCTGCGCCGCACTACCAACTCCATCTTGCGGTGTCATGTTTCATGATCCATATTTTGGTTCGCGCCGATAGATATGGACGGCATAAACGGGGACCTAATGGGCGACCTGATGGGCGACTGGCGAGGCGGTTAGCACAGGATCCGTAGCTATTTGTAGGCTCCTTGACAGGGGTAGTGCATGGAGAAGTGCTGATCGTGAGGCGCGCTGTGGGTGCTGCTGGTAGGTGGTGTTGTTGGTATAAGCCTTGAGCGTTTGGGATTGGTGCAGTGTTTGTTTTCTGGAATCTTGCTTGTGATAGATGCTGTCACTCAAGAGACATGTTTCTGCTGAAAAAGTCTTTGCTTGCGACCTTCTTGGACACCACTGTCTCCCAGGTGTCTCAAGAGGCTGCACTGGAGCTACTAGATACCTGGCTGATGTGTACTTTTAGACCCAAGGAGTCGTTGGGCAGCTGCCCAAACCGGTCCGAACACACTGAAGCGGAAACCCCGTACTGGCAGTTCTCACAGCCTTGAGCGGTGCTCGATGTGCTTGCTGGACGTTCTACGAGCACACTGTATAGCGATAGCAATGTAGGAGCTGAGCCACAAGAGATGACCTCTGGTTCAAGACAATCGGTGAACAGCCAACGCGAGCGCGAATCGTCCCTCTCATCACCATGGACAATTGGATAGCGTTTCTCGGGCAACGAAGTAACTCTACACCAACCCAGACAGTCGGGAGATGGACCGAGTCAGGAGGATGCGAACCAAGATGAACCACGGCAGCAAGCGATTGTGGCTGACAGTGTGCAAAAGAATTCGGCTGCCGGCGATGTGTACCAACTAGGCGCAGCATGGTGAGACCGCTTGCTGAACTTACCACACGGTCGTCGCCAAAGTAAGCTCGTCTGACGGTCTTGTCTCGCATGTGCATCCCGTCGAGATGTCAGGACATGGGCATCCAGAGATCCGACTTCCACCCTGCTGTTCTCCAAGCGGTCAACGTGCCAAGTCGAACCTGACCAAGCCTCAGGATCGGTTACAAAGTGACAGACGATCATGCAGTACTGTCGAAGGCCCACTCATGTTTCTTCGCCTCAAGGCCATGAATAGAGCGTCTGGACTTGTGCTCGCGAGACTTGCCGCTCGTGCAGCAAGTAGTCAGCCTGTGGAATGATGTCGCAAGATCCATCTGCCTGGGCTTGTCTACCGTGCCGTTACAGTTTCGACGGGCTGGCCCATGCGTCTCGTGTAAAGCTGCGAAACGGTTGGGGTCTGATCGTGCCCATTCCGGGTCGAGTAGCTAGTGTGAATTACAAGTAGACGGCACTTGAGATTGCAGGTGGACGTGAAAGAGGAAAGTCACAGCTGAGGATCGTTGACCGACTATTGTTGAGCGTATTGAACGAAGAGTACTCGTACGCCGGAGTACGTGCATGCGTTGGACGTAACACACATCTGGCGCCAGTAGGAATATCGTGAGTGCATCATTCGTCAGCAAGCTTGCCATTCATGTGGAACCTCAAGGTCTGGAAGCAGCGCAAGAAGCGCTTGGTCTGCCGCACCAGAGATGATTGTTGGCCCATAGCGCTGATGGAGCCGTCTGTCCTTGGCTCGGACGGCGCCACGTTGCGTATGCTGTGGGTGATCACGATGGCTGCAGACTGGTTGATTGGACCAGGGCGTAGTGTCCCTTGCTCGAACGGTTGTCGTTAGTTGGAAGAGGTGCAGATGGAGATGGCGATGGCGGGGCGTCGAGGGGCATATCGATAACGATAGCCTGGCTTGGAAGATGGGACAGGTGGCAGCCGTGATGAGGGCGAAGCAAAGTGAAGGGCTGGTGTGTGCCAACCAGAGACAAGCAAAGCAGCGGTGAAGGGTGTACCTAGTCTGACAGCAACGACTCCGCTGCTTGTGGGGAGGGCCTGTCCAGCCCGTTACCCACCGGTGTATGCAGGCCCTGAATCGAGGCGACCACTTCGCACCTCAGGCGCACGATGAGCTGGGCAGCGGCAGTCGAGCAGGCGGCCAGAGGAAAAGAAACTTGGACAAACGAGCCTTTGCGCCGCTTCCGTGCAGCAGATGGCTGTTGAGAAGATTGCGTTGAGCTGATGAGAGCGGCAAATGGAGTGCATGCATCGTCTGGACGACCAAGGACGAACCGCTCGCTAGGCAGACCAAGCTGTGGGCTCGACAACATGTTCATGGAACCAGTGCCGTTCAAGGCGTGATGCATGCGCCAGCGTGACAGAGGTTGCCGGTAGCAATTTCGCTCAGATGTGATCGTCGGTCCCCTTCGCTCACAGACTCCCGTTCGCAACTTTTAGCTACGGGAAGGCCAGCTTGGCTGATCAGTGCGTGTGCACGGATGACGGCGGAGAGCAAAAAGAAGAGAAAAACGATGCAGGTTCTTCGACGGCTGCCTTCGCTCGCGCATGTCCCGTAGTCTGGCCCCGACCCTAGTGGAGACGGTCTCTCTGCGGACAAGCGCGGTCGTGTACCTTGCCAACGGGTGGGCGATACGAGGCGACGAAGCCCGTTCTGTGCTCGATCCTGGGCGCCTTCCAGACCTCACCATGGCTGTCAGACACGGTGCCGGTGCTGCTGGTGCTGCTGCCTGCCACAGGCGAAGCAGTTCTCTGCGAGGTTGGCGCCACGGACATTGCGCAATCGTTTCTCGTTTCTGCTTGCGAATCAGACAACGAGGCCGGTGTGAGAGAGTGAGAGGGCTGGCGAGGCGGTGACTCCCAGGTCACAAGACCGTCAGTCGAATGAAACAAGTGGTTGGCTCCCTCCACACCCAACATTGTGACTGGCTGCATATCCTAAATAATCTCCGACATCATTCGCCAGGCGTGAAGGTCTGGAAAAGCCAGCGGCTTCTGGCGCGCCACTTGCGCCAGGCGGCCAATGGAAGGCACGAAGGCTTGTCTTGGAGGGGGGGGGGCGTTAGTCAGCGGCGATTGACAATATATTGGGAGGCCAATGGGCGGTTAGGCACATGTAGGGCGACGCCCAGCACGACAAGGTTTCGAACTTTGGACGAGTGGTGGGTGGTGGCTGCGTGCCAATCGGGCCCCAACTGCCATGTGTCATCGCCAACGCTTTTTGGCGCTGCAAATGTTCGAGCCAGCTCGGCCTTGTTCAACAATTGCGGGAACCAAATTGGAGGGCAGCGATGGTGGGAAGCGCACCGCCCGCGAGCGCGTTGCTCCACCAACACGAAACCCAAAGCAGCCCTGGGCAGGGTGGCAGGCGACCGTCATCAATGCCGTCTTTGAAGTTTGAGCACACCCTGTCGGCGTCGGCGCCAGCGTCGACGGGCAGAAGATCAAACAGAAACTTTCGCGTTCCAAGCTCCGCCGCAGGCGTTGCAGGATCGTCGACGGTGCCGGCCGGATGCGTCACAGTGCACCTCGACATGGACACGCAGCCAGCGAGGGCAGAGGCTATCGAACGCCGGCCGTGCACGCTGCGCGCTGTGCACACGAGACGTCGTAAGCTTTCGCGAGCTTGACCACGTCTCCCACCCGCGCTAACCGGCTGCGGCATCGTTTTCGATCCTCAGCCTTCTGGTTGGGGCGAGGCGCGCTTGTTTTTGACCGTGGCTGTCCGCACACACTCGTCAGGGGCAACGAATCATGGCAGCCAGTGTCGTGTGCAACGCGAGGCTTGGACAAGATCGCTGTCGTCGCCCTTTGAAAACGTCTTCTTCCTGTGGGCTGACGAGCGCTTGTGCAGGCTCCAGAGGACAAAGCACGGAGAGGGAGTGGTCCGGTGCAGTGCACTCGCTCACTGCACTGCACTGCACTGCCGCCACACACGGCGCCGGTCCGCTGCCCATCTGGCGCATCGTCTGCTGCACCCTCTCGCTCTGGTGCCTCGAACCTGCTGCAATTCGAGCGTCAAACCCCAGACTGCGCGTGTGTTGAGCCGTCGTGGGTGTGTCACCGTGGCCCTAGTGACGCGCTGCTGATTCGCTGCTGCCCACAGCCGCCCAGCGGGCTGTGGACTCAGAGGCATGATTCACCTGAGTCAAGAACAAGGCCTCGGTGGCTGCATGACCGTCGCCACTAGAGCGCACACGGTAAAGACGGACTCACACTGCCCTCCCTCACTTTTGCCTCCCTGCACGCTAGTGGGTCTTCAGTGTTTTAGTGCGCGCCCGTCTGCGTGCCGGCCATGGCATGCGTCGCTGATGGACTGCAGCCGGCCTGTAGGCCCATCCTTCTTCGTCATAGCGCCGCTCCCAGGCTCATCCTTCCCTATATTTACGGAAAACTGGGGCGTCTCATAAGCCAATAGCTGACAGGGCCCTCCTCTGCGCGCAATCTTTATCACTGCTGCCCAGCCGTGCTCGCTGAACATACATCATATCCCGCCTCATACCCGGCCACCACCCATCCACCGGCTCGAACACACCCACCACCACTACCACCACTACTGCTGCTGCTACTACTACTTCTACTACCCGCTCCTACACGTTCCTTGCCAAAAGTCAAACGTACTACATCGTTGCTCTCTCCGCCCTTCCAACACCTCCACCACATCCTCTTTCCCTTACCTCTTCTGCCCCAGGTCACCCGACCTAACCGTGTTTGGATAACTATACCGTACTGCTCTTGCTGCAACTGCTCAAACCCCTTGGATCCTTTCTTTTTCCCCAGGATTCACTTCTCCGTCCTCGAGGCCTTGACTGGACCTAGGAGGACTTTGCTACTCTCTCACTCGCAGCATGTACCCGTCGCCGCCCGCATCTCCCACCCCAAATGGATTCTGTGCGCCGGAAGACCGATTGGGCCAAATTCTCGCTGGTAGGCTGCAACTCACTGGCGTCCTCGGAGTGGGAGCGTATGGAGTCGTCTACACCGCCGTCGACATCCAGACCAACATTCCCTATGCTGTAAAGGCGCTTAACAAGATCGGCCTTGAGCCCCGTCAACGCAAGTTCCAGCAGCGAGAGATCCAGCTCCACCACCAAGCTAGCGCACACCCCAACGTTGTCTCTCTGGTCAAGATCATGGATGCTCCTGACTGCACCTACGTCGTTATCGAGTACTGCCCGGAAGGTGATCTTTTTTCAAACATCACTGAGCAGGGCAAGTTTGTCGGTAACGATGTCTGGGCCAAACGTGCTTTTCTTCAAATCCTCGATGCTGTTGAGTACTGCCACTCTATTGGAATCTACCACAGGGATCTCAAGCCTGAAAACGTCTTGGTCACCGACCAAGGCATGACCTGCAAGCTGGCCGATTTTGGACTGGCCACTACTGATCACGTTACCTCTGACTTTGGATGCGGCTCCACCTTTTACATGTCTCCCGGTAGGTTCAAGTAGCCCTTTGAGAATACGTTCGCATACTAATTCTAGCAGAGTGTCAAACTTCCGCGCCCAAGGCATACTCTTGCTATGCCTCGGCACCCAATGACGTCTGGAGCCTAGGAGTCATCCTCGTCAACCTCACCTGTGGACGCAATCCTTGGAAGCGTGCGTCTTCCGAGGACAGCACTTTCCGTGCTTTCATGAAAGACCCCACCTTCCTCAGGACTATCCTCCCTATCTCTTTGGAGCTTGATGCCATCCTGAGGCGCGTCTTTGATTTCAACCCTGCGAGGAGAGCCACTATCCCAGAGCTTAGGCAGATGATTTTGAACTGCCCCACTTTCACGGCCACAAAGTCGGTCGTCTCCACTCCTCTGCCCTCGCCTCCTCTCAGCCCTTACTACGAGTGCTATCAGCATGCTCCCGCTGTTCCTTCCATGGCTCCTTTGCCTGGCGCCGTGTACGCTCCGGCCTTCTACCCTCAGCACTCCACTTCGTCTGGAAGCTCCAACTCAGACAACGACTCTATGTTCTCTGCATGTTCGTCAGCGTCATCTTCCTCGTCCACATCTTCCTACCAGAACGTCTACAACGCTCCTACCCAGAAGTTCTCTTCTCGGGTTCCTCAGCAACAATACGTTTCTCCCCCTCCCACCAACAACTGGTTCCAGCCTTTCATCCACGCCGCCAACCTGGTCAAGCATGTGTCCTTCCAGCCCTCAATGATGGCTGCACCGGTCCACGTTCACTAGAGCGCCTTTCAAGGCCAATTCACGCCGAATACGCTTCTCTACGACGTTTTGTTTTCTTCCGGATTTTCAAAAGCTACGATGCCATGATAGCGGTGTTACTGTTTCCACGATAGGCGTTTACTGGCTCTCGATGTCTCATTTTAGAGCCTCCCGGACTTTGCCTTGCCCGGACCTAGACTTTCCATCAGCAAAATACGTTTAACTTTGGGAGCCGCAACCTTGACGGTGCGAAGCTCCCTTTCCCCTTGTATACACGTTTCGTTTTTTCTTTCAAAAATAAGGAGGAGTTGGCACAATCACGCATTTACACGGAGTTGCAATAAGACATGGGATCTTGACGCGGTTTGACCGTTACCACTTTTCGCTATTCAATCAAAGATACCAGGGCACAGCCCACACTGTACCGTAGCTAGCTCAACAACGAGGACGTCAACCTCGCCCCGCGGCATATCAGACACAAATCAAAAGATACAGAGGCATCGCAACGCCAGTTGCTGGTTGCCAAACACAAAAACTACAAGTGCCACATTGCATCCATATCCTCGTACTCATTTCACTCGATCCGGTCAGTCACTCAACGCCTCTGTTCCATTCAGCCGGTGTTCTCGCGTGGTCTGCCTGGAATCAACCTTGTGTCAACACGGAAAGAAATTACTGGCCAATCGCATTCATTCTCATCTAACACTCCACCAGACTGGGTGGCTGCACTTAGCCTGGACGTATGACGGACGACGGTTGCGGTAAGCTGGAATCCACCAGCAAGTCACCGGCCTCACTAAGCCCGAGGCTTGCATATCCCCATCCATGCTGAGAGTGTAGTCTGCAGTAGTTTCTCCCGACGGTGGTGAAGGATCACGTCGCCTGTGCATACAGAGAGATCTGCTCCTGTCTCGATTGAGCCAGACAACGTTCGTCTGACATCGAAGGAGTATTTGAGCAAAGTCGAGATCTGACGCATTCAGTGAATACTCGTTTCCGTAGTGTATGTTGAAGGCGCCTCGGTGCTGAAGTAGCTCTCTCGGCTGCACTCTATCGACCGCTTCAGCCCACGATTACACGTAGATGGCAGCCATCAAACCGTAGGTTTATTAAACACCGAGATTTGGCATGTCTCAAGATGCGCCCACGGACGAGCCACACGGCCCATCATCACTCGGCTGACTTTCACTCTCGGGTAATACTCCAACGTCCTTAAGCTTCAGCCCCCACGCCTGTCGTGTAATCTTGCCCAGACGAATCAAGAAACGTATACGCCTAACCGAAGCATAGCGTCTTCTGCGACGGAGTTGGCAAAAATTGACATTCGATGGGTCACGCCGCTCCGATTGTTTCTTTGAACGGTTGCCAGTTGCCGGATCGACGACACAATGAAAAGGACAGCCAAAGCGTGCCCCGTTCCGGTCAAACACGCGAGTTGGCAAATGCGCTTGTTGCAGTGTAGCCGAGTGCGGACTGGCGACCCACTAGTGCCAAGTGGCAATCATCACGACCCTGCTTGCAGCTGCCCTTGTTGCCCTTGCCCTTGTCAAAGAAATGCCTCACCTCACATCTGCAACCTTCTCCGTTCTCGTGCGCAGCGCCCACGAGATGTCATTTGCGCCACACTGAGCTACTCTCAGTTGGTGCGCCGAGCAGGCGCAAGGATCCGCCCTTATACTGGATGCTGCTAGTGGTAGGGAACACTACCAAAGGTTCATTGATTTCCACTTTCGCAAGGCTGATCTCTGGCTTTAAGTTGAGACTTGTCGATCTCGCAATATTGATTTCCTTTTCTTGTAGGCTGTCGAGAGACGGTAGGTTCACCTGTCTCTCCTTTCCTTCTTCCTTGTTCTGGAGACCGACAGTGCGTATCCTTGTCTTACTTTCCCAGGCATGGCAGGTTACCAACTAGGAGTTCCTCAAAAGCGTTCCACAAGCATCTCTCACGACACCTCGCCTTCGCATAGATTGCATATCAGCAAACTTGTGGGTAATGGAGAGCTGCATTCATGATGCTGTTCCATCCGGGTACACACAGTCGAGCTTTGTCCACCATGTCAAGCTTCGTGGCTGCCTGCATGTGTTACCGTATCACGGTATCACAATATCACAAGGACTCCTCGGGTTCAATACTGGCCCAGCCTCGACGGTTGTTGTGTTGCGGCCGCTTTGTTGACCACCGCGCATGCAACTCTGATTTCCCTTTTCTCTCCGAGACTCTTCTCGTGCATCGCAGTAGTCAAAGCACGGATTGTGACGCACGGTTCCACGACGTCGTCTGCCTTCGCGCTCTTACCGTGGCTATCCATTTGGTCTGCTTGTTCAGCTTGCCTGCTTGAACGGTGCTTTCGAGACGATCAGGAATTCCAAGTGCGACACCAAATCATGTTTCTAGGAACCGCCAGGGTAAACACCGCAACACAAGACGACCCTAACACAGTTTCATACAGGTATGGCTGCAGACCTCTCGCTGTGGACTCTGGATGACCGAAACGCCTGCATCACCTTGACTCAGCCCACCACGTGCTCAGAGGTCTGTCGGCAAGCTCCTCCCAACCCAAGCATCACACAACAGTAGCAGCCTCCGCCCTTGCAGTACCACGACTCGCCACTCCTGCGTGTCACTCCGAGACACTCCCGACGAACCTCACACGATATGCTCCTCGTGGTACTACAACCTTAGCCGCAGGCTCTAGTGCGATGTTCCCCAGACGTGGCACGACAGGCGCCAATTGCCAGCGCACAACATACTCGCTCGATGGGTCCACTTGCTGTAAAGTGGACCCATTCGCTGCAAACACCACAGGGAACATTCGTCGCACAGCACTGTTTCTTTTGGGCTGGCTACAGCTCGACACTACTCGGGACATTTCTTTGCAAAACGTGCAGAGGCTTTTTTTGCTTTTTGCCGCCTGCAGCGCCCGCAGACGTCGTATAACGGGCCGAGGATGTCCTTGATCGGACTGGCAGCTTGTGCATGATCGAGTCTATCGGTTTGCCGCGGACGGTATGTGGATTCGACCGTTGGGATGGATGTTTCTGGCGTTTCCTTGGGCAGCAGACATGAATTTGCTCCCAGTATTGATTACCATACTACTTTGGCGAGTCAAGCTTCCAGGGGAAAGAAAAGTTGCTAGCTACACCGAATTGCACACATGTGATTGTGTCAACAAATGGACTGATGGCTAATGCTCTACGCTCTCACCTCGAGCTTCAGTTTCAGCGACGCGCCGAAGTCCTTCCCCACTTCCTTCCTTGACCGACCATGCTGAGGACATGCATCAACAGTTGCTCGATCCATTTCTTCCAAGTTCACCGCTAGTTCGACCATGGTCTTAATTCCCTCCAAAAGTACTTGTAACAGCCGTCTTACTCACATCTACGCTCCAGTCCGCGATCACACGAACAATCAGCGCGCTCTCTTTTCCCGACTCCCTCCACCACCCAAGCTCCCTCTTCGCATCGCTCATAAACTGCTGATGACCGCTCTCGTGCCTCTTCTAGTAGTAGTTGACATCTGCGAGTGGACACTTGACGTGCAGTAGAACCATCTTGCACCCCAGGTGTTTCAGAGGAGACATGCAGGTCTATCAAAGAATCCGATACACCTGGGAGGGGAACGAGCCACAGTGCAGGTAAAGCAAGTCAGCGAAAGGGATAAACGAAGGCGATATCTGTCTGTGTGGGCTTCGTGTCTGCACTAGTCTTTGTACAGGGACAGGTCGCGATAGACGAGAATCCTTCTCGGCACATCTCCTCGCGTCGCTGTGTTGGTCTACCGACTAACAAAACTGCGTCGAGTATGTAACTCTCCGTGGACTTCTGATTCGTGGGTGTTGGGATGGTGTGGTGGTGGGGGTCAGGTACTCGCGATCCATCACAAGAGCGAGATGGAAGCTGGTGGGTTGTGAAGAATCCAGAGAAGGGTATCGGCGCCGGTAGCTGCCAAGTCCAACAGAACCGCCGCGTCATCGCAAGCGGAAGTGTGGAGGTTCCATGCTACGGGATTTGAACGCGCGAGAGGAAAGCACAGGGGATTCCCACGGCGGATGGAATCACGTGCTAGACAGATGTATTGCTGGTAGTAACTGCTTTGGTCTTGCTTTACTACCTTGTTCAATCAAACACTGTTCCTCTTTCACGCCCTTCTCTTCGTTCACTTTCCTGTTTCTACTCGCGATACCACTCCCCAGAACGTCCACCGGCTATGAACGCAGATCGAAAGCACATGCTCAGCAGAGCTAGGGAAAAGCCTGCTGTAACAACCGCAGCAAGATCCCAACGTCCACGGCTCTGAATCGGTTAGTAGGCACACTGACTAGTGTTGGAGTTGGATGTGCTGTAGAGGTCGATGTGCTCGTTGTACCCTGATCTTTTGAGACTGTCAGACCAGGAAAAGATACACGCAGAGTGATTTCAAGGCACAAGTCTCCTGGAATCTGAATGGCGAAGGAACTGAGCAGAATCGATCCTAGGCTCATGACGGCGAAACCGAAGGGGGATGGACCGGTCTTCGTGATCAGGAGAGCTGGAGGGAAATGACCGTAGTCTTGATTGCACGATGGTGATGCCAATGATGACATCCGTGGACGTAGAGTAGGTAGTGAAGGACAGTAGAATCGTGAGCTGAAAAGGTCCCTATCAGTCTCCAGCTTTGCAGGAAGCGGGGCTGCCACCAATGCTGTAACGTGCATGAAGAGCGCCGAGAACCGGACGGGGAGCCATGTTTTGAGCATAGCTCTAGGAGGAGGGAGTCTCGAGATGATCACAGTACCGCGAAGCTCCATGTCGGCGAGGTCCAGGCGGGTGACTAGGACCTCGTGTGAAGGCGAAAGGCGCTGAAGGCCTCGACAGCCTCCTTAGTGATGGCATTACTCGTTCTGCTATAGTATGGAGGGTACCGACCCTCACCGAGTAGAAGGAATTTGACTGGATATCTCGCAACGCACTATACAATACATGCATGCAACCTTCACTGCGGAAACAGCAGCGCGACCATTATCCGTGTAGCTGCAAAGGCGCCCTTCGTGCGCAGGAGTGCACTGAACGTCTCTGGAATCTTACGAAATGCCTCGCTCGCATCAGCCTCCTGCCATACGGTAGGCACAGCACATTCCATGTCCACACTCGACTCCGCCTCACCAGTCCAGTCGAACGTAATACGCCAATTGATTTTTAGCAGAACGTGTTCGTCTTGCAGAACGAACATGTCTCGTCCCAGGTGTCGACTCAGATCTTTTCGCGAGAGTACGGAAGACTTCGTGTTGGTTGCTAGTGTATGTTTCTTGTCTGTGACTAAATGCCCTGGGACAAGTCGAGCGAATGCTTCTTCGCATCGATGCCAGTAGTTGGCGCGCTTCGTTGCAATGTTCCAGAAAGAGTCTATGGCCCAGCAGGCATTACCTAGATCCTTCTCTTTCGCTTTTGTACGCATAAAATTACCCAGCTCACGCTCAGCCCAGGACGGCAGACGGAGGATGTGCATATCGATGACTTCGTTGCTTAAACAATCAATGTTGACAGCCAGTTGTGCAGTGAGGAGCTTCTGAGGGCCACTTATTTCGATCGTGTGCTTCTGATGGACACGAGTAGAGGTTGGAAAGACCTTACCTCGCGGGAGGCCAAGTTGTGTGGAGAACTTGAAGGATGTGAACATCTCAAGATATGGCAAAAAGTCTGAAACGTCTAATGGCCGATGTGAGGGAACTGGCTTGTTTGGATGCTTCTGCTTCGGTGGAGGTATGGTTAAGCTCGAAAATGGCAGGAAAGAGCACAGGAGACTTGACACCGGTGTCGGCCGTTCAATTTCTGCATCTGCTCCGCTGACCTTGGTGACGAACTTGCTGCGATCATGTCAGTATCTGGGTTAGGCGCAGAAGAACAAGTGGAAATAGTCACATCAAATCTGTGCGCTGGGTAGGCAGCAGTACATCATCTACCTCACGTTGCTGCTCAGCTATAATCTCATCGGTACATCTCGACACTTGTGTTTCCAGCTCTTCAATCTCCTTTTGTAGCTGTGCCTTTAAATGCTTCCTCCTCTCGATCTCAGGGTCCGGGAGTGGTTTTCTGACTTTCTTCGACTGGTGAGGTCCTTCTATGCTCAAAACATCATCCCCAGGTCTAGTGAGCTGATTTTGTTGGTTTGAAGGTGCTTTTGCCAGAGGAGATCGCTTGAATACACTGGGTGCACGAGGCGGACGTTTGCTCGGCGAAGAGAACAGTATCCCTCGACGCGGCTCTTCCTGTCCTTCGAGTCCTCCCTGCGATGGGGTTGCAGGCAATTCTGACTCTTCCTCGCCCGCGTCTTCCGTCCCTTCTGGTGGGGTCCTATCTTCGCCGAGCACAAAAGCAAGTGCCTGCTTCCCCCGAGATCGGATATCATCGCGAGGCGGCGTGCGAGTCGGTAGTAAATTGGGGTAGTTGCGCGCAAGACTAGCTTTCGTAGGAGATGCAAAAGACGGCCGTCGTGGAGGCTTTCGTAGCGGGCTAGATGGAGCTTGCGATGGGGACGAGGTTCGTCTGCGTTTATGAGGTGGCTCGTTCATGACTACGACTGTAAATGGAGGAATAGGTTGTTTGGTGGTTATGTTGACAATCATGTCCTCGACGCGCCTCGACGCGTTTGTCCACCAGTCGGCGTTCGAGGCAGCGCTTGCCGAGGCCGCCGGTTCTTTGGCGCAAAATGACGTCTCGCCCATCCACGTTGCGCGCGCTTCCCATGGCACTCTTGACTACCTCTAGCATGTCATGATAGCGTTGAGCCTTCTTGTATATTGTTGCAGCTGGATTTTTTTCTTCGCCAAATCATGACCATAATACGACGTCCATTGGCGCTGCGGCGTTATGTTTGCACCCCTTGTGCAAAATCATGGGACCAAGCAAGATTAGGTTTGCAGAGCAGCGATCGGATACAGCGACGCTACAAGTATTATATAGCTCCAGCAGGAGAGCAAGCTCGGCCAATAACTGGTTTCTATGCAGGTAAGACAATCTGTCATGCTCTCACATGTGCATTGCTCACACTATATAGAAATGCTGAAGAAAGCCCCATCACAAGCCCCAACAGCTTCGAACGATATGTCAAACGATACAGCTCCTCCAGCCCCGTCGACTTCGCTGCCCAAAGATCCTCCGAAATCTCAGAAGGAAATCACGCTCGAAAGGGCCCGTACTGTCTTCGGTTCGAAGCCTGGTGTGCGCGAACGCAGGATCGAGATCGAAGCTGCCTCGAAGGAAGTTGCTGGTATTAGTGTGCCACCTAAGCCGACCGAGCCGGACAATTGCTGTATGTCAGGGTGCGTCAATTGTGTATGGGACATGTATCGCGACGAGATGGAGGAGTGGGCAGAGCAAAGCGCGAAAGCACGAGTAGCAATACAAGCTAGGAGAGAGAAGGCTGAAAGCAGCGATAGCATGGTTGCAGAGCAAGGATCTCCAAGCCGTGTTGCTGTTAGTATGGACGATGATGGTGGGGGGAGCGAGACGAACTGGACTGAGGGTTCGAGCGAAAACAGGTTGTTCGATGATATACCTGTGGGTATAAGAGAGTTTATGAAGACAGAGAAGAAATTGAAGCAGCGGCATAAGGTGGGGGAAACTCCAGCCTGAGTAGAGTAGCCCGCGCGTATACCCTTGAGAAGCAACTACGTCATCCTTCCGCATCAGTCCCAAACCCAGACGCCTGTAAGTCCCCGTGTGCTCCAATGCAATGCAATTGTGTGTGCCCACACCATCAGCTGTTCGTTCGGTATCTAGTCGTCGGCACCAACGTCAACACCCTGAGCCCGAAGGTCGGCTCGTGCCTCTTTGATTTGCGTCATCAATTCCGCATGCGCCTGCGGCACATCGTTGAAGGTGAAGACTCCCCAGCCGAGCTTGAAGAGGAGGTATGCGCCGAACGAAATGAGTGCCCAGAAGGGAATCTATTTCAGGTCAGCTTTGTCCATACCATTGAGGGGACTCTTGGCCTTACCACAGGAACAACCTCCTTCTGGAACTTCTCGGGGAAAGAGATGAGCTCCATGAACACCGCGAGGTAAAGCTGCGCATCGTTAGACATGGGTCCAGGGGTACTTGAACAGGAGGGGCCCGACGTACGGAGGTCAGGAGCATCGCAATGCTGATGGTCTGCTGTGCGCGCGTCATCTTGGCGATTGTTGGCTCCTTGTATCTTTTAAAGAGGGTATACGGTGAGTGTGGTGCAAGAGGCTTGGTGCTCGTCGTTGTGAAGTTGTTGTGTTCAGTGTCCAGATCTCCAGGCTCGAGGAAAGCGCTAAGGAGATCGCTGCCGGTTCGGGCATGGCTAGCCGGCTTTCACATCAGCCTCATGAACGGACTGTTGTCCTCCCCACTTTACGCCTCATTGACCCAACCTGAAGTACGTCCTTTGAGCTCGACTTAGATTGTAAGATAAATACACCACCGCGAGTGCAACTGTCAGCTTTGTTCTCTTGGGTATGAGTTCCTGAGCGTCGAGATTCGCCATAGGTTCCTGGTTCGATCTACATGATGTCCACAAATGGAGAACATCACACGGCCCTACCGGATGAAGTAGCGGCACTGTTCGAACTCGGTCCGGATGGTGCAAACAGCGTAGTCAGTTCGCTCAAGACGCTACTTGATAAGTTCACAAATACTTCCCACACCGAACCGGCAGAGGAAGGACTACAGCTGCTTGGTACAGCCGTGGGAAAGCAAAGTAGGCACAATGTTCTTTTGCAGGGATATTGTTGATTATTTATAGAGAACTGGCAGGACCCTTTCCGAGAAGCAGGTGTTCTTGACTATGTGCTACGCAACCTGGGCGATGTGAGCATACCGCTTGCGTTGCGCAAACAATATCTGCGCATAATTGGGAATTGCGTCGCTGATAACGGTAACTATAAAATACCTCCCCAGTTCAAGATCCTTGAAACTAAGAATGTCTGGAGACACAAATCGAGAAGTTGCCACTAAAGACATATCAAATATTGTCGATTGTCTACCGTCGGACGACCTGACACCGATCGCTCTCGCGGTCCTTTTTAACCTCTGCAATGATTTTGGTATGGACCTATCTGCAATTCTTTATTCACATGCTAACTCAAACAGACCCCGCTAAGGCTGCAGCTGCGGTCATCAGATTGGATTTCACTCTTTCTGGGTACCTTGCTGGACACCGCATACCGGACGCCGCACTTGACTACGCAACCGAACTTCTCACATGGACCACTGAAAAGCTCACAGCAGCCCAGTTCAACGACGATGTATCACTCGACACTTTCACCGATCTTCTGAAGGTGGCCCTGGATTACGACGAAGATCACTATCAGGAATATGTCGCTATCCTGGTCCATTATCTACAAGACCCTGAGTTCCAGGCCAAGGTCGCGACCCCGGAGCTACTCGGTGACCTCATAACTCTGATGCTGGACTTTGAGTCCCGTATCACACCGGAAGAGTCCGATGCCGTGTTCGAAGAGCTGGCCATTTCCAAGAGCACAGAGAAGACAGCATCGGATAGTACGAATGTACTCTTGGCAGCACAATTGATTGGAACGGTCTCAGCAGTTTCAGCCACCGATCCATTCGCACAACGATTTAGTATCAGGAGCCAAGTCATTGAGACCGTCAGGGCCAAATTATGTGCCTCAGCTTCACCATCTACAATTTGTGCCTGCGTCATGCTCGGCAACCTTGCCATGTCAGACGAAATCTGCACTGACATGGTCAAGATTATGGAGCTTCATCTTCCTTTGGCCAGCATCTTATCCTCAAGCAACAAACCCGCGCTCCTGTATGCTGCCGCAGGCTTCATGCGCCATCTCACATTCCCTGAAACGAACCGGGCACCACTGGCAGATGCTGGCCTTCTCCAGAACTGTACCGCATTACTCAAGCAAACAGATGCTGCTGTCCGCGGCGAAGCAGCAGCAATTATTGGCAAGCTCGTCACAGACAACTTGCACAACGTTATCAAGGTAGTCTGCGAGAAGGTTGGGGAAACAGTCATCCCGGATGCGCATCCCGTCGTAGGTCTGGAAGCTTCCTCTGAAACAACAGTCCTTCACCAGATTGTCGAGCAGGCACTCGCGCCCACAGGGCCGTTGCCTAGCACTGCAATGAAAAACCCTACAATCGAGCTCAGCCGGTCGATTGTGACGATCCTTCGATTCCTGGGAAGAACGATACCAGAAGACAATGTCGATGCAATTAGGGAACAGATGTACAAGGTTCCACTGATTGCTCGACCGTTGGCCAGACTCGTGCGCCAACGCTTCTATGCCGATGCAAGATCAGAAGGTCTGCTGGGTCTAGGGCTGATGGCGCAAACGCCCCGCGGTGCGAAGTTGGTGATTGAAGAAGTCAAAGAAGATAATGGGTTGCTCGAGGCTATCAAGGAGTTTGCTGAGGGCAAGGAAGGAGGAGCCGAACATCAGACTAGCTCAGCTTCGGGACGAGATTATCAGAATGCGGTTGTTCTACTGCAAGCACTGCAGAACAACTGGGTAAGTAACAGCTTACGATGAGTGAAGTCTCTGGCTGACACCATGCAGGATACAGAGGCCGATCCATCGCTCAAGGACCAGGTCCAAACATTGCAGGAAGCGCTCGGCAGAATGATGGTCCAGTGACCTAGAAAAATGGCGACGGGTGGCACGCATGAAGTCGAGGCTATGGGTGGTAAGATGAACGCGCCACGTCCTCGCCATCTATGGAAGTGGATCTAAAGACGGTATACAGCCAACCACGACTTGTTCATTTGCAACACGTAGGGTGCAACAGACAGCCGGCAAATAGCAATCGTCTGAATCGAAGTGAATCAGCAAGTGGCAATCTCAGCGCGTTGTGTAGAAGATGTGAGACGGGTGTAATCAAGTACGCTCTGATTGGTCAGTTCAGCATCATCAGGTCACTGCGTCGCTATGGAAGGGTCCAGGAACCATGGAACTGTGCAAGTGAGAGAAGCTATAAAGAAGGCATTGTTTGCTGTTCTCGAGATCGTTATCCAGTCCTCAATCTTCACTTCTACACTACACTCCATCTACTCCACTCTCCATCACGACCTCTTACCAACCGACCTTCAAGTCAACCACCACCAACACCACAACAATGGCCTGCTGCGGACGTAACAACGGCGAGTGCGTGTGCGCCAAGGAGGCAACTTGCTCGTGCGGCAAGCAGCCTGCTCTTCAGTGCAGTATGCCTCTCTTCCTCCATCCGCATCCTTCGTGTAATTACTGCTTTCGGTACCGTGTGCTCACGTGATCACTCTGCTAACGAATGGTTTCCAGACTGCAACAAGGCTGCCGACGAGAACAAGATGCCTACCAACACTTGCGCATGTGGAAAGAGAGCCGAGGGTATGCGTGTTCTGTGCACTGCATGCATAAACAGCATGCTGACTAGCATCTAGATTCCTGCACTTGCGGCCGCAGCGACAACAACGGCACCTCCAACCTGGAGACCGATTTCACCACCAAGAAATAAGCTTGTCGCTTTCAAGGTCTTAGGAGCAATGAAGTGGATTCGGGATTGAGCGAGCGTGCATGGGGAGATTCTCAGATGGAAGCTTGGCATACAAACGAGGGTTGAGCAGATGATGGCGTTTTGAGGGGTGCTTCATGGAATACAGTCTGCATCATGGCAGTAACGCGATTGCCCAAAGAGGCGGTCTCTTACACCGCACGCAATAATCAAAACACTTGAAAAGCCACACTGCTGCACTGTCGAGGTGATTTCCCTACTGGTGGTCCAGCCGTCTTGAGGCAGCCGTGAAGGGATTGTGGAGTTGGTCAGGTTGCACTGTGGCAGCCAAGCAAGTCGCAAAAAGGCACGATTGGAGTCGTCATGATCCGCCAATGCATTCCGCGAGTTGACAGACGCAACGTTGTGATTGATAGCTGTGAGGCGTCGGTGGTGTTCCAGGGTCTGCCCTGGCCGGAGGCTAGTGGCCGCTCTGCCTCCACCACGGGCACTGCGCGCATCTTGCATCCAGCCGCACAGCGGCCACCTGCAGCATGCAGAACATACATGGTTCCTGCCCTTCTCTCCAACACAATCTTGTCTTGCTCTAGGCTCCATGAGCGGCCCTCGCTTTCCGACATCCCCGACCCCTTTAGCGACCGCACGCCTGCTGTAATCCTCGTTGCCCTGCTCGGCTGCATCACCCCTACCTACATCGAACCGCACGCCGTATTCCCCCAATCTACTTCGACGCAACGCGCATTGCCTTCCGGTTTGTCCGGCTCCTCCACAGGCGGCTGAAGCCCGCAAACGACCTCGATCATGTCTGTTTCCGCGAAGATGGCGGCAGCCTCAGGCAAAGGAGGACTGTTCAGTCGGAGCAGCAACTCGGGCGATGTACCGACAATGCGTGGATTGGTATCTTTCATTGCAGACCTGCGCAACGCCCGAGCCAGAGAGTTGGAGGAGAAGCGGATCAACAAGGAGCTGGCGAATATACGGTGGGTGCACCATGTCGGACAGGATGGCACGGCAACTGCTGACGCGACATGGCAGACAAAAGTTCAGGGACGGCGGCCTGAACGGCTACCAGAAGAAGAAATATGTTTGCAAACTCCTGTACATCTACATATTGGGCTGGAACGTCGACTTTGGACATCTCGAAGCAGTGAACCTCATCTCGGCCACAAAGTACTCGGAGAAGCAGATTGGATACCTCGCAGTCACACTATTCCTCCACGAGCAGCACGAGCTGATACACCTGGTTGTCAACAGTATCAGGAAGGACCTTATGGACCACAACGAACTTAACAACTGCTTGGCCCTACACGCTATCGCAAACGTGGGAGGCAAGGAGCTGGGTGAAGCGCTGAGCTCCGAAGTCCACCGACTTCTGATATCCCCAGCATCGAAGGCTTTTGTCAAGAAGAAGGCTGCTCTGACCCTTCTCCGCCTATACCGCAAGTACCCAGGCATTGTGCAATACGAATGGGCAGAGCGCATGATCTCCCTCATGGACGATCCCGACATGGGCGTGGCGCTCTCTGTTACCTCCTTGATTACCGCCTTGGTGCAGGATAACGCCGAACAATACAAGGGAAGCTACGTGAAAGCTGCGAACAGGCTCAAGCGGATAGTTGTGGACAATGAATGCGCGGAAGGATACTACTACTACAAGGTTCCGTGCCCATGGATTTTGGTCAAACTGCTCAAACTGCTTCAGTACTACCCGCCTCCCGAGGATTCGCACATCCGGAAACTTGTCCGGGAAGCATTGCAAAAGATCATGGACTCTGCGCTCGAGATGCCTAAGAACGTTCAGCAGAACAACGCCCAAAACGCCGTTTTGTTTGAAGCAATCAACCTGGTCATCCACTTGGACACTGAGCAGGACCTGATGGTTCAGATATCTCAGCGCTTGGGCAAATTCATCGCGTCTCGCGAAACCAACGTACGTTACTTAGGCTTAGAAGCCATGACGCATCTGGCGGCCCGTGGAGAAACGCTCGACCCTATCAAGAAACACCAGGCTATCATCATTGGTTCACTGAGAGACAGGGACATCAGTGTTCGGAGACAAGGCTTGGACCTGCTTTACAGCATGTGTGACCAGACAAACGCCCAAGCTATCGTCGGCGAGCTTCTGCGCTACCTTCAGTCTGCCGACTATGCGATAAGAGAAGAGATGGTTCTCAAGATTGCCATTCTGACAGAAAAATACGCAACAGACGTCCAGTGGTACGTCGACATCACATTGCGCTTGATTGCAATGGCCGGCGATCACGTTAGCGACGAGGTATGGCAGCGAGTCATTCAGATCGTGACCAACAACGAGGAGCTTCAGGTGTATGCAGCCCAAACCATCCTAGCATATGTCAAGGCAGACTGCCACGAAACATTAGTAAAGATTGGAGGTTATCTGCTTGGCGAGTTTGGTCACTTGATTGCCGACAGTAAGGGGTGCAGTCCGATTGAGCAATTCATGGCCATGAGCGCAAAGATGCGTGGTTGCTCATCCAGCACACGGGCGATTCTGTTGTCATGCTACGTCAAATTCGTGAACCTGTTCCCTGAGATTAAGCCTCAGCTCCTACAGGCTTTCCGTGCCTACACACACTCGCTCGACTCGGAGCTCCAACAAAGAGCATGCGAGTATCTTACACTTGCCACAATGCCTACGGACGATCTATTACGGACTGTATGCGACGAAATGCCGCCATACCCAGAAAGAACATCTGCGCTGCTTTCAAGATTACATCAAAAGCACTCGACAACCAGCGATAAGCGGACCTGGGTGGTTGGCGGCAAAGATGCCAACCAAGGAGAAATTGGGCTTGCGCGGCAGAACTCAACAGCTGGCTTCAAGCGAAGCCAAACAATGCCAGTACAAGGAGAGCACAAAGCACCTACAGCCAACGGTGCAAATGGCGGTGCCTCCCTGTCGAGTGATCTTGCTGGTCTGGATCTGAACGCGGACACAAATAAGGTGCTGAGTACACCAAATTTTGCCAGCGCTGCTCACTTGAGTCCAGATTGGGATATTGGTTACAACCGTCTGCTGTTGCGTCCCGAAGGCGTACTCTACGAGGACCAGCAGATACAAATCGGACTACGGACAGAATACCGTGGCCAGTTGGGCTGCTTGATCTTCTACTTCACGAACAGGTCATCCTTCCCTATGAACTCCTTTACTACAACACTCGACAACAGATCGTCGGAAAATCTGAAGACAGATGTCAAGGGCCTGCCGGATACGGTGATACCGCCTGGAGGCCAGTCACAGCAGACCATCATGTTTGATTGCAAGAATGTCTTTACGGATCCCCCCACCATTCGGATTTCTTACCTTGCGGGTGCTATGCAAGGTGTCACGCTGCAGCTACCAGTCTTGCTGCACAAGTACATGGAGGGTGCAGAACTCGGCTCGGAAGCCTTCTTCAAGCGATGGAAGCAGATTGGCGGTGCCCCGCGTGAAGCGCAGAGCATCTTTGGCTTGGTCAACAAGAGTAGAACCATGGATCTCGCATTTGTCAAGAAGGTGGTTGCGGGATTCAAGTGGGGTGTTGTTGAGGGTGTTGATCCGAATGGGAAGAACATCGTGGGTGCGACAGTGCTGCATACGAGCGAGGGTGGCAAGTTTGGGTGTTTGCTGAGGCTGGAACCCAACTTCGATACTCAGGTATTTTGGATCACCACACACGAGGACGAACGATTGACTAACTTCAAACAGATGTTCCGCATTACCATTCGTGCAACAGATGAAGCTGTCCCACCTGTTTTAATCAAGGCCATGGAAGAGCGACTCTCGCAAGGTATTGAAGGCATGATCTAGGCCAGATTGTTATTCTTACCGCACTCTTCTTCGTGTACCCAAGTTCCTGCGGGAGGATTGTAGATTGGTGATACAGTAATGTTTGTTGGGAAGCATAAGCATGGATGCTCTGGTCAAAATTTGAGCTTCAGCATACGGGACGAAGTTGGAGCGGAGTTGGCATCTTCACAGGAATGGAGCAAGCATCATGTCATCTAT
Organism: Ascochyta rabiei; assembly: GCF_004011695.2. Taxonomy (NCBI): domain Eukaryota; kingdom Fungi; phylum Ascomycota; class Dothideomycetes; order Pleosporales; family Didymellaceae; genus Ascochyta; species Ascochyta rabiei. The sequence goes on along the minus strand of NC_082411.1, from coordinate 1,140,901 downwards.
TACTTACTCACTTGTTTCCCATGATGCTCGATTGCAAGAGCCGAACTTACGGCTGTATGGACCAACGTTGAAGTACAAGGGTGGCCTCCGTACATCCGTGAAAGGGCGGGGTTTCTCCGTTGCGACTCTTCTTCGTGAGTTTCAGCTGCGACTTCCACCCAGTCACCATAGGCAACACCTCTACGTTGGACCAACCGATGCAGCAGCCACAAGACGATGCTTTCGTAAAGCCTGACCCTTGGTACGAGACCGAGGTCAGTTTTCACATCGTCCCTTGTATAACCGAAAACCAGACTACATGCTTCTCATAAAGCGCGACAACATCCTTCTCACAAAGCGTGACAACACCGCCTTGTATTCAAAGTTCAACTCACCATCTACGAGCCCATCCATCTACTACAAAAGAGAACATCAGACACGACTTCTCCAACCACAGCCATGCTGGTCTCCACTACCCCCACCACCTCCCCACCCCCCAGGCCCCTCTACTTCTGGCGCCCGCACCAAGAAGGCACAGGCTACCTAAGCCAATGGCACCCCTCAGCCTTCACCGTCTCGGGCGCCACGTACGCGACGTGCGAGATGTGGATGATGGTGCAAAAAGCGCGTCTCTTCAGCGACGAAAGCGCCGCTGCGCAGATGCTGGAAACGACCGATCCCAAGGTGCATAAAGCGCTGGGGAGGGAGGTCAGAGGGTTTGAAGGGAGACTGTGGGATCGCCGTGAGTTGGACTGCTGCTTCTCCCGAGCGTGCTAGTATGCATATATTTGCGTGTAGTGCTGACTGTTGGCAAGGGAAGTTCGATATCGTGGTGCAGGGCAACTTGCATAAATTCACTGTCTCGGAGGATGCGGAGAGGTTGAGGGAGTGGCTGTTGGCGACTGGGGAGAGGGAGTTGGTGGAGGCGAGCCCGATGGATAGGATTTGGGGGATTGGATTTGCGGAGAGAGATGCAGCTGCCAACCGGCATCGATGGGGCCAGAATTTGTTGGGGAAGGCGTTGATGGAGGTCAGGGCGAAGCTGAGGAAGGAGGAAGGCGAAGGGGGAGAGAAAGAGACTGAAAGCGCTTGAGCGCATTACGAGTCATAAGATAGATTTAGATAGTAGGTGGGTGAGCGACAGGTAAAGAGGCATGTATCCATTACTAGAAGTATCGTTTACGAGGGTATCAAGGGTCAGTATCTAGACTAGATCACATCACACAGCAACCCTTCAGTCCGCACTTGAGCTGGACAGGCTGCATAGGCGCAACGTGCATGTCGACGTGACCCCAGTGCCACTGCATAAGATATGGCAAGTCTTCAGCGCACTTCTCAGGCCCAACCTCTTCCAGCGCTGAATCAGGTCGGCGGGCATGAGCTCGCGGAGGTTGTCACGGCGCAAGTTACGTCTTACCTGGTGCTTGGTGCGCGCGCCTGGTGTTGCTATTCCAGTAGTCGTGCATGTGCATAGACAATTGCGCCCTGCTCGCTGCCGAGATCAGGTCTAGATCGTACGTGCGGTGCTTGCCAAGGCTGCGCTCAGAGAGCATAGCGAAGCGTTGTTCGGTGAAGAAGGCAGCGAATGCATGTCGCCAGTCGAAATCTATCTCCCGTACGTCGCAGTCAATTGCCAATCCACTAGCTCGGTGTCGTTGACTGCCTTGCGGATTTTGAGGTAGTAGGGCGGTCGGTAGCCACAGCCAATGCTGGTGATCTGGCGAAAGACGGGAGAATGCCATGGGCACATACAGGTGGGCGAAGGCAGGCTGTCGGCGTCGATGTCGTCGAGCACGTTATAGATGGCTTCGAGGTGGTCGAAGATGATTAGCCCGACGTCAAGCGGGAGTGAGGCCGCCGCCATGCTCTTGCTGTCAAGCGCTTCGACGACGGCGCATCATCGTGCCACCCACATGCGGTCTGACATGTTGCGACTTGGACGAGGAGGGACGCCAATCCTTGCATGCCCGTTGCTGCACGTCATCTGAGCCAATCAGGCGTGTGGAGTACATAGTGTGGAGACCGAGCGGGCGAGAATCTCCGCGTCGACTCCTCAATTCTGCGCCGCGGCTCGTGACCTGGAGACATCGGTCAAGTCTCTGCTGGAGCCCTCTGAGTACGTTTTTACGCGTAGCAAACACCGCAGTCGCGCCGTTATACGTCAAAATGTCGACCATGATCACCTTCGCGGCGAACAACGAGTTCTTCCGGAAGCGCAAGCGTGTGTGAACACTGTCAGTGCGCCACATGAGACATGCAGCTAACGTGCGCCCAGGTGTCCATCGTGCCTGTGAATCCTGCAAGAAGCGCAGAGTGAGTGCTAGAGAGCCTTGGGACGCGACTCAGCTAGCTAACAAACCCCATAGAAGAGATGCAGCCATACATTCGCAGAGGAAGAGAACGGCAGCGGCCCTTATGAAGGCGGAAACTCTACCCAAAGCGGTGACCGGGACGCTGGCAATCCAGCCTTGGACCCTCATGCCTATGCGCAAGGTGGACACCATCACCCTCACGATCCCAGGTTTCCCCGTGGGGACGCCGCCAGAGGTCCTGGCAATGTTCATCCCCACTCCACTATGCCGCCGCCTCACAGTCCGGCCGAGAGCGCACGCTCTCCCCAGACCCCACCCAACTTTCTGGGTTATCTAAACCCAGAGGCTGTCTTGCGAGAGCAAGTCCATTCGAAACGAGGCGATCCTGCACAGTCACCGAGTATAGCTCCTATCGGCCAGTGGATTGAGGAGAGAGACCAGAGACCAGCAACCACTCAGCCGGGATCTGCACCAGTCCACATCAGTGAAACAGGTCCGCCAAACACATCCGAGGTGAAGATCTCTAGAGCTCTCCAGCAGTACTTAGATGCAGTGGGTGTCGACATTCTACCACCGCGCAAAAGCCAAGATGTCCTTCTTGACATCTACTTCGCCTATGTTCACCCACTGCTACCGCTCGTGGATAAGGACCTCTTCTACGAGCAATACTCCCAAGGCCGAGAACCTCGTATACTGATGCAAGCAATATGCGTAGTAGCGTCCAAGCACGCCAATGCCGCGAAGCTCTTGTGCCTAGGTGACGACCCTCAGCCACTTAATCCCAGAGAATTCTCCCAGAGGTTATATCAGGCTGTCATTGTTGGCATCGAGGCAAAGCTCGAGAAGAACCGGGTCGTGCTTATTCAGGTGCTAGCTCTCATCTCACTCCACTGCGAAGGACCAGACGGCGCAGAGCAAGCATCGATGCACCTAGCCCAAGCTATCCACCACGCACATACATTTGGCTTGCAGTTTGGGCATCAATGGAGGAACCAAAGCTCAGAGTCGCAGGGAAATCTGGAAGATGTTTTCTGGTGCCTATGGAGTCTTGACAAGATGAACGCGTGCATGAATGGCAGGCCACTACTCATGCACGATCGAGACAACAGCTTAAGGCAGCTACCCACAGATCCCGAAAAGAGATCAAGTCCATTTGGTATTTGGCTACAGATATCGGAGATGCTGGACAAGGTCATTGACTACTACAGACCAGGCAGTCGCTCCGCAGACGAGACAGGCTGGGAAGACGACTTCCTTGGGTTTGAGGAGATGGTGGGCGACGGCGAGGACAAACTTGACGGTCCTATCATGAGTAAGCCACCATACTCTCAACGTGCACGTGTCCCTTGCTAACGGGGATAGGCCTTCTATCCCTCTTCCACCACACTATGTGCATGGCCTCGCACAAGTCTCTCTCCATTAACGCCCCCGTCAAGTCTACACCATCATATGTACGCCAAAGTCTGTCAGCGACACGTGTCATCCATCTTCTCAATGCCGAGCCTCCGGAGCTTCTACCCCCTCTCCCCCTCGTGCCATATGCGCTATCAGTAGCCCTCAGCGTTGTCTACAGGCACTTCCGGTCACGGCGACTGAAGGTCCACATTAACCGTGCCTCCGAGGAACTGAAGCAGTGTGTACACCTACTCGACCGGCTACGGAACGCGTGGTGGTCTGCAGGCACAATGGCGGACATTGGCCGCGCAGTTCTCAGCAACGCAGCCGGACAGCGAACAAACGCCGTCAACACGCCAGCACCCACTGCTCCCGAGCTCCGCGCAAACGAACCCAAGACTGAGCCCCCAACCCCACAGCCTTCGCACACCGGACCGCACATGCCAGTCTCTAATAACCATTGGCCGCCGCAAGGCCTTGATAATTCGATAGATCCTCGGCTCCAGCCACAGCAGCCCTCTCCAATGCCGAATCTGCTCAACCCCATGCCAGCGCTCACGCCAGGGCAGCATCCTACGAGTAGTGAACGTGCGGACCGGGCACCAATACCTGCTGCATTTGGCTTTGCTGAGCAGTCACCTGATTGGCTAAACTTCGATGCTGCGTTTGAGAATTTCGAGGGGCTTTTGGGTAGTTCGGGCGCTGATCTAAGTAACGAGCTGTTTAGACCTTTGAACTACGAGACGCTGGAGGGCTTCTTGGATCCTGCTGCGCAATGAGGCAGGTTGATCCCAACTGACATTGTTGCCCTGTTTTTCTTGACGGTCTGCAGTTCGTTGTAGTCCACGTGTAATACTTTGATAATGAAACGATTGCGGTCTCTGTACTGCTATGGCAGTCTGCGGCTCAGAGGCAGGTGCGAGGGTGCTGCTGACGTATTGTTTCTTTCGTTGCTACCTCCACTGTCCCATTAGCGCAATCTCAGCTCAGCCAGTTCATATCTTGATAACAACAGTGCCACTGCAACGATGCTGCACACGCATTTTGGAGCTCAGCCTCAAGCGCTTCAAAGGCTTAATACACAGCCTGACATGGACCATATCCTTCGGGTCCTCATAAAGAGAGTTCTAGAGCAATGACGCGCTCCTACTTGGTCGTGGGCATCGCTAGCAGGTAAAGTCCGTTGGATCTCCGAAATAAACAACCTCTATTGTGCCTTGTGCATGGTTGTCAGTGCCCGGACGGCGCCAAAGGGAGACGACCCTACCGGCCAGCTATCATCAGGTGCGCTTGTTTTGCGAGGGAACTGCCTGTCCGGCAGAATCGCACTGTTCGCAGTCGACTTCGACTTCCAGCTCAACAGCGTACGCAACGAACGGGTCGATTTTGCCTGGGACAGCGTGATATCAGAAGGGCGCCACCGCGCAGTGTTGGGCGCGCGTATAAAGGCGTTGCAGCTGTGCGAGACCAGCGAGACTCGCCCTCCGGTTTTGGCTTGTTCTGTCAGCCATCGATGCAGAATCGACCTGCCAACGTATCGGCAAGTAGCTATTGTCTAATTGGGATGATTGTTCATCGTCGCTATACGAAGAAGCTCTTTGTCGAGTAACCACTTTCAAACCTACCACGACCTGCGCCACTAGCCTTACACCACAATAACATTAACAATCTACACCACGACCTAGAATAGATAGCGCTTAAAAACACTGCAAGTCAGTCGATCCAAAAATCCTACTGGTGTTGTTGTGTCATAGTTTAGTATTACTGAGTAAAGGTGTCCCTGCGCAGGAGACGACAAGAAAAACCACGAGCTTCTTCGCAGCGATTGCAGAGACATCAGGCCATCACTGTACTCGAGCTAGAGAGACTGCAGCGCGCGCAATGCGATTGGAGTGAGCTTTCGACATGGTGTGGTGTATTACTGTCATCTACAAGGAACTGCTCGTAAGCTATTGTAAGCGCTGTTGCAGCTACACGGTACACGAGAAACATCAACAAACACGAGAGTATCTCATCGTGTCTCGAGATGAGCCCTGGGTTACAAGCCCGTTGACAGACCCATTCACTTTCTCACCAGGCTCTGCCTAGACCTTCAACTTGAACCCACGAGCAGGCTGGCCGTTTAGGCGGAGGAATCTGCACTCACCGTTGTGTCGAGCTGTACGGCAGACCCAGTTTCCCTGATCGAGTGTACTTTCTTGGACTTGACCAGATAGTTCTTCTTCGGCTTGACAGAAGAGCCCGATGAGCCGTAGGTTCTGAAGCCAGCAAGTAAGAGCAACCGCGCGTCTGGATACTTTTGCAAAGCCACATCCCAGTCTTCTAGAGCGCCTTTGGCGCGTTCGTTGCCTGTGAAGTGTTGGGCCAGTACGTCGAGGAGAAACAGGCGCAGTGGGGACCCTGTCGCCGTCCTTGCGCATACATGAGTGACCGTCTCGATCGTCAGAGGCTTCAGGCTGTCCGGAGCATTATACTGTAGGTACAGATGATTCATAGCAACGTTCTGGAACCCCGCTGCCTCGAGTTTATCTCCAAGGATCCATGCCTCGATATCATGCCCACATTCGGAAGCGAACACACCATTTGGTGCATTATACGAACCCCAATACATCCACTCGAGAAACATTGCGAACACTGCTGGCTGGTATCCGGGCAGCTCGATGGGTTTTTTACTGTATGCGTCTGTCATGTTGCGGGTTGCGACTTTGAAGAAGAGCGAGGAGTGAGATGGAAGAGCTCTTGGAAGGCCCCACTTTTTGCTTCTACCGGTAGGTCCTGCAAGCTGGGTTGTGTCACACGCACTTTGACGACTGGACCCTCGAGACTGAAGCTTGTCAACCGTGATAGAAGCCTGATGATTCCACAACTTACAGCGCAAGGAGTATTCTCTGATGAGCGGCTGGAGGCCCACCAGCATCGTTGGCAGAGTCTTGAGCTGTCTTCGTGTTGCTTGCTGGCTGCGAGTGTTCCAGCAACTACATTGGCGTTCTGAGCCACAATCAGTCTTATGTTCGCAGTGAGAAGGTGGCTATAAATGTATTCGAGATGAGAGAACAAACAGCGTTGGGAGTGGAATCTTGCGAGCTTGTATTGGGAATACTGACGGTCTTTGAGAGTGTAGGATGGGTAATATCTGCCTTTGCAACGGAAGTCTTTAGCTGCCGACCCAGATCCAAAGGCCGTTTTGATGATATAACAGGTGACGGGAAGACCGCCTGCGGTGCCACAAGCCCAGTAGAGCCGGTCACCGAGCCCATGAGCGGATTTGTCAAGGCAGCGAACTGCTGCTGCGCCTCGCAAAAGTCGTTCATGGAGAATTTCCAACTATGACTGTGTCAGTGAGAGGAGCTCCCCCTGGGAATCACGTGGTACCTCATCTTGCGGTGCGGGCTGCTGGTGGGCTGCTGGTGGGCTACAACACGTCGAGTCTTGTTGTAGAGGTGAGGTAGCAGATCCGGATTCAGACAAGGGAATCCAAGAGAGCACGCAGCAGCTAGCTCAGTAAACACGTGCGACGCATGAGAGACGGGACGTGAGAGTGAGGTGAGAGTGAGGTGAAGCCGGTAGGAGCGACTTGAGCCAGCAAATTGTGAGACTTGGCGACCAGACAAACATAAAGATACCCACACCATCTTGCAGTCGTCACGCCATGTGATTTGCCCGAAACTAGCTTTTGTCTTCCGCCACATCCTCCTTCACAATAGCGTCTTTCTTCTGCGGCCTCTCTCCAAAGATATCGCTCCCCACCCTGACCTCGTCACTCCCCATCTTAATTGCGCCCTCGAAATCTGCACTCATACCCATACTGAGTTGGAGCTTACTCTTGTCCCAGCCCAGTTCCTCTGCAACCTTATCTCTTGTATCTCTCAAGCACACGAAATCCTCGTTCTCATTCTCCGGCGTCGTCTCCTTGCTCCTCGCAATAGCGCCAATCGTCATCAGCCCAAACAGCTCGAGATGCGGGCACTTTTCAATCACATGGCGACACAGGGTTACGGTATCCGCCGGCTCGACGCCGGATTTGGCTTCCTCGCCGCTGGTGTTGACCTGCACCATGACACGCAGCTTCTCAGCATCCTGGTCCTTTTCGAGCAGTGCGCGACGTCCCTTTTCCAGCTCGTTGGCCTTCTTCTCGCTGTCTACGCTGCTGACGCACCAGAGGTTTGGAATTTGCTCTGCGAGCTGCTTGCATTTGTTCGATTGGAGGCCGCCGATCATGTGCCATCGTATTGAGCGGGGAAGGAGTTTGGATTTTTCGAGAAGTTCTTGGACATAGTTTTCGCCGAAATGTGTCTGGAGAGGGTTGGGCGGCTGGTGAAGGGCGAGGATGTCGTTTGCTGGCTTCAGTTTAGAGACGGCAATGAGGCGGACCTGTGGCTGGTAAGCCTCCAAGTTATAATCAGAATCACGGCTATGACTACATTCTGTCCGCTCTTGCTTGCGGCATTGATGCGCGATGTTATGCTCGCGATACGCTCGGTAAGCTGCTTTGCGCGTTGAGGGTTTACGTGCATATCTTCGGCCATGGTGAGTGTTCGAGTTGAAGCAGTCGCGTGACGCGGGACGTGCTGTGCATAGCGACGTCAGATTGCGCTTGTCAGCCCTGCAGGTGGGGCGTCTTCTGTGACGCGTTGAAGTGAGATACATCCATCTGTGTGTGCAAGGAAGGCAATTTTGGATATTGTGACTATGGATACGAGAATTGAGTTTGGTGTGTTTGTGGTATTGCTGTGCAGGAACCTGGATGTGTTGGGTGTATATCTGTATCTGGCATCAAACAGAACACTGTTCATAAAGGCTTTCAGGACGAGGTTCAGGGCGGAGACCCAAAGGACTCGTGCGTGTACGTGTGACAGCGACGAGTGTTCTACAGAGGCCGTGTGAGGATCTCTACGCAGTGTCGGGCTGTCTCGTACGCTCCAGAGTTCACTGCGATCATGGCTTCCATCCTATCTTGAAGGCAGTGGTCATTGCGCGATCGAAAATGGCGCAATCATCGTCTTTCTCAGCACGTGTTTGTGCCCAAAGGCCTCAGTCTCAGTTACTCTGCGGTCTCTGGAGCCAACGGCGAGGCTGGAGGGAGCCTCGACAAACTCGGAAAGTAGAGTGGTCACAAGGAGCCGGCAGCTGCACAGCATCTCCGGTCGATGGCAGGCCAGTGATGGTGAGCTCGCGTGTCCACTGTCTCGTGCCGAACCAAGAATCGAAGGCCGCCAGGAGCTGTCTCCGAGTTCGAGGCCGTGCGTGCGTAATTTGAGGTGAGTCTGTTCCTGGTTTCCTGGTGTCGTGTGGCGGGTTATCTCTGGCCAAGGCAGGACAAGCTCACAAGCGCCTCCATTCCACCTAGTGGCTGGCTGCAGCTCGCGTCGTTTGTCTCGAGCCTTGGACCTGGGACCTTGGACCTTCACGATTCAGGGCGCGCCACAAGACAAGTGTGTGCTGATTTGGCATGTGAGTTCGCGCGCAACGTTCGCTTTCCCCACACCTGGTTGAGTCGGCCCGCCCTACCTCGCGTTTCCGGCCTCCCAGCCTTGGAAGTCTCCGTGTAGAGCCAAGTGAACGTCATCCCGCCGCCGTCCCCTCAACACAGGCAGGCTACACAGGCTGGCAAGCTGCCACTACGGCGTCCGTCTGTCTGCTGCGTGAGCGATCTGTAGCCTGCGACTGCCCGGACCAGGAGTCCTCACACCCTCCTGCCTCTTGCTTGAGTCAAGTGAGGCAAGAGCGATAGTCGACCAACCCCCGTCGGGCCGCATATCACTCATGTCCTTGTGACGCCTGCCATCTCCCATCAGCGTCACCACCACTGTCACCACTGCCACCACCGCTACCACTGCCACCACCGCTACCACGACCACCACTACCTTGCGCCCCGCCCCACTCGCTAATTGCACCGCAAACAACGGCATCACCCCAGCTCGCACAAACATTGGCACACACACGGCAATCCACCGCTTGGGCATCACCGGCCCACCGTATAATTACCCCGGCGACTACGCTTGACCCGCCTTGCTACTCTGCACCCATCCTCACACACTCCACCATGGGCAACAGCCAGGGGAAAGAGTCTCAGCCGCCCTCGAGAGGCCATGTGCGCCGCTCGAGTGCCCAGGCCATCGCCACTTCGCCCACAGCTGCCCCGTCCGGGCCCAGCGGATCGGTGCCTGAGAGAGCAGCGAGTGGTGTAGGCCTGTACAGCGCGAGGAGCGGCAGGGGAAGCAGGCACGACCTGTCCTTCCTGGGCATAGGGGGAGGAGCCACCAACCCCGAGCGCGATCCCGCACTGGAGCCGCGGCGCGAGACAAAGGCTGAGCGCGAAGCCCGCAAGCTGGAGAAGGAGCGAGTGCTGAGGGCTCAGGAGCGCGAGCGGAGCATCAAAGAGGAGGGCGTTGACGGAGCTTTCCTCGTCACCCTCGGAACATACACCGGACCCGAGGATTTCAGTAAACCGACCGTGCGCCAGTTGCAGGTACGCATCAGCTTCCACCTCCTCCTTGTACAAGCTAACACGTGCTAGATCGAGCGGCGCCTGGCTCCCTTTTGGAAAGGCCTCGATGACCACTCCGACACATGGACCGAACACCAGCTCGTCGCTGTAGCGAACGGCCTGCCCCTACCCGCTCCAGACGAGATCCCACCGGAAGAGCCGCCCCGACGGGTCAACCACCTCAGCCCGCAGTGGAATCCCCGCTCCTCCGACCCCAACATCAACAGCCTCACAGTCCCCATGGGATCTCGCTCCATGTCCCAGAACTCGGACCGGTCTGGCACCCTCTCGCCTTCACATCCCGCCTTCTCTCTGCCCTCGCCAACTTCCCCGATTGCCCAGAATACCCAAAACACGACGGCCTCATCTCCCTTTTTCCGTGGCCGGGCCAAGACCCTGGCCTCTCTTGCTACCGGTTCGCGCAACGCCTCGCAGACTGACATGGCTCCCCAGGAAATGCAGCTTCCCAAGGACCCATACGTCAACGGACAGCGAATAGAGGTCTTCCTCTACAAGAACGCAGCCGAGTGTCCCATCTGCTTCCTTTACTATCCACCCTATTTAAACAGCACCAGGTGCTGTGACCAGCCCATTTGCTCCGAGTGCTTTGTGCAAATCAAGCGACCGGACCCTCATCCTCCTGAGCATCATGGAGAAGAGCCCGCTCCATCCGCTGAACCGCAAGAAGAGATACAGCTGGTATCAGAGCCTGCCGCATGTCCGTTCTGCGTGCAGCCAGAGTTTGGTGTTACTTATGAGCCTCCGCCATTCAGACGAGGCCTGATCTTTGCACACCAGAGCCAGAACTTGCACAGCGCCACTTCTGCCATGTCATCTACCACTTCAGTCAATTCATCAGGTGTTACGTCCCCCGGAGGCAGGAGAAGGGCCACTTCGCTCGCGGTAAATGACAAGACTGTCATCACAACGGATATGGTGCGACCTGACTGGGCGAGGAAGCTGGCAGACGCAAAGTCGCATGCTTTGCGAAGGGCTGCTGCCGCGACAGCTTTACACAATGCTGCTTATATGATGGGCAACACTCAACAACAGGAAGGTCGCGGATTCAGCCTGGGCAGACGTCGACGGACCATGTTTACTACCGATAGCGCTGGCAGCAGCGGACAAGGCACCCCTCGCAGGGAAGGCGAAGGACCATCCGGACGCGGAGAGAGCTCTGGCGATCTCTTCTCTGGGAGGCTCAGCTCACGAAGAGGTGGAGGTAACAGACTCGACGACCTCGAAGAGCTGATGATGATGGAGGCTATCCGCCTAAGTTTGGCGGCCGAAGATGACCGCAAGAGGAAAGACGACAAAGATGCTGCCAAAGAAGCCAAGAAGGAAGGAAAGAAGAAGGCGAAGGAGAACAAAAAGGCTGCGAAAGCACAACGAAACATCGGGAGCGGGTTCCATCCCATCAGTGTGGATGGTCTAGACGACTCTGCAGGCAGCTCGTCTGCGGCAGATAAGGGCAAGGCAGTGGACAGGTCAGGCGGCTCTGTTGGCTTCAACCCCATGAGCGAGCCTACTTCGACTGCCAATGCGGCCCCCTCGAAAGACGACGCACAAAGACACCTCGAGGATAGCCGTGCGCATATTCACGCAGGAAGCTCGAGTAATCTGGCCCCCTCTGATGCTCTTCAGGGAGATTCGCCATCACATCGCTCTGTCCTTCGAAACTTGTCGAATGACTCCTCTTCCGTCTCCTCATACTCTGAGTCTGTCCAAGACGCGGCGCGTGATGGAAGCCAAACCAACCTTGCGGCTGGCTCTTTTTATGAGCCAAGTCCCAGTGCTTCGGGGCTCAATCTGAGTCGCGACGAGACGCCGCCTGGGCCTTTATCTGGCACAGAACCCATGTTCAACTTCAGTGCTCTCCAGGAAACCCTCAGTCACGGAGACGACAAAGCTGAGAACGGTACTCAGTATATTGAGGATGTTCATGAGGCACAACCCAACACTGCGCAAGACCCATCAAACGTTGACGGTGCAGGCTCATCTGCGATCCCGGATCCTCAGCCTTCAGAGCCTCTGGCTGAAAGCACTATGACGCTAAAGGCATCTGAGTATTCAAGTGCTTCCAAGACCGACGTTGATGACGAGATCGGGCCCGCACTACCAGTGCAGCCTGTGTGCGACAACCACTCGTACGATCAAAAACACATTGGGGAAGTGGATATGCTAGACAACCGCCAAGGCCACCAAGCCACCCAGTAAAGCGTTCCTGAACATTTCCTGTATTTATTGTCAAGCATTTCGGACCGGCGTTAACGGGGCTGCAGGCAAGCGGTCGGGATACTCATCGGCGGCCTTTTTGCCATCTTCGGTATGGCTATTGCCGTGCTCGCTATTGTCATTCTTGAGCTTGCGCTTTTCATTTCAGCCATCTACCTTCTTTTTTCGGGGTTGCTCCTGCTGAAGGGTATGGCCCCAACAGTCAGACGAATCAGTGTGTCCTGGTCGGATGGGATGAAGGCTTGTATGTGGAGAAGTTGTCCACGATGAGACGTGTAGATGAATGGGCGACATGTATGAAACACTCTGATAGTGTCTATGGAGAATCTAGCATGACCGCAGCGATCGGCAGTTATAAACGCATCACAATCTCATCATCAAAGGACGCCTTGTTGTGAGTACCTTAACATATTCATTGCGACAACACGTGCAGTCAAAACAGGCTCTTCGTATCCATATCCCCAACCCGAGATCATCAGCGAGTTGGTTTGGCGGGTATGCACCTGGCTGGCCTCGGAGTCAACATGCAACCATTCGACCACTTCGCAACCTAGATCCTCCAAATCCACCTCGCACCACCTGTTCTCTGGGTGTCTCGAACATACGCATGCGCGTCCTATTCATCGCCTGACGTGGACTCTGATGCCGCGCAAGCATACTTTGTCGAATCGTCGAGCCTCGCTCGAACCACTGACTCTTAATTGCCGGATTCTGACAATCTATCCCCCAAGAACGCTTATTCTGACACGTCTCGCCGGCCTGTATTTCAGCAGACCAAGCTGACGGTCCGGCAGGCGCACTCAAGCAAAGCCCAAGCTTCTCGACCTGCTCCCGTCCAGGTCCAGGTCCAGGTCCAGGTCCAGGTCCAGGTCCAGGGACTGCGGAACTGCGGAACCCAAGCCAGACTCGCCATCAAAGCCTGCATGCCATGCCGTGCCGTGGACTCAGCCTATGCAGCCGCATGCTCGCTCAGCCATGGACTGTTCTTTCTTCTGATTCCATGTAGGCGCACGCTGCGCTCAGAACAACATCCTGCTCCTGAAGTCCTTGTACAGCAGCACAGCAGCGGGCTGCTGCTTGGCAAATACCTGGCTCACAATGTGCGTCGAGGTGCGCAGCAGCATGGTCGGACGGCCCGGGCTGAGTAGGTCGAGTAGTGTCAGCGCCCAGCAGGTGAATTGGATGAAGAGGAGGATGGCGATGCAGATGCGGAATGCGTCGGTTTTGGCCATGGTGGATGGATGGATGGATGGATGGGGTGCTATGTATCTATCCGTCGACAACAGTGAAAGCGTTGCCTTGTGCCAGTAAAAAGCAAGGGAGAGGTGAAGAAGGGTTTGGATCGTCGAGGCGGACACGGGGAAACGGGGAGCTATGGGGAGGGCTGTAGCACCGCATGAAGCAGAACGCCTCTCTTAATATGTTCACACACAACAATCTACCTGAGAAGGACAGGAGAGAGAAATTCCCCACCCATTCGCCCTCTGCCTTGTCTCAGATTGGCAATTCGAATAGCCGCTCCCTCCCGCTGTCATGCAGTCACCAAAGACATACCCCCCACCACCACCCACCCAACACATACAGAAAGCGGTCACCGATTCCCAGCACCACGCAGCTGCTAGCGATTCAGAATCACGTTAGAATCGTCGCGTGGACGCGAGAGCTGCAGCTGTGCGCGCGGGAGCTGCGTCGGGGTGGAGCAGCGCACTGCAGGGTGCAGCGGTGTGCAGTGTGTGTTGTTCTGGGATCCGGCTGTCTTCCGCGCGGGACTGGGGGGGAGCTGGCGCTAGGCTGGCTGCAGGGATTAGTGGCGGCGAGGCTGGGGGAGCAAGAAAGAACGTCTGGGTGGGAGGTGAAGGCTTTGCGACGCCTTTGCTGCAGATGCGTGGGCGCTGGCGTGCTAGGTGTTGCGATGTGATGCAAGGACGGAGGTTGAGGTGGGTGGCGCGGATTCTTGCTGCTTTGGTCGCGCGCTGATGGAGATGTGGATTAAGCTTGTTCCTCGTCGGTAAGCGATGCTGGTCTACGACTCTACACGCTGCAGAGTCATTGAGACATGGTTTTCTTCTGACTGCGTATTATTGTCATCGGCCTAATGGAAGGTTTGGACTCGCGAGGAAATGAACAGCCGTTGAGAGCTTGACGCTGGGGTGCTCACTCTTGCTAGCCCACGTTATGGCACTGGCTTGCGTGGGGAGACGTCACATTCGTGCCAACGCTGGGCTCACAAACTGTCGAGACGATCTTCAGTAATCAGCCCTAATGATCGTGCCAAGCGTCAACATCTCTGGACCAAACGGAAAGCTCTGAAGAAGGTTGGTTCCAACGCTCAGATCCTGTGCTGTGGTAGCAGGCATATATGGTGTAAGTGGGTCGTGCAGTGGCTGGTGAGTAAGCCCTATGTATTAGAACTTTTACAGTTCTGTACAGGGCGGATAGTAGTGACGGTCACCGATTATGGCTGCTTTCGTTGGTTCGGATTGGTGGTAGGAGTTCTTGCATCTTCGGTTCATTTCTACAGATGCTGTTACCTACCTACACTAATTCTGCGAGCTACCATGGTAGACTACGGCGAATTGTATGAGGAGGTCGCCAGCGAAATAGAGCTCTGATTTGCGCGTCATGAAAAGGACTCGTATGAGGATCGAGGCGGAGCCGAGGAGAATGAGCGTGGCATGCTTCAGGCAAGTGTCGTGGGACATGAACATTAAATTGATATTCCTCTGCGTGAACATGAAGTCAACTACGCAGCATCGAACACTTCGAAGCCCAAACCTCGGTTTGCCCACCAACATTTGCGACTAGCGTGCCATTTGTCGTTGCGTCCGAAAACACCACAGAAAATATAGTCTTGGACGTAAACTCGACACTGTCCCTCTGGTTGATTGTAAAAGTGATGAATACCAAATGCAGCCACTCCTGCTTGAACGAATCCAATCCCTGCGAGACAGAGACGGGCATACCTATTACAACGGCTCAGTATTGCATCGAAGTCATTTCATCGTTGTGGGCATAGGGAACATGCCCTTCAATCTCTTCCGCAAGACTCGACGAACCATGTTGTCTATCTCGATGCCACATTGCTATCCATATCAGACGCACAACACAACAGCACAAACTCGTACTATAACAGCGTGGAGATGGAGGATGTGAGAAAGTGGTCGGTCAAATACGATTTGATCGTTTAGCAGGGAGGCAAGTCGATAAGCTAACGGAGCAAGTGCATGCAGCAGATGTGAAGACTGGGGCGAGTGACGGTGGCCGGTCATCCTGAGGGTCCAGGTGGTGGTCCAAGCTGACTGAACTGGGTGTTGGTATTACAAGTGGGGATGATTTGACGACTGGGTTTGGTGCATTGTTGCTGGATTGGCGTTTTGTAGGAGTAGGTAAGTATTCTCTTGTACAACGTAGATGGCAATTGATCGTACCCAGGTTGGCCAAGCTACTGATTCATGGCGAGGATCGTGAGGTTCAGCATCGAACGTTCATGCTTGCTTCCGTGTCACATTGATTGGACTATATAAAGAAAGACGACTTCACTTTCGCGGCCACGCCTGCAAACTGTTGGACGATGGCGATAGCGACAATGGCACCTTGGCTGCGTGTGCTGTGACGTTCGCATCGTGGCCTCCCGAGGTCCAATGCCCTCGGAGTGGAAATGTGTGGAGAGGCAGTGGGTATAGCGTCGCAAAGGGGCCCTGGCAATCATGTCGGCTAAATTTGTGTCTGGCGAGTAAGAGCAGGACGGAAGAGGAAATGACGTTTGCGCATTCTTTACATAGTAGACACCTTTCTCACGGTCAAGCGTATCCGCGTCCTTGGTACAAGCTATCCATAGTGTTATCGTCGTCATTGAGACGACTGCACTTGCGATTGAGAAGTTTTGACGGTACGGCTGGCTGTGCCTGCCAAAAATAGCAACGTTTAAAAACCGCGATTGCCCCTTTGGGTTGGCGACGCATTACGCACGCCACGCCTTCTTCTGCCGGGGCGACATCCGGGAGCACTACGCGGCGCCATCAGAGACTCGAACGCCGCAGCATCAGAGACTTGAACGCCCCAGCAAACGGCGACCGAAATTGCACTGCATGAGCCGAGGGTATAGCCGGCCCTGCTAAATCCTCAAGCATGGCTCCATTTGCGGCACTTTTGTGGCGGCGAGTCGTGTGCCACATTGTGTGCCACACTGGGTGCCACACTGTGAAGCCTTGTGGTCAGTTCGTCGCCTCATACCATGTCGAAGCGTCGAGGCTTCAGACAAGCTCGTCAGCTGCGGAGCGCCTGTTGGTGCAATCGATCACAGATGTCGTTCTGCGATACGTCAGCAGGTGGATGCATCCTCCCGCATTGCAACACGCTCATCATTGTGGAGCAGAAGCTCCACTGCCCAAGAGCGTGTCCCAACATGAAGTCCAACAGCAAAAGCTTATCGATACGGGCAGTTGGGGCGCGAGTCCAGATCGGATCAACTCAGGGATCGTCATCCACTCACGATGCTTCGCATTCCAGTGGGCCGCCGCGTCGCCGCTCACGTCTGAAGGAGAGAAGTCTGGTAGACAACGGCGCTGTTTTGCTGATGGTTGGTGCTCCACGCGCAGCCCGTTTGTTGGACTTGCACAGAAGCGGCTCTTGGATCAGCGATGGAGGCGTTCCCCTTTGAGTTTGACAACGCAGGCCGGGATCACCATGATTCGCTTGACCGGCAACAAGCGTGTTTTGAAGCTGCAGGGGAAGCAAGCCACACGCCAGGGTCCGGGGACTGCGACGCGGTGCTTTTGAAAGCACTTGTCCTCCTGATGAAATTCTCTGCTTCACTCATCTTCTCGCGTGCTCACCTCGCGTCTGTTTCCGAATCCATCGTGTGTCTGGAGAGCTGGACCCTCGTTTCTCTGTTTCCTTGTTTCCTTGTTTCCTTGGGGGCACTGGAAACCGTCGGCGGGCCTTCGCTTCAACCTTCAACCTCCGCCCGCCGTTGTCGTCATAGGTCGTTTCCACTGTACCACGCACATTGAGCATCGTGCTCGACGCACATTCCTCCGCAGCTCCCTTTTTCTTCTTTTTCGATTTCAGCTGCTAGGGGACGTTTCACTCGCTTCACCTACACTCGCTCCCCGCGGTGAAGGCAACGCCTGCCACGACCACCCATTGACTTTTCCCTTATGACTGCCCATTCGCAACGGTCACCTTCGCAGAGGTCGTTCCGTCTTTCGAATCACGGCTTCCAGCCACTCAACGCCATTGGCGACAGCGAAAACATGGCCGGCCGAGGCAACGATATCCCATTACAGACGGTGGTTAGTCACACACCGTCGCCCACATCAGACGAGAAGCAGTCGGAAAAGAGCGGCATACTCAATGGCCTCTCCACCAAGGGACGCAGGCAGCTTGTCAAAGTCGATTCCAGGACAGGCGCGCCGCTGCCACCTCGCGAAGTCGCCGAACAGGAAAAGACGGCTTTAAACCGCATGGGTCGCATATACACCAAGATCCTCAACTACAGCATCGTCACGCGCTACATGATCTATGTCGCGCCTGTAGCCCTCTTGCTTGCCATTCCCATCATCTTGTCACAGACCGGAACCATCACTGGCTCCATTGGTGGCACAGACCAGAGGCGGTTCTGGATTTGGATTGAAATCAGTACGTTCACGCTGCCATGTCCACGGCCCGCACCTGCTTACAAATGTTCCAGTCTGGCTCAGTTTCTGGGTCATGAAGATTGTCGCTCACTTCCTGCCCAAAGTTTTCGAGTTCCTCATTGGTGTAGTCAGTCCTGGAGTCAAGAAATATGCTCTTCTCCTGCGCGCTGTCGAGAAGCCGCTTTCCTTTGTTCTCTGGATGATTGTTAACCAAGCTACTTTCCCTGGCCTTGTTGTTCGTACAGAGAAGAACGTAAAAGAGGGTATCACACCGACATGGATCGGTAAGATGCAGTCGGTGTTACTTGCGCTGCTGGTCTGCACTGTCATCATCCTCGCTGAGCGCGTCTTAATCCAGTTGATCAGCATTAGCTACCACCGCAAGCAGTTTGATCAGAAGATTCAGGACTCGAAGCGCAGCATCTACCTGCTGGGTATTCTGTATGACGCATCTCGCGCGCTGTTCCCAGCCTACTGCAACGAATTCGCCGAGGAAGATTACACCATTCACGAAACCCTCCTTGATCTTTTGCCGGGCAGCAAGAAGAGCACCTCCAAGAAAGGCCGCTCTGGTACCCGTACACCCATGCGTCTCGTACAGGAAGTTGGTCGCGACGTTGGCCGAATTGGAGACAAGGTCACTTCAGTATTCGGTACCATCGCCTCCGAGATCACTGGTAAGAAGGTCTTCGATGTCAACTCCGCCCACTCCATCGTTCTCACTGCTCTGGAGAGGAACCGATCTGCCGAGGCTCTCGCTAAACGCATCTGGATGTCTTTCGTTGTCGAGGGCAAGAACGAACTGTACCAGGAAGATTTGGTCGAAGTAATGGGTCCTGGACGTGCCGAAGAGGCTGAGGAATGTTTCGCATCGCTTGACCGTGATGGTAACGGCGACATCAGTTTGGACGAGATGATCCTCACCGTCACGGAGATTGGAAGACAGCGCAAGTCCATCAACACCAGCATGCACGACGTCGATGCGGCCATCAACGCGCTTGACGGCCTGTTGTTCACCATGGTCTTCATCGTCTGCATCTTCGTCTTTGTCGCGTTCCTCAGCCCTAGCTTCGTCGGCACCCTGACTACTTCTGCCACAGCTCTCCTCTCGCTATCGTTTGTCTTCGCCACGACCGCTCAGGAGATTCTTGGTTCTTGCATCTTCTTGTTCGCCAAGCACCCCTACGATATCGGCGACCGCGTTGACATCACCTCGGAGCAGCTTACCGTCGAGCACATTGCCCTGCTTTACACGGTTTTCAAGCGTGTTGCCAACGGCAAGACTGTCCAGATTCCCAACATCGTTTTGAACACGCTTTGGGTGGAGAACATCACACGAAGCAAGGCCATGCGCGAACAGGTCTCTGTGTTCTGCGCTTTCGACACTCCGTTCGAGGACATCAACCTCCTCAAGCTCGAAATGCAATCCTTCCTTCGTGATCCTGCCAACAGCCGTGATTTCCACCCTGATACCGATATCGAGGTCATCAGCATTGCTGAGATGAACAAGCTTGAGCTGAGGGTCGAGATTCGCCACAAGAGCAACTGGTCAAACGAGTCTCTTCGTGCATCCAGACGATCCAAGTTCATGTGCGCTTTGGTGGTTGCCCTGCGCAAGGTTCCAATCAATAGTCCAGCTGGCGGAGATGCCGCCTTGGGCTCGGCTGACAAGCCTACATGGTCTGTCAGTGTCCCACCAGCTGAGGCCCGGGAGGCGTACGAGGCGTACAAGATGAACGCCGACAAGGGCCGTATGGTACCTCTGAACAAGCCCGATGACCCCAACGACAAGGGCAAGTCCACGAGCAACGACTATCTCGGCGTCGGAGTGCAGAGCGAGGAGTTTGCCATCACTTCCTTGACCAACCGCAAACCGGGAGTTGACACTGTCCGCGACGACACCTGGAACGCTCGTGACGATGTTAGCACCCTCGGACGCCCTAGCACCGACGCTCGACCTGATCTGGATGAGGTCAAGAGCTTGCTACACAAGGCCAGCACGGCTGGAAAGCGCAAAGGAGGTACTACTCTGTCGCCATACGCTACTCGCCCCTCGACAGACTTCAATCGACCACCCCCACTTCCCCTGTCAGTGAACCCACAGGCATCCAACTACAGCAACCAGTATGCGTCGCCACCCCAGCCCCTTCAACCCACGACATCTGTGCACCGCAGCACAGCGCCAGGATCGCCCAACTCTATCTCGACAGGGCAAGTTGAGGAGTACCAGTTCCAGACCATGATACCACCGCCGCGATCCAACAGCCGGCCACGTGTGGTCATGACAACGGAAGAGCGCGAGCGGGAGCAGGAGGACGAGAGCAGGTCGCCTTACGGAGCGTCTGGTCCCAGTGGCTCCAACAACCCGTACAGATCGCAGAGCCCACCTGTCGAGCGCTTCCAATACAAGAGGGAGTGAAGCGGAGTGCATACGTACTCTTAGGTCTACCAGCAGATGACGCAATAAGGAACGAATCTCCTTTTTCTTCTGCATCCTATCGCGCCGGCAGAGATCCAAGGCGCAGGGCGGCTGCCCGGCATTTTCGTCTTGTAATGTATTTGGTCTTTCGACATGTGTATTTTCAAGCATCAGCGTGCGCTGTCTATTATTGGCGCTTAGGGTCCTCCTTTTTCTTTTTTTTTATCCGGTCGAAAATGGTGCGCTCGGATATTCATTCGAGACTGCGCATGGGAAGGGGAAGGATTGAAAAAATTGCAAATTTACACGCTATGCTTAACTTGCGCTGTGCTGTGATGAAGGAGATGTTGTGCAGTGAGTGCAGTGATGAACAAGGATGCGCCGAGCTGTGAGAGTCAACTAAACGCCATGCAGCCTCTTACGCGTCCTGCTCGATGGTGACCTGATGAAGCTAAATGAATCTACAACTTCCCCTTACTCTTCGCCATCTCCTCAGCCAGCACCAAGCCCACGGGCCCGCCCCTGCTTCCATCGCCAGGCCACTGATCCTCCGGCAGCGGGCCAGCAGGCCACTCCCACCTGCCGACAAAGTCCTTGGGGGTGCGGCCCAGCACACACTCCAAGATGCTGTCGCCGATGACGGGGAGGAATTTGAAGCCGTGGCCCGAGCCGCCTGTGGCGACGAACAGACCGGTGTACTTGGGGTGGTACGAGATGAGGAAGTCGCCGTCGCGCGTGTCTGTGTACCAGCAGATCTTGCTCTTTGTGAAAGGGCGCGAGGGCACGGCGAGCGAGGGGTGGATGGCGGCGAGGAAGTTTCGGAGATCGCGCTGGCCTTCTTCCGGGACGGCTTGGTTGGGGTCGTCGACGGCTGTCCAGGGCAGAGACGTTGTGATTGTCTCGTTGGGGTCTTCGGACTCTGGGTGTGGGATTGTGGTGGGGTTGACATAGCCGTGACCGTGGCGGGCTACTTTGAGGAGCTTGTTCGAGGGCGGGATCATGAAGAGGCCGTGCGAGAGGTTGAGAATCGTGGGCTGCGAGCCGAGACGTGCCTGTTCTTCCGAAGAAATGGGCATGTAGCAGATGACCTGGCCAGTTGCTTTGCAGATGCCGCGCAGGTCAATGAGCGAAGCTGTCCAGGCGCCCGCAGCCAGGATGGTCAGGTCTGCCGTGAGCTCGGTGGAGTCGTAAAGGCGGACGCCGGAGACAGTGTTTGTCTTGTGGTCGATCAAAAGCTTCTTGACGCCGCCGACGACAAACTTGACGCGGTTCAGCTTCTCGACTCTCTCGCGCAGCCAGATCATGGCGCCCTCGGCGTTGGCCCAGCCTGAACTCCAATTCACGTATCCTGTGCTGCCGTTGCCCCACGCATCGTTTCCTTCGAGACCTGCCGCCTTGCCGATTTCTGCAGGCGAGTCGAGAACTTGGATTCTGTCGGTTCCAATTTTGCGGACGTTGGCGAGCGACGCTTGCACATAGTTCTGCTCCTTGCCCCAGGCCGTCAGTGCGAGACCGGTCTCGTGGTACTCCTCGGGCGCAAAGTCGGTGCGCCAGCGGTCCTGGGCAATGTTTGCGAGGCGGTTGTACGGTGGGGACGCATAGTCGGGACGGATGATGCGTGAGGTATCAATCTAGAAGTGATGTGGTTAGCGTGGAAGTCGAAGATGTTGCTTCCTTCTTGGGACGCAGACACAGGCCGCCTAACGGCACAGAGCCGACTTACGCTGGAACCGTCGGGCGTCGGGAACGTCTGGCGATCTACGACGGTGATTGAGGTGTAGGTGAATTCCGGATTTCTGCAGAGCGCCCAAGCTGTGGAAAGACCAAAAGCACCGCTTCCGACGATGATGACGGACTTGGGTATCTTTGGGGACGACGAAGAAGAAGACGTGGAAGCAGACATTGCGCGGTAAGAAATCAAAGCACACAGCGACAGTGACAGTGACAGCGGCAGCAGTGGAAGAGAGCAACTGATTGCATTGGCGCGAGTTCTACATGGCCGGATCTCCAAATTTCAAGCGTGGGCCAACTCAGACTCCGATGTCGTCGTCGGTTCAGCGCGGTTGACGGGTCCCGTCTCGTGATGTGGCATGGCATGGCATGGTGTGGCGTGGCGTGGCGTGGTGTGGCGTAGTGTGGAGCTCGGAAATCGGGAAGGGTCTGAGCTCCAAGAACCGACCATCTGGACAGCTCCCATCTCGACCATGGTCAGTCGACCAGCACAGACAAATACCACCACGCCAGATACATCGCCATGGCCAAGCTCCCGAAGCCGCCTCGATCGGTTCCTACGTCGAACGCGATACCCGTCAGACGCGCGCTGCCTTTGAACCGAAGATCACCGCAACCATCCCTGTACGACATACCGAAGCCAGACCCCAACCAGACGCCGGAGCAGGCGATTCGAAAGGTCTGGGCAGCGCGACCGAAACTCTCCGACCTACAGAGACTGTCCGACGAGCAATTGGCATCTGCACAGCACCAGGCAAAGCTGCGGCGATGGAGGCAATGGCCCATGTTTGGAGTCGGACTGGTCGCATTCGGACTCGGCATGTACGGTGTCATGCTGTACGCCTCGTTGACGCGCGAGGTCGACATCAAGGACCTGCCGGCGGACCTCACAGATCGATTCGACAAAGAGGCCGAGGGCTACGACGAGAAAGTCGACACGTCCGAGGCACTGCTGCTGCTCACAGGGAAGCGCAAGAAGCTCGCCAAGCTCGCAAGGGGACACGTGCTGGAGGTGGCCGTGGGCACGGGCAGGAACATACCCTACTACAAAACGAAGCAATGCGCAACCGTGACTCTGCTCGACTCCAGTGCGCCCATGTTGGAGGTGGCGAGGCGCAAGTGGAACGACACGCACAAGGAGTACTTCAGCCGCGTCTTCTTCAAGCGGCAATCGGCTCTAGACCCCATCACGCCGCCCTTTGATGCCCAAGACGGCTACGATACAGTGGTGGAAACCATGGGTCTCTGCTCTACGCCAGAGCCCGTGAAGCTGCTGCAGAACATTGAGGCATGCACAAAGGAAGATGGGCAGATATTGCTTCTGGAGCACGGCAAGTCGCATTACAACTGGCTCAACAGCTTGCTCGACCAGACAGCACTGGCTCACGCGGACGAGCATGGGTGTTGGTGGAACAAGGACATTGGCAAGATTGTCGAAGAGAGTGGGCTTGAAGTCGTGACGATCAAAAGGTACAATTTCGGCACGACATGGTGGCTAGAGCTGAAGCCCCGAAAGGGCCAGCGAAAGAGGATGGCCGAAGTCGTGACTGGAGAGCAGCCGCTTGCGCCGCAGACGGCGTCTTCGGTGGCGCAAAAGCCGTGGTGGTCTTTCTGGCAGTGAAACGACATGTCCACTGTGCTGCGTCATTTCCTCCACACCCGCACCGTTGCGGTTGCGAGGTGGGGCGCAGGCAAATGGCGTCTTGATAGAAGCCATGGCCCATGCTGCATCCTGGGGAGACCAAGGCTTGGCTCTCAGGATAGCGTTGTCGAGTGAAGCGCTGGGTGGCTGTCGATGTTGGTTCAACCGGGTTGATGGTCAATGAATGGGGGTCATGTCCCGCATTTTGGGAACAGCAGCAGGTCAGGCGAGTGCGCCGGCGACGAACACGGACGATAGACGATTGTATCCTAACGTGGGGAGGCGAGTGGTCCAAGGTTTGAACAGCACCTATCGCAAGCTTGCGCGTCAAGCTTTCCCAAATGATAACGCGTATCTCGCAACTATGAGCTCAGTCGTAATCATTGATCATGGCGATGCCGAGTCGGCTGAGGGCGCTGACCTACATGGAAGAGGGCACTTCCTGACTCGACGGTGCCCGTGCAGCAAAGAGCCAAAGACGGCTCTTCTGCAACACCAACACCAACACCAACAGCAAGTTCGACACCTCCACCAACATCGCGGTGAAGAGCAGCACCACAGCAACAGGCAGCTTCCCGATTCACTCCGTCGTCCGCCTTCGTCTGGGGAGCGGCGTAGCGCTTCCGGTCGTTGTTTGCGCGCCAGCCAAAGTTTGGCGCGCGACAGCTGCTACCACCCCACATTAGTGACGCTGCGTGGGCAGGCAGACTGGATCTGTCTAGGCCGGATAGGGCGAAGTGCATCACACAAAGGAGCGCGCCCCCTGCCAATCACCGGGAGTGGTGGCACGTCGCGTGCGTCGAGTGTGCACTGTGAGCAGAAGAAGCGATGCGGGTGGAGCTTGGGTGAAACAACAGTTTCCAGAAGGGTCATGGAGGGTCATGGAGGGTCATGGAGGGTCACGGAGGGTCGTGGAGGGTCGTGGAGGGTGTCGCGAAGCCGCGCACGCACCTGTCCAGTGCAATGGATTGCGATGACCCCGCCACGACTGGCGGGCCAGCAGAAAGTCTCTGCGCATCACGGACGGTGCAGTTGCTGGATCGGCGAAAAGACGCTTCTCTGGCTGCCGAGACCTTACCGCATGGCGAACGCCCAAGGTCCGGAGGTGAAAAACCCAGAAAGTTTCTTCTCGAACGGCCTCCTCACCGCCTGGGATGTCCCTGTCGCGAACGTGGGGCTACCGTCTGCACAGGTCTGCGTCGGGCTAGAGCCGGGCAGGGTGTGCCTGTACGCTGGGTCGAGATGATATGCACGAAGCATCAGATCTTGGAAGGTGTGCAACCAGTCGCGTCAAGGCCGTTTGCGCATCCTGATGCACGGGAAAGGGAGGTGAGGCGGTCAGCTCCAGGACAGCAGTCGACGGCCCGCTCAGGTGCAGATGGGCAAGGATGTGCACGCTGGACGAGGGAGCGCTGCCGAGCATGCTGAGCATGAGGTCACGGCCAGAGGTGAGGGTGCTGGGCTGCCGAAGATCAGAGTACGCACCTCCCGCTGTGCTGCTGCTGCTACCCAGACAAACAAGTTACAGGTCGTCGTCTGCCGAGCAGGTCAGCATTGCACTGGCCACTCAGACCACGCACAAGATGCAAGATGCAAGATGCAAGATGCAAGATGCAAGACGGACGATAAGGCCAGGCTGTCTGCAACAAAGGTTTTGCGGCTTCCTCCCTCTCAGGCGCCGTTGTGTACGAGCTGCACGCAGCCAGACAGACACACACATACACAGACAGCCACAACGTGGACGGAGACAGGAGCACACTCTAGCCCCTGGCAGCCAGCAGCGCCAGCAAAGCGAAAACGGCTCTAAAGTTAGCATGCTGTCATCGGCCTGGCGGACCAGAGGCCTCATCCCTGACACTGCCCCTACACCATTCACCCTACCTCGACGCACGGCTTCATTAGGCAGCCTAGTCGCACTTTCTTCACCACTGCTCCACCTACCCTCGTTCCTTCCCTTCATCGCACCCCTCCCCTCTCCTCTCCCCCCTCATCTCCCCCCTCGAACTCTCCCAGGGACCGTTCATCTGTTCAACACACTTGCATTCCTCCTGCGCCGAGATAGTTCGTGGTCCTGCCGTTGCGAACTTGACTGTCTCGCTCCATTGCATCGCTGTATCGCTGTTGCTGTTGCTAGCTTGTGCTCGAGGCAACCATTCGCCGCCGCCGCCGCCTCGTTACGCAACCGTTGCGCAGAAGGCGTGCGTCGTCAGAAGAGTGCCGCCGGACTGCAACTCGTCGGCCCCCATCGCCCGTCACCTTTATTCAAGCTTAATTCAATACCCCTTCCACCCCTTCTTCCATCATTACCTACCTCGGCCGTGCAGATAGACAGGCACGTCGCACGCTACCTTGCATGCTAGCCAGTAGCCAGTAGCCAGTAGCCAGTAGCCAGTAGCCAGTAGCCGGTCACGTACAGCCTGCAGCTTAGTCGTGCATTCCGCGACCAATCGTCACCCCTGGCATCCGCCCAGCAACCACACTTTTGGCTGCCTCCCGTCTGCCAGCCTCAATTATTTTCCTGCTGTCGGCAAGTGTCGCCTTCTTCCATCTCACGCGATCACTGCGACTGCACCGCCGCCACAACCAAAATGCCGTACAATACGCGCCGCAAATCACTCTCGCTGCCGTCCCTGGGCATAGCGATACCTGGAGCGCCTCGGTCTGCGCGCTCACCGCCTTTGACCTCGGACCTCCAGCAGCCTGCAAAGAAGCAGAAACGCTCGCATTCAGGGTCCAGCACATCGTCACTCGCATCGCCCTCGAATACTCTGCCACTGCGCGCCCTCGACGAGCCGCGACCCAAGAGCGCTGGCCGTGTCGCAGACACCCCGCCACCCTCTCCTGGCGGCGACTCCGCCCAGGCAAAGGTGGACACACAAGGCATTGACGATGAGATCGTCGTGGGTGTCATCCAGCAGCTCGAGAAGACGGGAAACCGACCCCACCTGCTGAAGGAGCTTGCGACAGTACTGTCGCCTACGATTCCCATGGTCGAGAGGTACGTTCCCAACCTACTGTCCACATGCCCAGTTTCGAGCAATACATACTAACCCTTCCAAGCTCTGCGAACCCTGCCGCCATCATCTCATCGCGCCTAGCCACCTATCTGAAGCGCTCATGGACCGCGCTATCCAGATGTCCCCTCGACAAGAAACTGGTTGGCACGCACCCTAAGCGCGTCTACTACTTCCTCACCACCACGCCCCACCAGCCGATTCCCGCCGATGCCGCAAATGGCGCAATCATGCCGCGCATTGTCACCCCCTCCCTGTCATCCGGCGTTTCCGAGGAGGAGGATATGGATGCACGCGCACGAGCCCGAATGTCGCCTTCGCCTGAACTGGATCTATCCGACTACGACGAAAACGGCAGCGCGGATCTCTTCTCAAGTCAGACCCACCCTCCCACGATTGCCAACATTGCGCATAATCGTCGTGCCCAGTCCCCGCCACTGGAGAAAGAAGAGCGCGAGTTTACCTTGACTGCATCGTTTCTGCAACAAAGGCGGAAAAGCCAAGAGGCTGAGCGTGAACGTTCGGCCAGCCTGTCTACCGAACCAATTCAACCTTCCGACGTCAGCATGGACGATATTGCCCAGTCTATTGAGGAGACTGAGGAACTTGCCGCGCGCAAGAACTCAGAAGCAGCGGCTGCCCTTTTTGGTCACATGGCCAACTCATCTTTTGATTTCTCCATCAGCAGCCCCGCCCTGAAATCGCAGGCGTTTCACCTGGAGATGCCCCCACCAGCCTTCAAGCCTCACGAGGTAAAACTCGAGATCGCCGACATTGACTGGAGCTGGTCCGACATGCGGAGTCCGGAGCACATTGAGCTCGATGAGCTCGATGAGA
This sequence comes from Ascochyta rabiei, assembly GCF_004011695.2. NCBI lineage: Eukaryota > Fungi > Ascomycota > Dothideomycetes > Pleosporales > Didymellaceae > Ascochyta > Ascochyta rabiei. Next base: position 1,113,211 of record NC_082411.1, on the reverse strand, counting down.
TGTTCGGCAGCTACTAGGCCACCCGCAAGCACCACCACCATCATCTATTCCAGCACACGATCTTGACGATTTCCCTACGCATCATCTGTCTCTTCTTTGGGCTACATCTTTATTATTTCCTCTCTAGTCATTTCCCTTTTTTTTTCTTTTTTTTTTTCTTTTAGCTTTTCTCTTGCAGGCGCTTTGTTTTGTAGATGGATATTCTACATGAGTCGTTTGCGTTGCATCATACACTCTGGCTGTTGGCATACAGCAACGGAGCTCAGTCGAGGCACCCCACCTGCCATGTGGGAGTCCTTAGGATACTGTACAATAGTTGTTGTGTTTGAGTGTATGGGTTTGACTGGACACGACATATTTAGCCTGGGGCATCGGTTGTTACTCGGCGCATGTACGTTTATCCTGGAGTGGTTGCGAGCTGTCGCGATGGGGTTGTGACCATTTTTCCGCACAAGATCGAACTGGACCATCTAGACAAAAGTCGTCTCCAAATTGGAAAAACAGTTGATACTCTTCCAGACCCTGTTGACGTTGCGTGATCGGTCCCATGTTCTCGACTTCGCTAGGAGCTTAACTGCACGTTAGATGGGTCTTCCCCACATGAATTCCTCGCCCTTTGCGCTCGACTGCATGCCTCTAAAACTCACTTATGCAGGCAGCTCTGGGGCCTCACCGGATGCTTTTTTAACTGGAGCCCAAGCCTGACCCGCGAATCGTGCTCGATGGCCGGGCGATCCCCGGCGGTTGGGGGAACGCGTGCCCTTGGCGACAGCGGAAGCCCATGGAGATGGCGGTCAGTCTTAGTATGGAGAAGCTCTGCCAGCTGTCCATGCAGCTTCACTTTGGTCGTGCTTTGCATAGTGGATACGACCAGCGCACACTGCAACGTCCTTTTGAATGTCATGAAAAGCGATTCGAACACAACTGATCCAAACTTTTGTTGTCTATATGTACAGAATCGCGAACAAAAGTTCGCATAAGGAGGCTGGGAAACCAAGACGCTCAGATCAGCTGGAGCACCAATGACCTTGGGCGCGCCAGCCAGCGCATTTGCAGAAAAGACAGCCCAACCACGCATGTAAGAGCGCGCATGCGCGCAGTTCCTCTCTCCTTTTGGTTCTGTTTCGCTCTACGGTCATGCAAGAGTGACTGCGTGAGATTGGCGAATCGCGCTCTCCCAACGTTGTTGCAGGACCGCCTTACGACCGTAGGGGTCTGGATTTCTGGAATTTGGAGCTCACGATATTGGGAAGAGATACCCAATTGACGAAGCAACGGCCGCGCAGCAAGAGTTGGACATTGGGAGGAGTATTGGAAACTACAGGACATCGATTGCAGTTCAGCCTACTGCATACGCAATTACCGACAATTGCGGGCCAAGACACATAATACTGCATCGCTAGACTACAAGTCAGCTGCAAGCCTTACCCGCACATCTCCATAGAATCATCGGCCACACCCGCGCGTGGCTTAATCACCTAACGTGGCCTCCTCCAACAGCGACTCGGAGTCGGGCTACGAGCCCTCGTCTCCGTCCAGCGCATCTTCCAACTTCACGCCGAAGCGAAGACACAGAAGAAGCGCAGAGATGTCGGTGGCGCCATCTCGAGCCAGGAGTCGGAGCAGGGCGCCCAGCATGCGGGCACCGCCTCCAGGACCCATCGTGGTAGATGGTCCTCCAAGAAGTCCACGAACGCCAATCGTGGTCGACATGCCAGTCCGAGCAAGAAGTAGAGCAAGAAGTGTCGGCCGAAACGGGCCGCTTATGGACACGCCAGGGCTGAGCGGAGGGAGAGGCATGTTCAAGAGACTAATTGTTGCGTGCGATGGGACCTGGCTGAATTCAGACGATGGCGAGAAGAATGGAGATCTTGCGATTCCAAGCAATGTTACCCGGGTATCAAGAGCCATCAAGTCTGTCACCCAAGACGGCATACCCCAGATCGTAAATTACACTTCTGGTGTAGGGACGGCTGGGGGACCGTTGTACAAGCTCATCTCAGGCACTACTGGGAAAGGCCTTCCGGACAACGTTCGAGAAGCATACGCGTTCTTGGCAAACAACTACCACCATGGCGACGAGATTTTTCTCATTGGATTTTCAAGAGGCGCCTTCACCGCACGTAGCATAGCTGGTCTGATTGGCGAAGTTGGTCTGCTCACGAAGAAGGGACTCAACGACCTCCCAGAAGTCTACGAAGACTGTCAACACCGAAGAGATCCCAACTACGTGCCAAAACACCCCGATATCCCGTTCCCACGCAAGCCCAGTGCAAGCGATCCTCGGTATGCGGAAGAGCTGGAACGTCGTGGCCTGACGAGGCTCGACGTTCCCATCAAAGCCATTGCGGTCTGGGATACGGTGGGCAGTCTTGGTATTCCGCGAATTGGTCTTCTGCAGCGCGCCGGCCTGCAAGGCAAACAGTCCCGCGCAACAGCCTTCTATGACACGAAACTCAGCAACTGCATTGAGAACGCCTTCCAAGCCCTCGCTCTTGACGAGAACCGATCGTCATTTTCACCAGCTGTGTGGGAAAAGCCAGAAGGCAACCGGACAACGCTGCGCCAAGTATGGTTTCCAGGCGTGCATGCAAATATCGGAGGTGGCTACGATGATATGCAACTTGCGAATATTACACTGGCGTGGATGATGAGCCAACTGGAGCCGTTCCTGGAAATGCGTGACGACTACCTTTTTGAGCAAGATGCCCTGAATGAGGACTACTACAAGGGTGTAGGACAAGGGATACGGCCGTGGAGTTTTGGCAAAATCTACAACGAGTTGAAAGGGGTAATGGCCGTGGGTGGAAGTACAGTGCGTTCTCTGTTACGCGACCCCGCAAGCAGCACGTTCATTGACATGATGCAGATCCGCCAACCGGGCCAATACCACGCCGTGGACCCCTTCACAGGCCGCAGTACAGATCGCCCTCTTCGACAAACTAACGAGTACATCCATCCTTCTGTTCGCACACGCTACCGTCTTCAAGGCCCCGGGCAGCTGGACCGCGGAGACTACGAAGCACGCGCTCTAACCGACAGCTACAAACTGGTCGTTGACTACGGGCCCAACGGCCAGCGCGCGGCCGATCCAGAGATCCACTGGCGGATCAAATGGCGAGACACGGACGCCGTCAAGATCCTCCCGGAAGCACCGCTCTGGCGCCTCGAACGGGAACTTGCACGCAAAGACCCAGACACGTATGACTACATCAAGCGACCTCCCCCGACCAAGACGCGCGACAGCAAGCGCCGCAGCCAACGGCCTATGAGCGCAGACATGAGTTCGCGGGCGCCGACCACCCCCGGAGCGGCGAGTACGACGAGCAGACGCAGGAGGGACACCATGACGCCGAGATCCACATTCCCAATGGACGAGAAAGCCGATGCAAGGAGCACGCGGAGGAGAAGCGTAGTGGAGAAGAACGGGAGGGCGAGAAGCAGGCCCAGGACGAGCGTGTACGACGGGGGCGAGACGGAGATCAGAGAAGAGATGCCGCATCGCAGGGAGAAGGACAAGGCGTGGTGGGAGGGGAGGCGGTAGCACGAAGTTCAAGCAAACTTGCTGGCTACATCAGGTGGTTTGGATTTGGAAGAGCGGATACCCTTTCTAGAAATAACGTATTTAGCGATTGCATGGAAGCACAGCGCGCGATTGAAGTGACGAGTTGTTGAACGATCATGTGTGTATACGAGTTCATGAATCTATGCAGTGTTGTGTGTGGGTTGTGTGACCACAGTGTCTCGTGTCGGGCTCATGACGGGGACCAGCGTGGTCATCGAGACGAACCTGCCCGATACGGAAGGTCTGCATGCTGACCATGGATTGCAGTCAACCTCTGGCCGGCCTCCCATGTTCTTCAGCATGCACCCGCTCGTGTCCATGCCCGTTTGCCATGCAATTCAGCAGAAGAGAGTCATAGGCGAAAACAAAAGAACTCGGAACTCAGACACGACTGTGCATGTGTACGACATGATCTGCGAGCCCCAACGTCGATGGATGCGTAGGTGAAGTGGCCAGGGCACGTGATGAGCTAAAATGGGCCACCACGCTAGCGCGCTTAGCGAATTTCCGCACTGGTGAATTTGCAACAGCAAGAGCAAGACATCCAACCCGCTGCGCAATCCACACCGAACGACCGCCTCCCGTCGAACACACATTCTCACACAATGGATACCGCTAAGGCCCCCGTCAAGCTCGTCAAGGTCACTCGTGTCCTTGGCCGAACCGGTACGCGATCCCCGCACTGTGCCAGGCAGCGCACGAGGAAGAGATGGAGCGCAACTGCACGGCGGCACGGCTGCACAGCTGCACAGCTGCAGAAAAAAATAAAACGAAAAACTGCAAGAAGCGTAGGCTAACGGCACCACAGGCTCCCGTGGTGGTGTCACCCAGTGCCGTGTCGAGTTCATGGACGACCAGACCCGTTCCATCATCCGCAACGTCAAGGGCGCTGGTACGTAACCCTCCCCGTCCACCGTGCCAGACTCGGGCCAACTAACACTGCACAGTCCGTGAGAACGACATCCTCTGCCTGCTCGAGTCCGAACGCGAGGCCCGCCGTCTGCGATAAGCGCTCGCTTTGGGGAAAAGTGGCGCGTTGGCATTTTCCTTCGGTTCCGGAGTTCTTCACGAATGAATCGGCTTTACACATGGTCATCATGAGGGCATGGATGCGTTAGTCGGGTGCTGCAAGGCGCCGCGACTGGGGAGGATATGTGAGGAGACATGATAACCAGAGAATCAACGAACTGGGACTTGCTCCTGAATGAAACGATACCTCCACACGCGTGCTAACACGTGCAACTACTGTCATCTCCAAGGGGCTGCTGCTGCTCACGAGCGTAGATCAATGTAGCCTACAACACCAGCATGACTGCTCGCTGTACCAAGCTTGTCAGAACTATCCATCAGCGATACTACACTCGAACCTCACCACGATCTGCCACCCAACAATGAAGTGAGGTGGATACCCGGCTTCTACCCTTCCAGTCATCCGCAGTCGCAGTCGTACCCGCCGTTCGCCCACCCACGGGCTCCTAGCGCTCACCTACAACTATCCCTTGTACCACGTACCACACATTCTTCCTGCCCATCTATCGATTTTCTTCTCTTCGCCAAAGTATATTGACATCATGCTTACCAGGGTCAGCTTCAGCATTGTAATGCCCAGCGCGGGGTGTCCTGCCTCTAGCTTCGATCACTCCATCCCTTCGCCCACCCGGCTGTCGGCAGGCATACGATGATAAGTAGGCATGTACGAGTGTGCAACGACCTGTCCCCAAGAAGCCGGAGGGGTATAAAAATGGAATAAATAAAAGGAAAGAACGAAGCGCTGCACAAACACCCCCCTGTCTCCATCTTATTAATTTCTCTCTCTCTCTCTCACGCCCACACGAACCCACACTCTCAGTCCACACGGCAATGACCCCCGACAGCACCCCCCATAATACCCGTACAGCACTCCCACCACCCACCAAGCAACCCCACACTCCCACGACAGACCACACGCCCACGAAGCTCCGGCGCCTCCTGTCCCTCGCCGCACGCGGACGCAGGCAGGCGAGCCCGCTGAAGAAGCAGAGGAAGAAGCAACAGCCGCCGAAGAAGCCGAAGAAGCCGGTGAGCCCAACAACAGCCGTGCCCGCCGACACGCCCATGGCGGAGACGACGCTCTCGAGTGCTCGCACGCACGGGGACGCTCCTGCTTGGCCTCTTGAGCGCGAGGTTCGAGAGAGTGGTTGTCTGGAATACGCACACGCACACGCACACGCACACGGACAGGGACAGGGACAGGGACAGGAACAGAGACACGTGCTCGTTACTGAGGACTCGGGTGTGTTTCGTTTCCCTCTCCCGCCGTCTGCTGCGCGGGAGGAGACCGTGGAGTGCGGTTGCGAACTGCTGTCTGTTCCTGATGAGGCTGGCCAGGCGGGGCAAGGGCAAGGGCAAGGGCAGCTCAGGAAGGACTCGGTCGTGAGGTCGTCTCATCAGGTTTTTGTTTCGCAGTGTCGAAATGCGGCGCTCACGAGCCATCCGGTGGGGGGCAGCGAAGAGGGGTTTCTGACGCCAGGGGAGGTCGTGGGAGAGAGGTGACAAAGGAGAAGAAGTGAATTGTTATAGTTAAAGGCAGTAGCAGATGTACGCAAAGCCCCCAAAGTAACCATCTCCCTACCTGCCGTGGATATCTTTCATCAGCAGGCCCGAAGGCCTCGAACAATGTCCGTATTCCTGACCCGTCCAACGCCGACGCCATGCAATCGTGCCCTCGCTCAAACCTTCAGCCACAGGTTCAGCACGCCCTTTGCGTACTCGACAATCTCGTCTCCGCCAAGCTTGCTCTCGCCGTACAGACGGTCGACAAACGAGATGGGCACCTCGGCCACCGTGCAGCCCATGGCCTTTGCGCGCACCATCATCTCCATCTGGAACGTGTAGCCTTTGCTCTCCGTGCTCCGGATGACCTTCTGCAGCACCTCCTTTTTGTACAACCGGAAGCTGCCCGTCAAGTCGCTGACGCCCGGCCTGAGCACCGTGTCGGCGAAGAGATTGGCGCCGCGCGAGACAAACTTCCGCTTCAGGTCCCAGCCGAACACGCCGCCGTCGCCTGCATACCGCGTGCCGGTGACAATGTCGTAGTTCTTGGTCTGTTGCAGGCGGATCATCTCCGGGATGAACTTGGGGTGATGGCTGAAGTCGGCGTCCATGATGATGACAAAGTTACCCGTGGCGTACTGCAGCCCGTGGACGTACGCGGTGCCCAGGCCCAGCTTGCCTGCGCGCGCCCGGATCTGGATGCGTGCTGGTGTGTACACTTTCTGCAGCTGCGCGGCGATTTCTTGCGTTCCGTCTGGAGAGCCGTCGTCCACGATGATGAGTTCCCAGTCAAGGTTGCTGCAGGCTTGCTGTTAGCTGCCAATGCAACTCTCGTGGTGGATTTGAGGGGTGTGCAGGGGTACCGACTTCTCGGTGAACGTCTTGTTCAGCAGCCATGCTATTATGGGCAGGTTGCGGCGCTCGTTGTATGTGGGGAGGAGGACCGAGTATTTGTCGTTTGTCTGCTTGGTCGGCGCCATCTTGGGTGGTGGGCAGTGGGTGAAGGAGTGACTGTAGTGAAGGTGGTTCGTGGTGAGCGAGCGTTCCTGAATTCGCGAGTTCGTCGTGTCCCATTGGAAGGCGCAAGGGCCACCTCCCCTTTCAGCGTGCGACCAGACTGCTCCATCCATCACCATGTTTCCAACACGAGCGCAAAGCGCAAAGAAGAACCTGCTGTTATGCTTTGATGCATTTGGGACGCTGTTCCAGCCCAACACCCCTATCCCAAGAGCGTACGCTCAAGCTGCTATTCGTCATGGAGTAAAATGCGACACAAGAAATCCTGAGGCGGACGTTGGTAGCGAGTTCAAAAGAGCGTTCAAGGAAAGTTCAAAAACAAGTCCAAATTATGGCAAAGCAACAGGGCTGGGCGCAGAGAAGTGGTGGAGGAATGTAGGATAACATCTCATCATAACATGGGTCAAGGGCCAGCTAACAATGTACAGGTCATTCACAGCACATTCCAGCCATGGTTAGAACCAGGCCAGGACGTGCCGCAGGCTCTGGTGGATGAACTCCTGACTCGCTACTCGACCAAAGAGGGCTACGATATCTTTCCAGACGTCAAGCCGTTCTTCCAGATGCTGCGCGACAAGTCATCAACTGACGTTGAAGTTTGGCCCTGGCAGACGACTGTCGTTGGGATCATCACGAACTCAGATGACCGAGTACCTGGTATTCTGGAATCATTCGGTCTTAAAATCGGCCCAAGAAGAGTGGGCACACCAGACCAGCGCACTGCAGAAGCTGCTTTGGAAGACGACGCCAGTTTCGTCGTGCTTAGCTACGATGTCGGTGTTGAAAAGCCCGATCGTGGCATGTATGACGCCGCCGTTGATTCGTTGAAAGTATTGTTGACTGGCAGAGACGACGGACTGAAGGTGGATGATTTCGAGAAGCTGTACGTGGGGGACTCGCTCGAGCACGACTTCTTTGGTGCCAAGAGAGCTGGGTGGAATGCTCTTATGCTGGATCGTAGCGAACACTACAAGACTGATTTTGCAAAAAAAGGCAAAGACCTTGTGAGCACGCTGGTGAAGCATACAGCGAGCGACAAGTTTGCAAAGGTGGCCATGATTAAGAACCTCCAAGCACTGAGGGACTGGCACCCGGCGGACTCTAGAAAGTCAACTCCTACCTCCCATGGTTCCGACGATGAGAGTGCGGTTCCAAGTAGTCCTGAGCGCAAGCAGGACTAAAGCTTAGCTGGACGAAGCCGAAGGATGGATTGAAGAATTTGGTTCACGTCCAGGTTACAATACCCGCCTGCCAGTCTTTCCACAGTCAATATCAGTCTGCGGGTCGCCTGAGCTCAAGAATATCCGATAGTTTGACGGTGCCCTTCCCACCCCAGCCTGCCTGCCCAGACGCAACTTCTGGCCGCGTGCGTACATACCAGCCCCAAGCTCGTCTATCAAGATCTTCCATGCTCAGTACCTGGGCCCAGGACTGATACAGGAGCTCGAGAGCACCTAACAACATCCCCAGGTTGCGCTCTTTCTCTGCCGTCAGAGAAGCAGCGGCTCGCTTCACAGGTGTGGTTTCGGTTCCTGTTGGAGCCGCTTTTGGTGTTTCGAAAGACTTCATCAGATACGCTCGTGCGCCTTGAGCGGTGTGGATAGGCAACTGACTGGATCCTTTAGGTGGGCTAGTCCCAGAACTGGCTTTCTTGAGGGCTTCTAAGTCGATACCCCAGAGCGCGGGTTCCTTGGCTTTCGCAGGCTCGTCATCACCTACTAGGGTCCCTTGTGTCGAGTCTTCCTCTTTCACAGTGCCTTGCATCGATGCTTCACTCTTGACCTTTGCTGGTGCTGAGCTCTCTTCCCATTCGTAGCCCCAGCGCTTCGTGACTCGAACCTCCCTATTCATGATCCGGATAATTGGTTGTCCTTCTCCCCAGCCTTCATCCTCTGCAGTTTTCCCGCTGTCGATACCGATGTGAACCGCTTTGGTCTTGCTGTTCATACTGACAACGGCTTGTGCAAGGCTCAGTCTGCTCGACAACGGCTGTTCTGGCATGGTGAACTTCAGCAGTGCCACTGTGAAGGCTAGTAGTAGGGGGGCTCGATTGGTGAAGATGACTTTCGATTTGAGTGCAGCTTCGTTTCGTTCAGCTGCTGGAAGCACAAGAGAAGCCTCGATTTCCGATGGACTGAAAGGCTGTCCGTACAATGGTTTGATCTTCTTGGGTGACGGCGCTGGTACTGGACCAGTGCCTGATGCTTCACCCAAGGACCGCTTCTTCGATACACGTTTTGCGGCATTGAGCACCTGTCGCGCCGTCTTGTCGTCTTCGAAAATACTCTTGAGGGTTGAAAAGTCTGCTTTTGCCAGATCTGCAGCCCTGCACGCGTCGTCAGATTTGACGTGCCGCAATAAACGCGCTCTCACGTGCTTACAGGACAAGCTTCGCAGCTTGAAGGTCCTTGGCTTTGGCAAGTGCTTGTGCTAGTGGCACTTTTGCGTCTTGTGATAAGAACCTTAGTAACGACTGCACCTCCTGTGCCGATGACATGATGTGACTTTGGAGGTAGTCGTGAGGTTGTCGAGGCCCTTGTTCTGTTCGCGATGTGACGATGGCGAAAACAGCGCTAAAGTGATCGGCGCCAGCAGCTCTTCTCCGCAACGTGAACTTCTGCGGGAGCTGCCGCACACACACCACACCAACGACATGGCGTTCAAGTTCTCGTTGGGCGCGGCCAAGGCCAACAAGGCCCAGTTGAACGCCAAAGTGAAGGCGGACGAGGAGGCAAAGGAGCGAGAAGAGAAAAATGCGCTGGACAAGGTCATGGCCGAATTCGAGGAGGAGCACGGCGCTGGGAGCAAGGTGCTCGGCGAACCAGAGCGACAGGAGGCGGAAGAGGATGTGTTTGTTCCCACGGGAAGCAAGAGGCATTTTACTGGGAGGCAACGGAACATGAAGAGCGGGCCCGGCACCCTCGAGACTGATCCTCTCGACGAATTCAGAAGCGCAGGCTCTGGACGCCTGGTCCCTCCGGCGCAATCACGTTTTGGCGGCGGCGGCGCCCCTACAGGTCCCGCTGCCCTCGGAGCGGGCAAGCCGAGGGAGAACCTGTACACAACGGTCGTAGCGAAAGCCTCCAATCTACCACCGACAATGGATCCCAAACGAGTCGAAGAGCTCTTCGCAGAATTTCCATCGCTGAAAGTTACCAAGGTGGAAAGGATCCCGTCAGAAGGTTCATTGCAGAAAGGACGGCCGAGTGCAACGATGAAAGTCATCTTCGACAAGGACGCCAGCGCGCGAGATCTCGACGATGCCATGAACAGGCTGAACGACAAAAGATACCTGGGGAGAGGATACTATCTGCATCTGGATAGATACCTTGGGGGGCGTGTTGTGGGTACAGAACAGCGCACGGAGCCGTTTGGTGCTCGGTGGCAGGCTCCAGAGGTGGTCAAGGGCTATGCTCCTCCACCAGACCTCGGAGGCGGAGCCAGAGACAGAGACCGCCCCCGCACAGACACTGAACGTCTGGTCGTCACTGCCAATCAGCCGCCAGATGCCGCAACGCTACGCTTGGTACATATGACAATTGAGGGTGTGATCAACGGTGGTGTGGAATTCGAGGCTGGGCTGATGAACGATGCACAGGTCCAGGAAGAAGAACGATTCGCCTGGCTGTTCGATCAGAAGCACCCCGTAAATCGATACTACCGTTGGAGACTGCATCAAATCGTATGCGACACACCCAACTCGGAGATGTTTGCGCGCCAAGGGAACTGGCAAGGACCTACCGACCCACTCGCCGACGAATTCGCGAATCACTTGGGAGCCTTCGATGCCGACTACGAGGATTCAGAGGATGACGAAGACGAAGAGAAGCCTCAGCAGAGACAGCTCCCTGTTGGTGACAACTACCCTGGCAGGGTGGATAACGGTCACGGTATCATGAGCCCCCGGTCGAGAGCCATGTTCCTGTGGTTGCTCACATCGCTGCCACCGGGAAGCATCGTTGCCGACGACATCGCTGCTATCTCTGTGTTTGCTGTCGAGCACGCTGCTCAGGGCATGGACGAGGTCATTCACCTTCTCGTCTCGAATTTGATCGAGCCCTTCCAGATGAGTGAAACCAACACGAGAAGACGTCTTGGCGATACAGAGGGCAGGGAAGAGCGCAGGCGCACGGATCTTCGACAGACGACTCTGAACGCGCTTCGCATCCTCTCTGACGTTTTGCTGACGACATCGAGGGAGTCTGGAGTGTCTTACAAATATCGATTGGCTATCGGTACGCAGCTTGTTGAGCGTAAGGCGTTTGAGCACCTTCAGAAGCTTCCTGCGCAGCTAGAGATGGGCCGCATGACAGAAAGAACGTACCGAGACGAGGTCAACAGCATCCTCACGGTGTGGAAAGACGAGCATTTGTTCGACAAGCCGGCACTGGAGCATCTCGACGAGGCTTTCAACGCGCGAGAAAGACAAAAGGAGCAGGAGGAGCAAGAGAGGAAGTTGGCCGAGAAGAGAAGCAAGCGCAAGGCTGCTAGCAAGATCCAGGCGGACCACGATGACGGGGTGGAGAGGATGGATGTGGATCAGGAGAATGGGGAGGATATGCAGGCGCTGGATGGGTGGAGCAAGGGTATGTCTCCAGCAGCGGTAGCTGAAATAGCAGGGGAAACAGCAGCGGCACCTGGAATAGCAGGAGAAGTAGCAGGAGAAGTAGCAGGAGAAGTAGCAGGAGAAGTAGCAGGAGAAGTAGCAGGAGAAGTAGCAGGAGAAACAGCAGCAGCACGGGCTAGGCGCCTGCGACCGCGCGCTGAAGACATGTTTGCCTCTGATGGAGAGTGAATCCATCAGGTAGCGTTGCTTTGTACATGATACCCTAGACCAGAGAAATCCAATTCCCATTGGAGAGCACACAGACAGCATGCAGGGTGAAGCCATTCAAGTCAGTTCAGTGCAAGACGTGCGTGTGCTTGGGCGTGAGGCTGGGTCTGTTTGTTGACGATGACGCGACGCGGGGAAGCAGGGTCGAGGGCCCTCTGAGCTGCTCGACATGTCGACATGTTGGGACGGCGCCCAATCACAGGACCACAGCGCCACAGCGCCACAGCGCCACAGGACCACAGGACCACGGCACCACAGCGCCACAGCACCACAGCGCCACAGCACCACGGCACCACAGCACCACCAGGCCTGTTTCTTTCATGACTCTCCGCCTCAACTCGCTGCCGCTAGACTCGCTCTCCTCCTGACCTGTGGCTGACTGCGCTATCCGCGGACGCGCGCTATCACGCGTCTGATTCATGTGATTGGCTCCGTGTGGTAGAGCATCGTCCCTCTTCTCGCTCCGAGCGCTCTCCGCCGCATACACCGACCTTTTGTAAACACAGCCAGCCAGAGCCACCCCACCCCCCAAATTTCGCCCGCGCCCGTGCCCGCGCCCGCTCCCTGTGCAGCGTCGTCTCCCAGCAGTGCCACCGCAACCTGCAAGAGGCGAGCCGAGGCCACACACCGTCGACGAGCTCCGCACCACCCCCGCGGCTATCTCCCCGCGCAGGCAACCGCTATCCGTAGCCACAGCCCGCCATGCCCTGCTTCCTGGGGCTCGCGGTGAGCATCCACACCCCCAACGGCCCGCTGTCAGAGCACTCGATACAGAAGCAGTCCAAATTCCACCGCATCACCTCGTACATTCCTGTCCCCCCCGCCAAAGTCCCCCCCGGTGCGACCAAGCCTGAGCAGTCCACCTTCGCCATCTCCATCACCCTCCTCACCCCGGGCCTCCACGTCCCCTACTCGGCCCCCAAGCCAACCGACCAAGACCCGAATCCCAAGCCCAGGATCGTCGGCGGCCTCCCCGGCTTCACCAGCGAGCGGGGCAAGTACGGCGCTGCCATAGCCCCCTACAAGCCGCTGACCACCTCGCCCAACGAGACCATCGCCGCCTACATATACTTCGACGGGCGGGCCAAGGAGGAGGTAGCAACCCTCTTACGGCGCGGCGAGGAGACATGGGTCAACTCACGATGGGTCAGCGTGCCCGATGCAGAGGGAGGAGGGCTAGCAGAGCGCGAGTTCCTGTTCCGTGAGGTCGGGCTCGAGCGCTGGCTCAACGGGCTCGATCTCGAGGGCACAGACAAGAGCGTC